>NW_026593286.1:36250777-36285810 GCF_907164565.1 Psammomys obesus | reverse complement strand
GGAAGGAAGGAAGGAAGGAAGGAAGGAAGGAAGGAAGGAAGGAAGGAGAAGGAAGGAAGGAAGGAAGGAAGGAAGGAAGGAAGGAAGGAAGGAGGGAAGGAAGGAAGAAAAGTCTACAAACAGTGGTAAAACATTCATATCTTAAACCATAAAAAATGTCTATTGACTATGTGAAAACTGAGTCTGCACACAGTTTCTGAAAAGTCACTTCTAAGAAAAGAATGAGAATTAAATGAGTCTGTCATTTAAAAAACAGGAATTAAGGATAGATATTGAGAGTATGGGCCACAGGGATGAAAAATTTTTTCAGTTTGTTATTGTCATTGTTATTTACGTATCAGCAGTCTCATCTGTAACATGGTAGAGTTGCTATTATATACTTTTAGCCAGAGCTAACAGTAGCCTCTCTTTCTCACTAGCTGTACATGGTTCAGAAGATCCCTAATATCTTAACTCTCCATTTCTGCTTTTGTAAAGTAGGAAGTAGAAATGTTAGCTTCCCCTCACAGGGTCGATATAAAGAATGAATAGAATGGATGATGTTTGATTTGCTGGGACAAAGAGAGCACTCAACTGGATTGGCTTCCAACTTCTTTGATCTACTGAATTTCGCTTGGCCTTTAGGAATCAGAATTACACAGGCAGACTAGAGAAGTGTGTCATTACAATCATGAGACGTGAACTCAGGCAGTACATATCTTCTACAAGCCCTTTCTCAAATATGTACTATGTAAAATATGCCTGTAGTTGAAACATAAACCACAACACGAAGATGCTTCAGACCCACATTCAGCCATTAGAGTGAACCTTCAGAGATTCAAAAGCAAGACCATGATAATTGTTTTGTTGTCTCTCAGTAGGTAAAATCAAAGACGCGCTTGTCTTAGTTACTGTTTGCTTGCTCTAAAGAGCTATCATGACCGGGGCAACTGCTAAAAGAAAGCAATCATTTGGGGACTTATTTACAGTTTAGAGGAGTCTATGACCATCGTGGTGGAGAGAGCATGGCAACAGGCAGGCAGGCATGGCACTGGAGCAGTGTCTGAGAGCTTATGTCTGAACCACTGGCACAAGGCAGAGAAACAAGAGACTAAGCTCAGCATGAACTTTTGAAGCCTCAAAGCCAACCCCCGGTCACACACCACTTCCAACAAGTCCACACCTCCTAATCCTTCCAAAAACAGTTCCATCAGCTAGAGGCTAAGTCATTCAATAGATGAGCCTGTGAAGGCCATTCTCATTTCAATCCACCACACAGTTGCAAATTAGAAATCACTAAAACTGAAATTTTTTCTGTGCTCTTTAGAAGGTAACAAATGTATGAATTATACTCCAGCTACTTTGAGAAATCTCATTACTATTTGTTCAAAAGCAGAGCAATGCTCAGCAAGTTATGTGTCTGCTTTTTGTACATTCTAGTGAAAGCTGGATGGCAACATCCACCTAAAAACTCTTCCAGATCACCCATATCATTTGTCCTCAATGTACTGAAGTTTAAAATATATCTGTGACTGTAAGCCATGGTTTTTAAAAAGTACCTGTAAGTACCTGGTAATAATGTATTCACTTATGAGTTTTGTCTACTATCCTTAAATGCAACTAACAAAACTGTTTTTAAAACAGATATGCAAGAGTCAGTTGTCTTGTCTCAACTCTTTTATTTTATTTGTTTGTTCGTGTGTTTGTTTGTTTTTGAGACAGGTTCTCACTATGTGGATCAGGCTGGCCTAAAACTTAGACCCAGCTGCCTCTACCTCCTGAGGTTTATACCATTACTCCTGACTAAATTGTCTTAATTAACCTACCGTAAGGTTTCATTCCTCTAAATAGTTGCAATTTATGTCTAAACACAACTGAATCAACAAGTCAAAGTTTTTTTTTTCCTCTCAACAATGTGGAAGTTGTTTCTTATACTTCAGAGGTGTGCTTTAAGACATTAAGAGTGCCAGGTCACAGAGGAAGACTATGAATGACAGTCCTGAGGAGACCTGATAGGCTAGGGTCAAATGGAAGGGAAGGAGGACCTCCCCTATCAGTGGACCTGGGAAGGAGCATGGAAGGAGATGAGGGAGGGAAGGTGGGATTGGGAGGGGATGGGAGTGGGGCTACAGCTAGGATACAAAGTGAATAAATTGTAATAAATAATTTTTTAAAAAAGATCATTAAAGTATAACTGTCCCTTCTTCAATATGTCTGATGGTTGGGGGATGTTTTATCCATATTTTGCAAGTTCTTAAATCTCTGTAAGTATAAATTTAGGGGTGTTGAATCATGAACTCAAAAACAGCCTATTAGTTCCATTGTTTTCAACTAGCTTCACCGTCATGGTGAACCTATCACCATCATCACCACCCATAATGAATTGTATAAATGGAATAGAATTTTATATATGAAACAAAAAAAAAAAAAACTTTACCATGAGACCAATTAAAGTCACTAGATTTCCCAAATGTGCAATATTCAGTGAGAAATGATTTGACTAAAATTATAAAGAAGACAGTTGTAGAGCCAACATTAGGTGCTTACTGATTTCACAATTCTAGCCCACTGATAACTGGCTACAGATCTTTTTTAGCCATCAGGTAAGCAAGAGAGTACTGAAGACTCTGGTAGCAGAAAAACAAAATAAGCTAAATGTGCTGTCACCCTTCCACACTCAGAGCAGGCACCAACATTTTATCCTTATTTACCAAATCTAAGCATTTATTCTCAAAGATGGCTTCCATCAGAATTGATTTTATATGATAACAGAACAGAATGTCCACAGTACATGAACATGGCTAATATTCCTACGATGTTATCCTTACTAATGTTAGCCTTCCTCCTGAGAATGAGAGATGGAGAAATGAAAGTACGGAGGCCAATGAGCCAACTACATATATACTACTGTGCCTGTGGCCCTGTTTCTTGGATAGTACTATTCATTTGTGAGTAACCAGAGTTTGCTAGAACAGATTATTAATAGTACAGATTATAGTTGCCTAGATAACTGGTAATGCCTCTGAAGACCCTTCTGCTATTTATGTCATGAGGCCATCTCAAAAGCAGCATGCAGCTGAAACTGTGTGCTGGTCACCAACTGAGTTGGAAAAAAGTCATTAAAATAAAAAATGCCAAATTTTGTAGCTTCTGACTCCATTTTTTTCTTTAAAATAAGAAGTTTTTTTAAGACACACTATGAGATTAAAAGTTTTGCTGTTTGTAGAGAAATGAATAACCATAAGCCAGCATTTAAGTGTTTAGTCCCTTTATCCAAAGAATGCATATTTAGATATCAGAGAAGGTGTTGGTTGAAAAGATGGCTGTGTCAGTAATATGCTTGCTAAAGTTCTTATTTTCAAAGCATGAAGGCCTGAATTTGATCCCCATCATCCAAGTTTTAATAACTTGGTGTAATGGTACAAGGTGTGCTTGCAGTGCCAGCACTAATGCAGAAGGGAAAACGTGGATCCTGGGGCTCCTGGGCCAACCAGCCTGACCGACTGGGAAAATTCCAGGCCGGGCAGAGACCATGCCTCAAAAAATGAGATAATGCCTGAAGAAGGGCCTGTCGTTGTCATTTCACCTCCACACACCTGCACACAAGTTCAGGCGCGCGCACACATGCACGTATGTGTGGGACAGCAAATTATTGTTGTAAATTTTAAAATGAGCGTTTACTATTTGCCCCAAGATTATCACAGCAGTATTATCTAACCCGCTATCACAATAATAAGACACAGACACCAGTTAGATTTCTATAACTGCCATATTTACCTTGGGCAGCGCAGATATTTCAACTATGCTGTCTCAGTGTCCTCGCCATCCATCTCCCAGCCCCCATCCAATGCCATTCACCTTAACCATCCTCACCTGGTCCTTCCATCCAGAATCCCAATATACTTACTTAGAATTTTTATCTTGCGCTTTCTAAGACAATTAGGAATAGTGCTTCCTCAAGACCCAGCTATACCACTGCTAGGTATATACCCAAAGTTTGCTCAAGTACACAAAAGGGATATTTGCTCAACCATGTTTATAGCAGCTTTATTTGTAATAGCCAGAACCTGGAAACAACCCAGATGTCCATCAACGGAGGAATGGGTACAGAAATTGTGGTATTTTTACACAATGGAATACTACTCAGCAATCAAAAAGGAGGAAATCATGAAATTTGCAGGCAAATGGTGGAATCTAGAAAAGATCATCTTGAGTGAAATATCCCAGAAGGAGAAAGACAAACACGGTATATACTCACTTATATAGACCTATAAGAGATGATAAACATAATGAAATCTATACACCTAAAAAAGATAATCAAGAGAGCGGACATGGGGTAAGATTATCAATCCTCGTTTTGAAAGACAGATGGGATACGCATTGAACATTGACAGGAGTCTACTGAGCGCATTGGAAAGACTCTAACTAGCGGTGTTTTCAAAGCAAAGACTCGTGACCAAACCTTTGGCAGGGTGCAGGGAATCATAAGAAAGAAGGGGAGTTAGACTGATGAGGAAAGGATAGGAGCTCCACAAGGACCAAAGATATCTGGGCACAGGGTCTTTTCTGAGACTGACATACAACCAAGGACCATGTATGAATGTAACCTAGAACCTCTGCTCAGATGTAGCCTGTGGTAGCTCAGTAACCAATTGGTTTCCCATAGTGAGGGGAACAAGGACTATTTCTAACAGGAACTCAATGGCTGGCTCTTTGGCCTCCCCACCCCCCAAGGGAGGAGCAGTCCTGTTAGGCCACAGAGGAGAGCTTTGCAGCCAGTCCTGAGGATACCTGATAAAACAGGATCAGATGAATGGGGAGGAGGTTCCCCCTATCAGTGGACTTGGCAAGGGGCACGGTGGAGAGGAGGGAGGGAGGGAGGCACTGGGAGGGAATGAGGGATCGGGACACGGCTGGGATACATAGTTAATAAAATGTAACTGATAAGAAAAAAATAAAATACGGAAAAAAAAAAGAATTTTTATCTTGGTGTTTTTCCTTCTGCGCTATCCTTGGAGTCCTTCTTTCCAGCCCACGTGGTTCCTACTGCATACTAACCAATGGTGGCATCCTCCTGCCTCCTCTTCCTGTCCATCTGTCTCCCATGATTCTCCTGTCCTCCGAAAGCCAGGGAACCTTAGCCACACGTACCCCATAATGCCCTGCCCAGGTATAGGCCATTTAATCAACCAATCAGGAATGTTTTAGGCAAGTTTACAAAACAAAGATAGGTGTAACCAGATCTTGAGGGCCAGTAACAGGCATCAGACCAACCTCCAACAGGTGGTAGTCCTGTTTTGAAGAAGAACATGAATAGGAAAAGAAAAAGTAAGTCCTAGCATACTGCCAATTATCTATAGCCCTCTTCAAAAAAGAATCTCATTTCTGATCTTAGCATCAGACACCACTGTACACTTAATTTATTCAAGTATGCTGTGCGTAACACCCTTAAATGATGGTCTCTGGTTAAATTCATTTAAAATACTCAATATAACATTTTCTTATCATTTTAAATTAATAATTACATGATAATTCTTCAATGAAATTGTCAGACCTCTGAAAAAAATTTTATATAACAGGCAAAATAGATAACAGAAGATATTATATTGCTTATTCCTCATTTATTTTTGTCTAAACTGTTTCTGACATTTTCAATATAAGAAATTTTTAAGATTCATTTCCATTAAAAGTAAAATCTTTCTATGCCTGCCATTGTTCTAAATAATGAAACAGAGACTTTTATATTTATTTATTTTTCTTTATTTCTTATCATTCATTACAATTTATTCCATTTGTATCCCAGCTGTGGCTCCTCCTTTCTGTCCTCCCAATCTCACTCTCCCTCCCTCTTTTCCCCCTATGTCCCTCCCCTGGTCTGCTGATAAGTCCTTCCCTTCTCTCTGACCCTAGCCTATCAGGTCCTTAGTCATCAGGGAGAAGGAAATCAAAATGACCCTGAGATTTCACCTTACACCGGTCAGAATGACTAAGATAAAACTCAAGTGACAACACATGCTAGAGAGGATGTGGAGAAAGGGGAACCCTCCTCCATTGCCGGTGGGAAAGTAAACTTGTACAACCACTCTGGAAATCAATCTGGCACTTTTCTCAGAAAATTAGAAATAGTGGTACCTCAAGATTCAGCTATACCACTCCTAGGCATACATCCAAAAGATACTCAAGTACACAACAAGGACATTTGTTCAACCATGCACGTAGCAGCTCTATTCATTAAAGCCAGAAGCTGGAAACAATCTTCTAGGCATATATCCAAAATATGATCAAGAATACAACAAGGATATTTGTTCAACCATGTTCATAGCAGCTTTACTCCTAATAGCCAGAACCTGGAAACAACCCACATGTCCATCAACAGAGGAATGGATACAGGAAGTGTAAATGTGGTTCATTTACACAATGTGATACTACTCAGCAATTAAAAACAACAAAATCATGAAATTTGCAGGCAAATGGTGGGATCTAGAAAAGATCACCCTGAGTGAGGTATCCAGAAGCAGAAAGACACACATGGTGTATACTTAAAGTGTATATTAGACATGTAATATAGGATAAACATACTAAAATCTGCACACCTAAAGAAGCTAAATAAGAAGAGAAGGAGAAAACAGGGAACAGGACAGGAGCCTACCACAGAGGGCCTCTGAAAGACTCCACCCAGCAGGTGAGGGTGTGGTCAGCCTTAGCAGCCAAAGAGGAAGACAATGCAGCCAGTCCTGATGAGAACTAATAGGCTAGGGTCAGCTAGAAGGAGAAGAGGACCTCCCCTATCAGTGGACTGGGGAAGAGGCATGGGAGGAGATGGGAGGGAGGTGGAAAGGAGGGGATACAAAGTGAAAAAACTGTAATTAATAAAAATTAAATTAATTTAAAAAAAAACAAGAAAATCATGAAATTTGCAGGCAAATGTTAGGAATTAGAAAAGATCATCTTGTTCTGTTCAGGAAGTTGTCTCCTCTGTCAAGGTTTTTCCTCACTTTTTCTTCTAACAGGTTTAGTGTGTCCATTTTTATATTGAGGTCTTTGATCCTCTTGGATTTTAGTTTTGTGTAGGGTGATAAGTATGGATCTATTTGCATTTTTCTACATGTAAACATTCAATTAGTCCAGCACCATTTGTTGAAGATGCTATCTTCTTTCCATTGTATGGTTTTAGCATCTTTATCAAACATCAAGTGTCCATAAGTGTGTGGGTTTGTTTCTGGGTGTTCTATTTGATTCCATTGAGCCACCACTCTGCATTTGGAAATCCTACCTCATCCTTTTCTGCCTAGCTATCGGCTGTTCAATTCATTATTTAACCAATCAGAAAGTAATGGAGAACAATGTTTACAGCATGCGAAGACAGAAGGTGCTTCATAATAATGATAATGTCAAAGTCTGGACTGTAACCAGATATATGGGTATAGAAATCAGCGTTTCAATAACAGTGGACAAAATATCCTCCAACATATTTTATTTATGTGTATGTATGTATGTATGTATGTATGTATGTATGTATGTATGTGTGTATGTATATATGCATGTATGTATGTATCTCTAAGCCAGAAAAGGGCATAAAATCTGAAGGAGCTGGAGTTACAGAAAACTCTGAGCTGTCTGACTTGAGTGCTGGGACACAAATTCAGGTCACCTTTCGGAGTAGAACATGCTCTTACTTGCTGAGCTCTCTGTCCAGCCCCTGGTATAGGAAATGACAAAGACAGTAAAGAAGACTGTGTGAGTAACTCTTCTGCTTATAGTAGCCCAGCTTCTCTAGCAAGTGCTTTCATTCTACTGTTCTGATTTTATTTGTCCTTTTGTCTTTTTTCTCAAGATATTTTAAAGTAAGTTTGAGAAAATGTCAAATTACCCATCTATACATCTGCATAAGTCTCTATAAAACAAAACTTTCTAAAATAACATAAATAACATTACTACACTCAACAAAATTTACAATAACTCCTTAATAGTAACTAAACTCTATTATGTGTTCCATTATCTAGACATTGAGTTGTTATATTTTTTAAATAAATCAAGAATCTGGGTCCAACTATTTGATAAACCCAGTTAGTTGATCAGGTGATTTTGTAATCTATAGAATTTCTTTCCTCTTCTCTTTCATGTTTTATTGTTTTGTCTTGTTTTGTTCTATTTAATTTTTCATATATATAGTCCAGGTTGACCATGAACTCAATCCTCCTGCCTCAGCTCCACAATGCTTCATTTATAGGCATGAAGCACCATGCCTGGTTCCTTGTGCTCCTTGTTGAAGAAACTGGGTCATTTGCAGATACAATTTTTCCCTGCTCTGCCTATAATTAACTGGATTTGCAAAATCGTGTTTCTTGTGTTCCTTTTTTAATCTTTATTTTTCCCAAACTAGGAGCTCTGAAGAGAAACCTTATTGATTGATGTTCATTTTACTAATTAAATTGGTCTTTTGTAAATAATGCTTCATGATTTGAGCTTTACATTGCCTTTAACTTCGGCTCCAATTTTCACACAACCAATCCACTTATTATCAGGGTTTCCATCACACTTTCCCTTACTGATCCCAGCAGCCGTTTGTGAGTAGGGACTCCTTCTCTTACATCGCTAGAGCTTAGCATTCTCCTTGCATTTAGTAGCCAAGATATTTCTTGAAATGAGAACTATTTCATCAACAATCGGTCATTCTAAAATGTGATCTGTATAGAAAGGCAGAAATATTTGAATCCTTTTATCATGTTCAGAAAAATCCCAGCAACTCCAGAAGCACTTACAATGTTTTGTGTTTTTTGTTTTTGTTTGTTTGTTTTGTTTTTGTTTGTTTGTTTCTTTGTTTTGTTTTTGTGGTTTTTTGTTTTGTTTTGTTTTGTTTTGTTTTGTTTGCTTTTAGGCCTCTATGCCTGGTTTTAGGTGTCGTCCATTGAGTACTTAGCTGCATTCAAGGCAGACAATTCCATTTTCCCTTCTTTAGAGACCAGCTCAAGCCCTTCCAGTCAGCTCCTGCATCATTTTAACATGAAGAATATATCATGTGAGAGCTTTCTCTTACCATTCTTCCTAGATGTCTTTGGCTTATTTTTTAATAAGTCCTCTCTGACCTGAACTGCAAGCAGTGATGTCTTCAAAGATACTTTTCCTCTGAATAGATAGTACTATGTAGACCTCTCCAGCTGAGCTCTCAAGACTCAGAGCAGTGACCATGTGGTCATTGTTTCTTTTTTTTTTTTAATTTTATATTTTAAATATTAGTTGCAGTTTATTAACTTTGTATCCCAGCTGTAGCCCCCTCCCTCATTTCCTCCCAATCCCACCCTCCCTCCCTCATTTCCTCCCTGCCTCTTTCCATGATGGGGGAGGTCTACTCCTCTTCCATCTGACCCTAGCTTATCAGGTTTCTTCAGGACTGGTTGCAATGTCAACCTCTGTGGCCTAGCAAGGCTGATCCTCCCTCAGGGGGGAGGGGAGGTCAAAGAGTCAGCCATTGAGTTCATGTTAGAAATAGTCCCTGTTCCTCTTACTAGGTTACCCCTTTGGATACTGAGCTACCATGGGCTACATCTGAGCAGGGGGTCTAGGTTATATCTATACATGATAATTGGTTGGTGATACAGTCTCATAAAAGACCCTTGTTCTCAGATATATTAAATCCTCATGCAGCTCCTGTAGTCTCCAGGTCATACAAACTCCCCATTCTTTCATATGATTCCCTGCACTCTGCTTAAGGTTTGGTTATGACTCTCAGCATCTGCTTTGATACACTGCTAGGTAGAGTCTTTCAGAGGCCCTCTGTGGTAGGCTCCTGTCCTGTTACTTGTTTTCTCCTACTTCCACTGTCCATCCCATTTGTCTTTCTGTGTGAGGATTGATCATTTTATCTCGGGTCCTCTTTCTTGTTTATCTTCTTTAGGTGTACAGATTTTAGTGTATTTATCCTATCTTATAGGTCTAGTACCCACTTATAAGTGAGTATATACCAGGTGTGTCTTTCTGATTCTGGATACCTCACTGAGGATGATCTTTTCTAGTTCCCACCATTTGCCTGCAACTTTCATGATTTCCTTGTTTTTAATTGCTGAGTAGTATTCCATTGTGTAAAAATACCACAAGTTCTGTATCCATTCCTCCGTTGAGGGACATTTGGGTTGTATTCAAGTTCTGGCTATTAAAAATAAAGCTGCTACAAACAAAGTTGAGCAAATGTCCTTTTTGTGTATTTGAGCATCATTTGGCTATATGTCTAGGAGTGGTATATATTGAGGAAGCACTATTCTTGATTGTCTGAGAAAGTACCAGATTTATTTCCAAAGTGGTTGTACAGGTTTACATACCCACCAGCAATGGAGGAGGGTTCCCCTTTCTCCACATCCTCTCCAGCATGTGTTGTCACTTGAGTTTTTGATCTTAGACATTCTGATGGATGTAAGGTGAAATCTTAGGGCCATTTTGATTTGCATCTCCCTGATAGCTAAGGATGTTGAGCATCTCTTTAAGGGTTTCTCTGCCCTTCTATATTCCTCTACAGAAGATTTTCTGTTTAGCTCTGTACCCCATTTTTTAAATTGGATTGCTTGATTTGTTGCTTTTTTAACGTCTTTAGTTATCTATATATTCTGGATATCAGCCCTCTGTCAGATATAGGGTTGGGGAAAAGCCTTTTCAAGTCTGTAGGCTGTTGTTTTGTTCTGACGACAGTGCCTTTGCTTTACAGAAGATTTTCATTTTCATGAGGTCCCATTTATTGATTGTTGTTCTTAGAGCCTGTGCTGTTGGTGTTCTGTTCAGAAGTTGTCTCCTGTGCCAATGAGTTCTAGGCTCTTCCCCACTTTTTATTCTAACCAATTCAGTGTATCTGGTTTTATGTTGAGATCTTTGATCCACTTGGACTTTAGTTTTGTGTAGGGTGATAAATATGGATCTATTTTCATTTTTCTGCATATAGACATCCAGTTGGACCAGCAACATTTGTTGAAGATGATGTCTTTTTTTCCATTGAATGGTTTTGATTTCTTTGTAAAAATATCAAGTATCCGTAGATGTGTGGGTTTATTTCTGGGTCTTCTATTCAGTTCCATTGAACTACCTTTCTGTTTCTATGCCAGTACAATGCAGTTTTTATTACTGTTGCTTTATAGCACAGCTTGAGATCAGGGATGGAGATACCTCCAGAGGATCTGTTGTTGTACAGGATCGTTTTGGAAATTCTGGGGTTTTTTGTTTCTCTATATGAAGTTGAGAATTTTTTTTCAAGGTCTGTGAAGAATTGTATCGGTATTTTGATGGGAATTGCATTGAATTTGTAGATTGCTTTTGGCAGGATAGCCGTTTTCACTATGTTAATCCTACTAATCCATGAGCACAGGAGATCTTTCCATCTTCTGATATCTTCTTCAATTTCTTTCTTCAGAGACTTGAAGTTTTTTTTTCAAACAGGTCTTTCACTTGCTTGGTTAGAGTCACCCCAAGGTACTTTATGTGATTAGTGGCTATTGTGAAGGGTGTTGTTTCCCTGATTTCTTTCTTGGCCCTTTTGTCTTGGGTATACAGGAGGGCTACTGTTTTTTGTTTGTTGTTTTTTTTTTTTGTTTGTTTTGTTTTGTTTTTTTTTAGTTAATTTTGTATCCAACCACTTTGCTGAAGGTGTTTATAAGCTGAAGGAGTTCTCTGGTTGAATTTTGGGGGTCGCTCATGTATACTATCATGTCATCTGCAAATAGTGAAACTTTGACCTCTTTCTTTCTGATTTGTATCCTCTTGATCTAAAGCTTTAGCTAAGACTTCAAGTACTATGTTGAAGAGATAGGGAGAGAATGGGCAGCATTGCCTTGTCCCTGATTTCAGTGGGATTGATTTAAGTTTCCATTGAGTTTGATGGTGGCTATAGGCTTGCTGTATATTGCCTTTACTATGTTAAGGTATGTGCCTTGTATCCCTGATCTCTCCAAGACTTTAAACATGAATGGGTGTTGGGCTTTGTAAATGCTTTTTCAGCATCTAAGATGATCATGTGGTTTTTCTCCTTCAGTTTGTTTATATGATGGCATCTAAGGAGATGATCATGTGGTTTTTCTCCTTCAGTTAGTTTATATGGTGGATTGCATTGATGGATTACCATATGTTGAACCACCCTTGCATGCCAGGGATGAAGCCTACTTAGTCATGGTGGGTGATATCTTTGATGTGTTCTTGGATTCAGTTTGCAAGTATTTTATTGAGTATTTTTGCAACAATGTTCATAAGAGAGATAGGTCTGAAGTTTTCTTTTTTTGTTGGATCTTTGTGTGGTTTAGGTATCAAGGTGACCGTAGCTTCGAAGAATGAGTGTAGTAATGATGTTTCTGCTTCTGTTTTGTGGAATAGTTTGAAGAGAATTAGAGTTAGCACTTCTTGAAGGTCTTGTTGAATTCTGCACTGAAACCATCTGGCCCAAGGCTTTTGTTTGGAAGAGAGACTGTTGGCGACTGCTTCAGTTTCCTTAGGGGATATAGGACTATTCAATCTTTCTACCTGAGCTTGACTTAATTTTGGTAGATGGAATCTATCAAGAAAATTGTCCATTTCTTTTAGATTTTCAAATTTTGTGGCATACAGGCTTTTGAAGTAGGACTTAATGATTGTTTGGATTTCCTCAGTGTCTGTAGTTATGCCCCCTTTTCATTTCTGATTTTGCTGATTTGGATAGTTTCTCTCTGCCTTTTAGTTAGTTTGGCTAAGGGTTTGTCTATCTTGTTGATTTTCTCAAAGAACCAGCTCTTGGTTTCATTGATTCTTTGAATAGTTTTATTTGTTTCTGATTGATTGATTTAAGCCCTGAGTTTTATTATTTCCAGCCATCTGCTCCTCTTGGGTGCATTTGCTTCTCTTTTTTTCTGGGGCTTTCAGTTGGGCCATTAAGTTGCTTGTATGAGACGTTACAAATTTCTTCTTAAAGGCAATTATTGCTATGGATTTTCCTCTTTGCAATGTTTTCATTGTGTCCCATAAGTTTGGGTATGTTGTGCCTTCATTCTCATTGAATTCTAGGAAGTCTTCAATTTCTTTCTTCATTTCTTCCTTAACCCAGCTGGCATTGAGTACCAAGCTGTTCAGTTTCCATGTGTGTGTAGGCTTTTTGCTATTTCCATTGTTGTTGAGGTCCAGCTTTAGTCCACAGTGGTCAGATAGAATACAGGGCATTATCTCAATCTTCTTGTATCTGTTGAGGCTTGTTTTGTGACCAACTATATGGTCTATTTTGGAGAAGGTTCCGTGAGGTGCTGAAAAGAAGGTATACATTTTTGAGTTTGGGTGAAAAGTTCTTTAGACATCTATTAGGTACATTTGATTTAGGGCCTCTGTAAGTGCCCTTATTTCCCTGTTTAGCTTCTGTCTGGATGATCTGTCCCTTGGTGAGAATGGGGTGCTGAAATCTCCCACTATTAAGGTGTTGGGATCTATGTGTGATTTCAGCTTTAATAATGTAGGCATTCTTGTATTTGGGGCATAGATGTTCAGAACTGTGATGTCCTCTTGATGGATTTTTCCTTTGATGAGAGTATAGTGCTCCTCCACATTTTTTCTATTAATTTTGATTGAAAGTTTATTTTATTAGATATTAGAATAGCTACCCCAGCTTGTTTTCTGGGTCCATTTGCTTGAAAAACATTTTCCCAGCCCTTACTCTGAGGTAGTGTTTATCTTTGTTGCAGAGGTGTGATTCTTAGATACAGCAGAATGTTCGATACTGATCCTGTTTTTGTACCCATTCTTTTAGTTTGTGTCTTTTTGAAGAGTTGAGTCCATTGATGTTGATAGATAATATTGACCAATAAATGTTAGTTCCTTTTATTGTACAGTTGCTCTTACTGTGATTCATTGCTTGTTTTCTTTTAATTTTTGTTGAGAAATTATCTGTATCCTATATTTTCTTGGGTATAGTTATTTCCATTAGATTGGAGTTTTCCTTCTAGTATCTTCTGTAGAGCTGGTTTGCTGTGTAGATATTGCTTAAATTTAGTTTTGTCATGGAATATTTTGCTTTCTCCATCTATGTTGATCGAAATCTTTGCAGGGTATAGTAGTCTGGGTTGGCATCTGTGGTCTCTTAAAGTCTGCATGACATCTGTCCAAGCCCTTTTGGCTTTTATAGTTTCTGATGAGAAGTCCAGTGTGATTCTCATAGGTCTACCTTTATATGTTACTTGGCCTTTTTCTCTTGCTGCTTTTAATATCTTTTCTTTGTTCTGTAGATTTAGTGTTTTGACTATGATGTGGCATGAGGAGTTTCTTTTCTGGTCTAGTCTATTTGGTGTTCTGTAGGCCTCTTGTATGTTTATGGACATCTTTTTCTTTAGGTTGGGAAAATTTTCTTCTATGATTTTTTTTTTTGAAAATATTCTCTGGACCTTGGAGCCTGGGAATCTTCTTTTTCATTTCGCCTTTTCATGGTGTCCTTGATTTCTTGGATGTTTTGTGTTTAGGACTTTCCTGATTTTACTTTTTCTTTGAGAGAAGTATCAGTTTCAGCAAGTGTATCTTCAGCATCAGAGATTCTCTCTTCCATCTCTTGTATTCTATTGGTGATGCTTACTGTTGTGGTTCCTGATCTTTTCTCTAAGTTCTCCAGCTCCAGGGTTTTCTCAGTTTGTGTTTTCTTTATTGATTCCAATTCTGATGATGGAATCTACTTTTTTTGTTTGTTTCCTCTCTATATGCCACTAATTGTGCCTCTACTTGTGTCTCTGTTTGGCTATATTTGCCTGTGTTTCTTTGAGAACTTTGTTCATTTCCTCTTTCTTTGCCTCCACTTGGGTGACCAAATCTTTGAGATAATTGTTCATTTCTTCTTTAACTGTCTTTATTTGTATGGATTTCTCTGAGAGATTTGTTTGTTTCTTCTTTATGTGCCTCTAATAACTGGATAAGCATAGCTTTAAAGTCATTTTCCTGTGTTTCCAAAGAATTGGAGTATCCATTGTTTTTGGGGGTTGCTGGTGAAGCCATGATGTCCTGATTTTTGTTGGATGTGTCCTTTAGCCTGCCTCTGGCCATTTCCTTATCTGTAACCTTCACTGTTTGTTCCTGGATTCTGCAGTTCAGACTGGTACCATCTTTCTCTGGTGTCTGGAGAATTCTTCAGGAAGAAGAGAGAGGTCCAGCTGTTTCAGCATGTATGTTGGTGTTTCAACTGTGCCTGTGGAAGGAAAGTCTGCAGGCACAGAAGGACAAGTGTGGACAAGTGTGTGTGTGTGTGTGTGTGTGTGTGTGTGTGTGTGTGTGTGTGTGTCTTGAGGGACAGGGTTCTAGAGAATGCTAAACCCTTGAGTGTGTGGGAGGGGCACTGCCTTGCAGGCATAGACAGGGTTGTCTGTGCTGAATGTGTAGCAGGCTCTGGTGATAAATGTGGGTGCAATTTCCTTATGCAAATTCTCTGAATACCTCAGTGGCCTTCAGGCTACTGGTATTTGGCTCTGTCAGAGCTCTAGGTATTTTTTTGTCTGAACTCCTCTGGTGGGCCAGCAGAGCAGGAGCTTCAATGTCCCAAGTGTCCCTCTGATTCCCACAATGGGTGTGTGGGTGGGAGGGATCTGATGTCTGGCTGCTACCTTAGAAGGATCCTTGATCTGGGGTTCTGCAGGCACTTGAAGATGCACTCACTCTAAAGGGGTCACATTGGCAAGGACCTGGGTATTCCAGCTCTCTACTCTCAGGTTTGGACCTGCTGAATCATATGCAGGAAGACTGACGAGCTCTGCCAGCTCAATGGTGCTGTAACCACCAAACTAGGGAGTCCAGCTGCAGCTGCAGACTGGGAGGCCAGTCCAGGTGCCTTCTGGGAAGTCCCGGGGAGCTACAACAGTGGTCCACAGACTTAGGTGGCCCGGTGCCTGTTGTACCTGGTTTGTTTGGAGGGTATGCTGGACTTTGGTAGCTGGTATAGCCAGTTATCTGTCACTGAGGGGTTGGAGAGGTGGACAGGTCTTATTACAGTCACTGGCTGGGAGGCTCTGCAGAGTCAGTAGGGCCACTCACAGATGTGGAACATGGGAGGATGGTACCACGGATCTGGGACAGCTGGCAGCTGAGGAGCTAGGAGCCCTGACTCTGCTATCACAGTCCCCAGGCAGTGAGTTCTGTACTGAGAATCTCTGTGAGCTGGCTCTGCCGAGGAGGAGGAGGAGGAGAGAGGCCCAAAAATGGGGAGTGCAAGAGGAACAAAAGAGTGAAATCAAGTGACAACACATGCTGGAGAGGTCGTGGAGAAAGGGGAACCTTCCTCCACTGATGGTGGGAATGTAAACTTGTACAACCACTTTGGAAATCAATCTGGAACTTTCTCAGACAATTAGGAATAGTGTTTCCTCAAGATCCAGCTATACCATTCTTAGGCATATACCCAAAATTTACTCAAGTACACAACAAGGACATTTGCTCAACCATGTTTGTAGCAGCTTTATTTATAATAGCCAGAACCTGGAAACAACCCAAACGTCCCTCAACGAAGGAATGGATACAGAAATTGTGGTATTTTTACACAATGGAATACTATTCAGCAATCAAAAACAAGGAAATCATGAAATTTGCAGGCAAATGGTGGGATCTAGAAAAGATCATTCTGAGTGAGGTATCCCAGAAGGAGAAAGACACACATATATACTCACTCATATAGTCCTATAAGATATGATAAACATAATAAAATCTATACACCTAAAGAAGATAAACAAGAAAGAGGACCTGGGGTAAGATGATCAATCCTCACTTAGAAAGACAAATGGGAGGTACATTGGACGTAGGAGAAAACAAGTAACAGAGCAGGAGCCTACCGCAGAGGGCCCCTGAAAGACTACCTAGCAGTGTCCTGAGAGACTCTATCTAGCAGTGTATCAAAGCAGATACTAAGACTCATAACCAAACCTTGGGCAGAGTACAGGGAATCATATGAAAGAAGGGGAATTAGTCTGATGGGGAAAGGATAGGAGCTCCACAAGGACCAAATATATCTGGGCACAGGGTCTTTTCTGAGACTGACACTCCACCAAGGACCATGTATGGAGAAAACCTAGAACCTCTGCTCAGATGAAGCCCGTGGTAGCTCAGTAACCAATTGGTTTCCCATAGTAAGGGGAACAGGGACTATTTCTGACAGGAACCTCCCCACCCCCAAAGGGAGGAGCAGTCCTGATAGGCCACAGAGAAGGACTTTGCAGCCAGTCCTGAAGATACCTGATAAAACAGGGTCAGATGAAAGGGGAGGAGGTCCTCCTCAATCAGTGGACTTGGAAAGGGGCAGGGTGGAGATGAGGGAGGGAGGGAGTGTTTGGGAAGGAATGAGGGAGTGGGATAAGGCTGGGATACAGAGTTAATAAAATGTAACTAATAATAAAAAAATTAAAATTAAAAATTAAAAAAAAAAGTCCGTGGGTGACCTGAGTCTAAAGATCTCAACTCATGTGATATTCCCTCTTGTTCAGAAAGCCTCACTGTCGATTTTCTGGCTTTAACTGTCCCTCCACTCACCAATTCCAGAGTTTTGAATCCTCTGCCTCTCATATACTGTGCGTGCCGATCGCTGCCATCTTGGATCTACCCTTGTGGTCATTGTTTCTGGGGCTCTGAAATACCCAATGCTAGAAAACATATTTTGCATGGATAAATTCATATAACTTTGATTTGAGTTAATGATAACAGATTTTTGCTTAACTTCTGTGATGTTATTTTTCTTTCCTCTTACTATAAATCCTCTGGTTCTTAATGTTTGCTTGTTTGTACCCACCTGATTTGTTGTATTTACTTGTGACTCTACTAATGTTTTTTTAGCTTTTTTATATTAACTTTAATATCCTTTCAAACTGAGAAAATACGCAACAAATATTTTACAAGCTCTGACAGAAAATAAGCTCCCACCAGAAAAAAATTGGCAACAATATTGCAAATCCCACACCATTGCACCATATTTTCCTTATGAATTTCTCACACACGTAGACATAGGCTAAAGTTGATGTTATATGATCTCAGTCTGGATGAGTGCTAGTAGTTGTTAAACACTCTGCCAACATTTCCATTTCCCAAGCCTCTAAATGCAACCCAGCATTTCTTTGTGTTTTCTTTCTTCTTTACATTATATCAAGCAATGTGTTAAATCAAACCGCTGTATTACAAAGTTTTCAGAAATTCTTTCTCTGCATGGTCCTCTCTAGCTCATAGTTTGGTTCATACGCTTATGTTTACTGTATATTTTATAGTTTATTTTCATGTTTTCTTTTTAATAATTTTATACATATGGTGAAATCACAAAATATTCAGTCAGAGTTTCTGCTTTCATCATCATCTCTCCCTGTTTTCTCCATGTCACTAGAAATGGGAGGCAGAGACCAAAACAAACAAACAAGCAAAACTGTACCCGCCTGTGGGACGGTAATTCGTGGGGTCTTCGAAGAGGCCAGGCCTGAAAGAAAAAACGGGCGAGAGAGAAGAACCGGGACCAAGCAGTTTTCCTTGTCAAAGTCCGGTTTATTATGGGGCAAAGCTTTACTTTTAAGCTCAAAGAATAAGGAAATAAAAAATTGGAGGGAGAAGGGTGGGAGGCTATCTCGTGATTCATTAAGGTTTTAACATTAACTGTTAAAACTGGTCAGGTGGGGGAATCAGGTGGGGGGTGGTTCCCGATCTCAGGAAGCAATCTATCCAGGTGGTCAAAGCTAATTGCAGCCTCCGGTGCCAGCATCAGCCATGAGTTTGTGCCTGGGATTCTTGGTCCCCGGCACAAAACACCCCATGGCTGGCAAGCCAGCTATCCTGGTGTGTTCTATGTGAACAACAAAAGAGAGGTCCCATTTGCAACAACGTAGAAGTTAAGGACCCATAGCTGAGGTTGTGCCATAACATATACGTGTGTGCACTCATAGACACACACACACACACACACACACACACACACACACGCACACAGAGCTCACTCAGATCATTTATACTGTGACTATTCCAAAAGACGTGAAACTAATCAGGACAGGCCTCTTCAGAGAATGAGGACAGCGAAGGAGGGACGTCTTGGCTCACAGCAAACTTTGGGTTTGAGCCAATATCCTAGGTGTGATCTCGGTACTTCCCTTGATCATCACCAAATCAGCACATTGCCGCCTTGGCTTGATGCATATAAAAATAAGCACTTTAAAACAGCATCTGTTGTATTGCTTGTTTTTCTAATGTAGGAGCAGTGACACTTTAGCACTAATAAAAAATTAGCTCACCTTAAACTAAAATCTAACCTAAGTGAAATCGAAGAAGATTGCCCATCTTTCGGCCATTAATGTTTAATTATGCATTTCATTACGTTTTTACTTTAAAAGCTTCATTAGTAACAATTAGTCTTCTCTCGTCTCTAATTTATATGCACCTGCTTCTAATTACAGTAACACTATGTCAGCCTCACGATCTGCACCTTAAACTCTGAAATATTTTTGTCTACCCAACGATGCCTGTCTTTCTGTTTAAGACTATATTATACCAAATGCTTTTTACTTTTACTTTTCTGGTATAACGATTGTTCTAGTCTAATATTTAAAGGTTAAACATGAATGCTTCTAGTTCATTCTCTTTCTGAAGACCAGCCTCTTACAGAAGGTGTTGGTCACATCTCATTTAAAAGAAGGCAGGAGTGAGAAGTACCATGGTTGGGAGGCCCAAAGCACTGCATTAAAAGAGGAGGAACCCTTGAAAACTAATTTGCAGTTATTGGGTTTGTTTCTCTAAGATTGTAATCATCAATAGTTAACCCAAAGCCATAAGAACTAGTATTGAAAAGTCTGTTTAGACATTGAGTCGAACCAGGCATGGTAGCACATGCCTGTAATTCCAGCACTCAGGAGGCAGAAGCAGGAAATTTCTGAGTTTGAGGCCAGCGTGGTCTACAAAAATGCAAGTCCAGGACAGTGAAGGCTACACAAAGAAACCCTGTCTAGAAGAAAAAATAGAAGTTGAGCCAATTCCCTGAGCAAGGAATGGCCACAAATAATTCTATGCTCTCAGTAGAATCTTACACTACTGAAATCAGACATTTGCCATCTGTAGGGCCAACAGAAAGGACGGTTTGTTTCTCAGAATCTATCTTTATATAAATGTCATCTATTTGTGATGAATCATTGTTACTATTTAATAAATAAATTTGTATTTTGGAAGGTCCTCTTTTAATGCAAATTAATTTCAAAATCAATATTTCAAAGTAGTGTTCAAGCATTTGCTTGGTTTTAGATTTTTATTATTATTACATTGAGTGTGTAATATTATTACATAATGCCCCATAAGTACTAGTTTTGACAAAAGTCATTAAACTCGTGTCTGTGTTAACACAGTAAAGATCCTAATTTCATCAGGCAAAGACAGGGAAGGAAAATGTCTTCCCCACTGACTCTCCAGTGGCAACTCTCACTCACATCTCTCACTCCACAGCCTCCTTTCTTTGAGCCTAATGCTGTCATCACTGACTCCCAACTTCTCCAGGTGACATTCCACAGGAGTCTATATAGCCCTAAGCTCCCAGGCTTCCTGCTCCAGCAGAAAGTCCACCTCCTCTGATCTCAAACTTTTCTCAAAGGCTTAATACAACATTTATGGCTGATGTAAGCTCCTTTCCGAGCACATACAGAAATTACCATAATTATCACTTAGCCCTTATGCTTTCAAATAGGTTATCTTGATATTAAGAACTGAAGTGCTTTTGTAAGGAAAACCATGCTAAACTTGGAACCAGACGACCTAATCCCACAAATCTGTGTGTTTCACCCTTCTTGAGCCTCAATTTTAGTAGTTGCAATTTTTTTATAGAAGACCTTATTTTGTGATGATTATGTGTCAGGAGATAAGCAAAACACACTTGAAACTTTAACAAACCTATTAGATGCCTGTTTGTCTACATAGGGAGACAGAACACTAGGGCGCAAAATGTGACCTTTTGCTCCCTACCCTTGCCAATTGTCAAACAAATGAAAGAACAGTTGGAATGTTAGATGAAAGGGGGATGAGCAATGACCTTTCAACAGAAAAGGATTGCTGTATACCTTGGAGACTGCCGCTGAGATACCCAGAGAAATGGCTTTTAGAAAAATGGCCACCACTTCATATCTTTAGCCTTCCATGTCCAATATAGCTGAATTTGACACAGTGGGGGAATATAGGATAAAAATGGCCCTGCAGGGAATTTCATCCTATTATGTTTATATGAAAGGAAGACTGTGAACTCTATGCATTTTTTTCAGTTTTCTTTCTTACAATTTCAGTGCTTTGATCACGGCCAACCTAAAGCTGTGTGTGCTGAAGGCTGTAATTTTGTAGGAAGTATCTCAGTCAAAAATCTGATGGATGGGTAACCACAAGGAGATAACCTCAGGAAAGGATCGAAGCAAAATGAGATTGTCTTAAGTAAATCCATTTAAGGCTAGCCTCGCAGAGACTCCAGCACTGTAAAATTATAGATTGTCAGGGAGTAGCCAAGAATCTTGTAAGATATGCTGAGGAAATAAGTTCAAGCTAGTATATAATCTGAAATTTGCTGAGGCAGGAAAATCATTAATCTCATTTTCTGGGCGATGTTTTGATCACTCCACCTTCTCATGAAAGAGTATTTTCTGGAAGTCAAAGGGATTGTAGACTATAAAAAGAATACAAAAGAAAAAAAAAAAGTTGAGCAGGAATGCATTTTTCCAAATGTCATTTTCTGTTTTTATGGAAATACATAAGAAAATCATACTCTAAACAGGTCTTTAACAAACATAGGGCCTCGTACACAGTCCTGACACGACTTCCAAAGTGCATAGAAATCTATGGCAAGATAGATGTGTCATCTGCTCCCTTTCCTTGTAATTTCTCCAAAGATTCTTATCTAAATGCTCTGATGGGAGCAGCCAGTAATGAGATTGTTCAGGGAGGAAAAGGAAGAGCAGAATACTGAAGGGTGGACTTCAGGGGAAAACATGGTGTGAGCAGGAGATGAGGAGAAAGGAGTGCTGCTGGGGCTGAAACACTGTAAAGAACTGGCAGACTGAACTGTATCACTGTGCACAGCAGCTTTGCCTTTCGTACTGTGAACCTGGGCCTGCCACGTGCATGGGGTGACAGGTGTGTTCAAGGAAAGCCACTGGCCTTTGGGGAGGAGAGCTGTTTTTGTTAGCCCAGGCTAGGAAATCACCAGAGGAAGCTGACAGAATATCTGGCCAGGCACAGGACAGAACAAGAGAAAAGCCTTGATTGTCACTTAGGAAGACCATCTTTTCAGTATTGGGGTAAGGGCAAGGGTTCGTCCGGGCTTTTGCTTTCTCAGTATTTCCAATAAAAAGAAAATAGCCTTTTCTACCTCTGTTCAGATATTTTTATCTTGTCTGGTTAGAAATCACTACAATGGGTTTGTCCTTTAATTACTCAGAATTACTGAATATGTAACTTGATGGCCCAAAGCTATTTGAGAGTAGATTAATGTTAAAATAGCTTCATTATTTAATAGTAGAACTTCTGTTTATAGTAGAATTTCTATTTGTTTATTTATAGCACTAAATTTTCTTTCTATATATTTAATTCTCTTAATTTGCTGTTGAAATGGTAAGCTCTTAATTGACAAATTTTTAATATAAAATGGGACTTTCCCATTTATTTTAAAATTCTAGATCACAGAAATGTCTATGAAGTGAAAGATGTTACACATACACACAAACACACACACACACCATCATATCTTTAACCATCTGATTGGTCTCAACAAGGTGAAAAATATTAAGAGTATTCCATGCTAGAGAAAAACATAGATTATTTTCTAACACTAACAAGTACTATCTATTTTTTCTGCATAAGGTACTCTAGGAAAAGATTTATTGAATACCCACTACTCAACTACATACACTCTAACCTGTAGGACAAAGAGATGGTCACTGATTACCAGTGGAAGTGATCGAATTAGTGTTCTGGGTTTGTACAGGATATGAGGGGATATTTCGTTACGCTTTTAGGGTTTTGTTTTCTTTTTGCTAACTTCTTCATATATTATCTTCCTTTTGTTTAATCCTCTGTTCAAAGGCCATTGATATTTTTAACCATAAATATAGAATCAATATATTCTGCCTTTTATTCCTTAAGTTGAAAAATAAAAAAAATCAACTACTCTTTTACCTCAACTTTTTTCTAAGAAAAACAAAAGTTCTGCATCCCAGAAGTTCTCCCTTGTGTGTGAAAGGCTGAGCCTGACTGCCTTTGTCGATGATTTATGATGTTGTGATACTAGGAAGCAAAGCAAAAGAAGTGTTCACTGTGACTCGGAAGTACGAAACCTTCTGCAGTGATAAGGATCACCTTTGGAGATGACCAGACACAGTAAGTTCAATCCAGTCACTCAGAAAAGGCTCTATTCATTTAATTTCCATGATCCAAAGGGGAGAAGTGTACAAAAGTTTATATGTTTCACTATAAGATCATCAGATAGGATTCAGAGAGAATACAACGGGATCAAACTTCAGCTCTATTTACTGTGCCCAGCACAGCAAAGCAATGGTAAGACCACAAGGTCATTTTTTTCCATTTATTCATTTTATATCCCAATTGTAGCTCTTTCCCTCATCTCCTTCTGGTCCTTCCCTCTTTCCCTCTATCCTCTTTCCTTAATCCACTGAAAGGGGGAGTTCTCCTCCCCCTGCCATCTTCCCATAGCTTACTAAGTCTCATCACGGCTGCCTGGATCCTCTTCCTCTGTGGCCTGGCAAGGCCGAATCATCAGGGGGGAGTGATCAAAGAGCAGGCAACCATGTTCATAACAGAGGCAGCCCCTGCTCCCCTTACAAGGGAATCCACATGGAGACTGAGATGCCTATGGACTACATCTGAGCAGGGGGTCTAGGTCCTCTCTATGCATGATCCTTGGTTGGTGCATCGGTGTCTGCTGGAACCCTTGAGCTCAGATTTTTGGCTCTTTTGGTCTCCTTGTGGAACTTCTGTCCCCTCTGGGTCCTTCTATCCACCCCCTTCTTCCATAAGACTCCCTGTGCTCTGTCCAAAGTTTGACTGTGAGTTTATGCATCTGCTTCGATCCCCTGTTGGGTGGAGCCTTTCAGAGGACCTTTATGGTAGGCTCCTGTCCTGTTCCCTCTCTTCCACTGCTTCTGGTTGGTGTCTATCCTGTTTGCCATTCCAAATGAGATGTAAGCATCCTTCCTAGGGTCCTACTTCTTATTTAGCTTCTTTAGATCTGTGGATTTTAGTATGGTTATCCTGTACTATATGGCTAATATACACATATAAGTGAGCATATACCCTGCGTGTCTTTCTGGTTCTGGGTTACCTCACTCAGGATGATCTTTTCTAACTCTTAATAAATGTGAAAATTCAGACTATGTGGCAATATGCTAAGCTGCAGTGCTCATTTGTTTAAGAGACCATCAGTGTGCATATTGCTGTGACAGTACTTTCTGTGTTTGGAAGCTTAGCAGTTAAATCAGTGCTTTCTGTAAAGCAGATTCCTTTGTGATAGTGTGGGTAGGCCTCATCCAAGGAACTAGAGGCCTTGACAGGAAACAGCATGGCCTCCGGCTGATTTGAGACTCTGTACTTGGACAGCAGCTCATTCCTGTTTCCAGCCTGCCAGCTCACCACTCTAATTTCATATTTTTCAACCCCCATAAAATAAGTGAACTAACGTGCCCTGAGCAACAGTTCATGAGCATGTCATAGAGGACCTGGCAGTATCCACAAAGATCAGTGGGATGTCCTTAAACTAGAGACCAGTGGAAGACACAGCTTCATAACCAACTAAAGGGAATGTCAGCAGTCATGGGCTTCAGGAAGGCTTACACAAGAGACTCAATAAAGAGTTTGTCACAATGTCACATTCAAGAGGACATCATCCCACAGCACCCAGAATGCACGCTGACTAGCAATACTACAAAGTAAAAGATGAAAGTACATCATCTGACCCGACCACCTGCCAAGCCTTCTAGGTAACTTAATTTTTCAGTGCACAGCCTTCACAAGAAGAGACACCTGGATGGAAAAAAGAAACAGCCCCAATGTAAGAATTGTATTGACCATTGCGTGAGTCCACCGAGACACTACTAAGTACAGGAGATTAGATCTGAACCTACATTTAGTTTACAAGGCCCTGTCCAGTTTTTTCCTCATCATAAAACAGTTTTAGATATCTAGAAAATAAAGATAAAAATTTATTAGCCACACATCATATATTTATTTTACTACATAAAAATAGGCATTGAGTAATAGTTTACTCATTTTAAACCAGAATTATCATCATATCTCTACAGCAGATATTCTATGCCCCTGTGAGAGAGTATGTGTACCTGTGAATGTAAAACAAGTCATTCTATTATTTTGAGATAATTTTATTGACAATCCATTCATAGCATGCTAAAAAGTTTCCTATTTCTACCAAGGAAATCAACTGAACAGCATTCCTTAACCTACTTAAAGTTGTTAGTGTTTTACATTTATGTAACGGGTTTCCTTTAAGTATCCGAAGAAAGCAGTATATACATATAGCTTCTATTTGGGGGTTCTTATTAATGGTTGAGACCACCAAAGACAATAAGGATAGAAAGGGAAGGCAGCCCAGGCACAAACTCAGTTCCGTGTGGACTGTGATTTTTTTTTGGGACTCCCTGAGACGTTTTCCTGATTCACACTTCAGAGCCTGGTACCAGCTTAGCATATATTTATTAAGTAAATGTTGGCTGTTCCTGAGCAGGTGTATCAAGAACTTTGGTGAGTAACAGCCTATTAGATGGTGTGCAAGCTGTCTCAAGTCAGAGATAAGCTTCAGAAGTCTATGGACACCTGGAATGAAGGTCTTCCTGCAATTACAAGCCAGTGAGGTCGCATGGGTAATGGAGGGGCAAGTACATAATCACAGATATGAAGCTGTTGGGCCAAGTCTGCCTTTGGACAGCTAATAAATGTCAGCAAACATTTGGAAACTAATATGTTCTTATTCCAAAAATATGTGCCCTGGTTCTTGGTATATGTCAAGAATCTCTGCAGCAAGCAAAATTAAATGCTACTGGAAAAAAAAAAAAAAAAAAAAAACAGTTCCAAACATTGTGATTTCATAGCCTAATCACCATTAAGCTGGGGATCTTCAAATTCTTTAAATCACTGAAACTAGTATCTTAGTTATTTTCTGGATCTTATTGTTGTTGCTGCTATTACTGTTGCAAACTTGCTTTTGAAATGTTTTTAGCGTCTTCCCACACCTGCAAAATTTCCACCATCACCAGCGTCATCCCGATGTAGCTCCGTGGTCACGGTCAATGAATTTGCCAAGGTCACCTTAGGACTATAATTTACATTAGAGGCACTCTTCACACTCTGTATTCGTTGGTCTTAGACAATTGTACAGTCATGGGTTTCAGCCACTATAGCATTAATCAGAGTAAATTCAGCGCACTAAAAAATCTTCTATAGTCTCCTTTTAACCACTTTTAACTGTCTTCACTGCCTCCATGTAGTCTTTAATCTTTATATTTTTACTTTTTCAGAATTTCACATAAGTGGACTCATAGAGTACACAGCCATTTTTCAAATCAGCTCTGTTCACTTAATAATATATGTATTTAAGTTTCTTGCAACATCTTTTTGTGATTTTGCAGCTTATTTCCCTTGTCTGATGTAGTACACTTTATTCACTGGTTTATTGAGGGGCATCTCAGTTGTCGCCATGTTTTGGCAATTATGAATAATTCATATGTAAATGTCCATGTATGGTTTTTGGTGTGGATATAAGATTCAACTCATTTTGGTAAATATGGAGGAGGGTAATCTCTGCATTATATGGCAAGAGTACGTTTAGATTAGTAAAGAAACTGTCAAATTATCTTCACAGATTGCAACACCATTTTGTATTCGCACAGTAAGTGAATGAGAAGTCCTTCTGTTTCACATCCTTGCCAGCAGTTCCTAGATTTCAGCCATTTTAACAGACATGTGTTTCATTCCCTTGCCATTCCCTCAATTTAAAGCCTCTTAAATATTTCCCATGTTTATCTTCTTTGATGAGGAATCTGTCAGCATTTCTGTTTTTAAACCATCTTTAGTACCTTCATTTTGAGAAGGTTGATCTCAAATGGTCACAGTCCTTCTTTCTCGGCCACTTAAGTGCTGGAGTTACAGGTGTGAGACAGGTGTGACATTTTCTGATACTCACTTGGTGGTCTATCTCACTCTACAATAATCTTCAGAGCAAGTTCCTTTCCAACGTGATGATTTGAAAAAGAATGGCTTCCATAGGCTCCTGTGTTTGAAAACTTGGCGCCCAGGTGCTGGGACCGTTTAGGAAGGATTCGGAAGTGTGACTTTACTAGAGGTGTGGCAAAGGAGTGGAGTAAGGTTTCAAAAACCCATGTTAGCTTTCTTTCCCTGACTCATGCTTGCAGGTCATACGTTAGCTCTCATACACTCATCCCCTCCTGCCTGCTGCCACTATCCCAAGATGGTCATAGAATCTAACCCTAACCCTGAGAATAGAGGCCCTGATAAAATATTCCTTGTGCAAGTTAACTTGGTCATGGTGTTTTGCCACAGAAATTGGAGTTCAACTATTTCTACCATGAGGTTAGACTGATAATTGGGCTTATTTAATTAGAAAAATGTTTTTTCGTTCATTATATTTTCTTTAAGTATGAAGGACGCCTGATATGGTGGTATACTCCTGGAATTTGAGCACTTAGGAAACAAATTGAAGGTTTGTGAATTTGAGTCCAGCTTGAGCTACAAAGGAAAGTCTTATTTAAAAATAAATGAATAAAAACTATAGCTAATATTTCTCAGAGGCAATAATATTTAGCAAAACAATAGTACACATAATAAATATGGCCTAGAATCCCAGTGTTACCTTTAAAACGATCACAGGACACCATACTTTTTACCATCTTACCTTGCATGAGTAATTTGAAGGCCAGAACCACTCTTTGAATTATGAGAGGCATTCTCTTGTTGGGAATGCCCTTGTATTTAATCCTTATCCATTTTATAGCAAAAAAAAACAGGTATCAAATTTACTGTACATGCTTTGATTCATGAAATTATTATCAATAACTATTAGCATTGGACCGAAAAGACTATTACTTTCTAATAACAATTTATGTTCAAATAGATAACAAGTCAGGGACATTTATCTTCTGAAAAATTGGTATATCAAAGGTAGTAATTTACTATTGGGAAAACATAGACCTTAGTAAATAATGTTTTACTGCAAGTATAGTTCAGAATATAAAATTGGTTATCATGGTTCCCAGGCAGCCTACAATACATTTAAAGGCAATACTACTAAAATAAATAAAAGTATAATAACAAAAACAATAAGAAAAAAAATAATGTAAGAAATGGTTTATAGATGTTTATAAGTACTAATAACTTAGACTTTTCCTTCCAAAACAGTTTCAGTTATTAGACAACCTATTAAATAAGAACAGCATATTGTTCTAATCTTTTTAACTTAAAATTATGACTAATATACTTGTATTTGATGTTGTAATAGACTCTGAATAAGATTTTTTTTATATTTTTAAGTAAAGACAGGCATGGGGGTGCACGTCTTTAACCCCAGCACTCAGGGAGACAGAGGCAGGCAGATCTCTGAGTTTGAGGCAGCCTGGTCTATTAAGTGAATCCAGGACAGTCAAGGCTACATAGAAAACCCTGTCTCAAAAAACCGAAAGAGGAAGAAGAAGAAGTTGAAGAAAAAGAAGACTTCCAAACACAGGATCCTGAAACAAAAAACAAAACCAGCTAATGATATCACTAGCAAATAATTTACAGAACAGATTATGTATTCATCTGAATTACTACATGAATGGAAGTTCCAGAATGTGTTTGGAACTGAAAACAATTAGGTCTATCTGTTCTATGAACAAAGTTTTGATAAGCATTAAATATAATACTAGAGAAATAGTTACCGATTATTTTTCTACAAATGTCCATGACCATCAATTCTAGGGTTCAACATTTATTAGTTATCTTCCAGAATTATCCTCTTTACTTTGAGTAAATTCTCTCTCGCTGCTGAAGAAATTCCAAACAAATGTTCATGAATTGGAGCAGTTTTATTAAACTTGAGTCCAGAAGCACCTGCACTTTAATGAGACAGAAAAACATACAGAGCACCAAGAAAAGACAAAAGGTTGAGTCACAAAGTTAGCCTCAGTTATTCACATACGTGCCCTGTGCTTCAGATAAACAATCCTGCAGAGGCCCACATATATGTCCCCAGCCTGTGGCACTGCAGGAAAATGGGACCTTTTAAAAACAGTGCCTTCTGGGGGATTTTAAGCCCTCTCTCCAAAAGAGACTATGAGACCTTGTCTCAGACTGTCTCCTTTGCTTCCCGGTCACTAAGACGGCAACGCATTCTCCTCTTCTATTCGCTAAGCTAAAGATCCTGCTTTCCCACAGACCGAAACCCACCAGAGGCAAACACCTGTGAACTACAGTCTTTCTGACAAGCCCTTTTTCTTCAGTAAGCTGATTTATTTATGATGCCATGTCCAGTCATGGAACAGTGCCTAAAGCACAAACACGTACCCCAGATACCCGCTCATGTACAGTCAGGAGTAAGTACATCTTCTTACTGGCAATAAAGTTTTAAAAGTCTTTGTAAAATGTAGACAAGACACTGAAGATTTTTCTTTGCTCTTTTTTTATGACATCTACACCTGAAGAGTATTTCCTAACTACATGTTGAACTTCTTTGGCAGTAACAATGTTGTTGTTCATGCAATTATGCAGCTTGCTGATTGTCCAATTTTGCTTTGCGATCATTCAGAAAATATTTTCTTAGGAATATTTTACTTGAATACGTACGATCAAAAATCTTGATAAAAGAGGCTAATTTTAAATGCTTGACATATGAATTGGGGCATGATTGCTATTTAGCCTTTAAGTAATGAGACTGACTCACCGTGTCTGCCACCGTCTCTGCGTGTACCAGCAGCCATTTCCTATGTGTGTACGGGGATGTCACCTATGTACATAGAGAGTCCACAGGAGGGCCGCAGGTCCCTCGGAGCTAGAGGTGTAGACATTGACAGGATGTGCAGCTTGTGAGGTGGGTGCTGGGATCCAGCGCGCTGGTGTTCATGATTGCACAGCCAGGAGTTGTTGCTACTGAGTCACTCTCCACACCGTCCAAAGGTAAAATGGTTAGGAAGCTCCATTGTTTGTTTTTTTTTTTTGTTTGGTTTTGGCTTATTCATGAATTTGGTTTTGGTTTATTACTGGTATAATTGAATAGGGAGGGTTTTATTTGTTTGGGGTTGTTAATGCTATGATTGAAGCCTGGGTTGTGAAACACTTTCTTGGCTTTGCTGTGGACCACAAAAAATATATATAAATAAATAAAATTATTTTTCTGCACAAATTTTCCACAGTTTCTCTAGAAATTGTTTGTAGAGAACATTATTTCTAGAAGCAGAAATAATGAAACTTGTGGCTAACTCACAACATTAGTACAAATCTTAGGGCTTGAGAGATAGCTTAGCCGTGAGGTATGTGCACTGGTCTCACGGGAACGCACGCTTGGTTCGCAGAACCTATGTAGGAGAGCTTACAGCTCCCTGAAGCTTCGTCTCCAGGACACCTGACCCCTCTGGCCTGCTTCAGATATCCACGCTCATCTATACCCACTAATACACAGACGCACAATTAAAAAATAATAAAAAATAGAAAATCTTCACCTCCAACCCAATCCCCACACTCACCTCCAGTCTCATCCCCAGCTCTGGAGCAGAACACCTGCTATAGTCTCCCTTTTCTCTTTGAACCCTTCCCCCAGTAGATCACAAAGACCTTCTTCATGAACTCCCTTCCCGTCTTCATCCCAGTATCCCAGACTCCCACACCAGCAGGCACTCCCTGTGAGCACACCAGCTGAGCAGGCAAGTGAAACAGGTTAGCGACCAAAACACCTTCATGGTTTTCTCCTCTCGTTCCAAACCCAATCCCCCAGTTTCATCCCTGTCTCTGCAAGGGAGCACCTGCTGCCGCCTTCCTTACCCCTTTGCTCACATTTCCCCAAGATCCCACGGACCCTTCCTTCCTAACCTCCCTCTCCCCACTTGTGGCTCTATCCCAGGCTCCAACTCCATCAGGCATGTCATGCTAACCCACCGACCACTCAGAGAAGCAGGTGGGCTGTCAGTCTTCCATCCTCTTGCTGTTCCTTTAGATCCAACCCACCAGAATCATCCCCAGTGCTCTAGCAGGCTTTCTGAGTCCTCTCTTCACTGTCTCTCCCATTCCAACAAGATGAAATAAGCATATCCTGGCTGATTATTCTGTTTGCTCTGCCCCCTTCTGCAGACCACTTCAGACCCTATCCTATCCTATCCCCATTCCTAAGAGTCGGCTTCCAATACCCAGAAATACATTTTACCCAAAATCCCTAGTGGCCATAACTATCAGGTCCAAAAAATGTTTTGCGCTAGGCAACACAGAGGCATCACACTCTCTGAAAATCCAGAGAGGAAACAGGAAATAAGGAACAAAACACTCACCCAACAAAGACAAACTCAGAAATAAGCATCTAGACCTATAATCATCCAAATGTCAGATACCAGTATAAAAACAAAATCAAAAATAGCCCCAGCAATATGTATCCACTAGAAACCAGCAAGCCTGCCACAGTAGGTCCTGAATACTCCAAAATAGGTAAAACACAAGAAAAAGACTTTAAGACTGTTAGTATGAAGATGATAGAGGTCCATAAGGAGTAAATCAATAAACCCCTTAAAGATATCTAGGAAAACACAATCAAACAGTGGAAGGAAACAAATAAAGCTGTTCAAGATATGAAAATAAAAAAGCAATAAATTAAAAAGAAACCACAAACTGATGGAATTCTAGAAAAGAAATTTTTAGGAATCAGAAGAGGAATTACAGAAGGCAGGCCTCACCAACAGAATGTCAGAGATGGAAGAGAGAATCTTAGTAAAGGGTTGAGAAAAAAATGTTTCAAGCAAACAGGTCCATGAAGGATGTTAATATAGAAAATTTAATATCCAACAAGATAATTTTAAAACCAAAACTAACTAAAAGATATAGGGAAGGACACTATATCCTCATCAAAGAAAAAAATCCACTAAGAGGATATTTCAATTCTTATTATCTGTGTCCCTAACAGAAGGGCACCCAAGCTTGTAAAAGAAACACTAATACAAACTAAATCAGGTATTGATCCTCACACACCGAAAATGGGAGAACTCAATACCCCACCTCACCAACGAACAGGTCGCCTAGACAAAAACTAAAGAAAAATACCTACCAAACATTATAAACAAAACATTTCACCCAAACACAAAGGAATACACCTTCTTCGCTGCACATCATGGAGCTTTTTCCAACACTGAGCACATATTCAGACACAAAACAAGTCTCAACAGATACAAGAAAACATAAATAACTCCCTCCATCGTGCAAGACCTCCACAGATTAAAGCTTGATATCAGCAACAGCAGAAACAAGAGAAAACACATAAACTCATGGAAACTGAACAGTCCTTACTGAATGAAGAATGAGTTATGAATAAAGAAATTAAAAATTCAGTGAAAACAAAGGCACACTATACCCAAAATTATGGAACACAATGAAAACAGTTCTAAGAGCCAAGATCTTAGAACTAAATGCCTACATTTAAAATTCAAACAAACAAACAAAAAAAAAACCTGAGAGATCTCCTACTAGCAAATTAACAGCATACCTGAAAGCTCTAGAAAAAAAAAAAAAAAAAAAAAAGCACACCCAATGGAAATAGATGGCAAAAAAATAATCAAACATAGGACTGAAATCAATAAACTAGCAAGAAAGAGAACAATACAAAGAATCAATGAAACAAAAGTTTCTTTGAGAAAAATCAATAAGGTATACAAAACTTTTTTTATCCAAGCTAGCTAAAAGACAGAAAGAGAATATCCAAATTAATAAAATTGTAAATGAAGAGAGGGCCATAATAACAAACATCCAGAAAATCCAGAGAATCATAAAGACATACTTAAAAAACCTTCACCACCAAATTGGAAAATTTAAGAGAAATGCATGATTTTTCTCGATAGACACCACTTATCAAAGTTAAATCAACATCAGATAAGCAATTTAAACAGACCTATAATCCTATTGAAATAAAAGCAGTCACTAAAAGTTCCCTCCTCACACAACACTCATACACATAAAAAAGCAAAAAAAACGAAACCAGAGCCAGATAGTTTTAGTGCAGAATGCTACCAGACATTTAAAGAAGAGTTAATGTCAGTACTCCTCAAATTATTCCACAAAATAGTAATAGAATAACATACCCAATTTGTTTAATGAGGCCACAATTACTACGATACTAAAATCACAACAAAGAAAAAGAATTACAGACTGATTTTCCTTATAAACACAGATGCAAAAATTTTCAATAAAATACTTGCAAACTGAATGCAAGAACAAATCAAAATGATCATTCACCATGATGTCACCATGAAGTCTACTTCTTCATCCCAGAGATGCAGAGATGGCCCAAATACAAAAATAATAAATGTAATTCACTAATAAATATATATATTTATATACAAAACATCTGAAATAAAAATACCACATGATCATCTCATGAAATACAGAGAAGGCCTTTAACAAAATCCAGCACCCCTTCATGATACAATTCCTGGAGAATTAGACCAGTCAAATATATCTAAAACTACCAAAGGTACTTTACAGCAAGCTCTTGGCCAACATCAACTTATATGGAGAGAAACTCAAAGAAATTAGACAAAAATCAGAAACAAGACAAGGTTGTCCACTCTCTCCTTCCCTATTCAATATAACACTTAAAGTCTTTGCTAGAACAGTCATACATCAGAAGGAGATGAAGGGGACACAAAATGAAAAGGAGAAAGTCAAAGTATGTTTATTTGCAGATGATATAATAGTATACACAAGTGACCCTAAAAATTCTGCCAGGGGTTATCTACAGCTACTAAACGCTTTCAGCAAAGTAGCTGTATACAAGATTAACTCATAAAAATCAGTAACCCTCCTATGATAAATGTTCTGAGAAAAAAATCAGGGAAATAATACATCCCACAATAGACTCAAATACTATAAAATATTTTGGGCTAAACTCCACCAAACAGGTGAAAGACTTGTATGTTAAAAACGTCAAGTCTTTGAAGAAAAAAACTGAAGAAGATATCAGAAGATAGAAAGATCTCCCATATTCATAGATCAGGAAGAATAATATAGTAAAAATGGCCATCCTGCCAAAAGTAATCTACAGAAATGCAATTCTTATCAAAATTCCAAATAATTCTCCACAGATCTTGAAAGGACAATTCTCAACTTCATATGGTAAAACAAAAACCCAAGATAACTGAAATGATCTTGAGCAATAAAAGAACTGCTAGAAATTTCACCATTTCCAATTTCAAGTTGTACTACAGAGCTAAAATAATAAAAATAGCATTTTATTGGCATTAAAACAGGTTTGTAACAGCAGGGTGTTCCTCTCATGCCCCAGCTCCCAAAAAATTACTCTGAGACTTTATTATTCATGAATAATTGCCTGTCTGTAACTCTAGCTCACGGGATCTGATGCCCTCTTCTGATCTCAGTGGACACTCAAAAACATGTATCATGTATTCACACAGACACATACATACAAATAAAAATAAACTTTAAAAGAAAAACAGCAACAATGCAAGAAAAGTGCTTTTACGTAGCAAGAAGACCTTCATCCAAATGCAGAAATAACCCACAGAATGGGAATCTGCCAACTATATATTAGAAAAATAAAGGACTGAATAATAAAACACCAAAAACAAAAAAAAACCTCACCCAACTAGTGATTCTATACACCAGAAATTCTTAGAACTCATAAATGTGTTCAACAAAATGGCGGCCTGCAAACTTAACTTACAGAAACCAGTAGCTTTTCCTTAAGTAATAGCAGAATTGCTGAGGAAGAAACCATGGAGACACACTTATTCACAGATGCCCAAAATAAATAAAGATAAACTGATAAACTTCTTCACTTTGGTTGGTTGGTTGGTTGGTTGGTTGGTTGGTTGGTTGGTTGGTTGGTT
>NW_026593286.1:36237918-36250767 GCF_907164565.1 Psammomys obesus | reverse complement strand
GTTGGTTGGTTGGTTGGTTGGTTGGTTGGTTGGTTGGTTGGTTGGTTTTTTCAAGATAGGGTTTCTCTGTGTAGCCTTGACAAGGCTGGCCTAGAACTCACAGAGATCTGTCTGCCTCTGCTTCCCAGAATGCTGGGACTATAGGTGTGAGCCACTACATTCAGCATGTGACAAACTTCTGAATGTAATAATAATAATAATAATAATAATTAGTAATAGCAGTAGTAGTGAGTAAATGTGGTAATGCTGGGAGCATTGTCATGCCAAATTTCAAGTATTAGAAAGACATGGTAAAACAACACATGCTAGTCAAAAACAGACCTGTACATGAACGACATAGAACAAAGAGGCTACATATAAACCCACACAACAGCCATCTAACTACTTTTTATGAAAATACCAAAAGTATACATTGGAGAAAAGACAGCATTATTGGTATAATGTTCTTGTGGAAGGTACACAATTTACCCTTGTTCATTCTCTACCCCCACTATCTGGTTTCAATCCAGACATCGCATTGTGAAGTTTATTCTAAGCATCACCTGTCTCAAGTTTGTGTAAACATGCTACATTTGTTCTCTGTATTGTCAATAAAACAAACAGCCACAATGCTGAGCAATGGAGAGAATAGGGTGGGACATCTTGGTTCAGAGGGGAGAAGAAGGAAGTGAGTAGGAGAAGGAGAGCAGAGATTGGCAGGAGAGGACTTGGAAACACGAAGAGAGATGAACCGGAACTAAGATATGACTAAAAGCAAGTAAAATGGGTAAAATCTGAATGGTAGGAAACTATGCTGGCTTGGAGGTTTAAGATGGAGTAATCACTGCCCAGCATTATGCTCTAGGTTAACTAAATACATCCTAGTCTCTGTGTGGTGATTTGAGTATACAGCTGGTTTGGGAATAACCGCTGCTTAACTAAAAGATAAATCAATAATAAATATTAATAATCAACAGCACAGCTTCTTCAATAGATGATGCTGGAAAAGCTGGATAGCCACAACTTGGGGAAAAAACACCAAATTTCCATCATCCATCCAACTCAGAACCCAACTCCAAATGACCCAATGGCCTGAGTATAAGTCCTCAACCCTTGGAACTGCTGGAGGAAATGCAGGGGAAACACTCAAGATATGGAGACAAGCAGGGACTTCTAATAGGAATCTAAGCGCTTGGAAAATAAAGCCAGTAACTGACAAATGGGATTTTGTGAAATCAAAAAGCTTTTGCACCTCAAAGGGAAGGGTTGGCTGAACAGACAGCCTCTGGAATGGCAGATAATATTTGCTAACTACACATATGACGAAGGTAAATGTCTAGAATATGCAAGGAACTAAAAACTGATTAAGGAGAAATCAAACAACTGCATCAATGAATGAAATGACCAATTCTTAAAAGATCAAGTAGAAAAAGCCAATGAACGTGAGACATGTTTAACATCCTTAGCCATCAGAAAAATGCAAATTAAAAATACATTGAGATTCCATCTCACCCTTATCAGGATGGAGTCATTAATTAAATCAGCAACAACAAAGGCTGGCAACAATGAACAGTTCATACTGCTGGTGTGAATGAAATTACTCCAGTGACAATGGCAGTTGATAAGGAGGATCATCAAAAGTCTAGAAAAGGATCTAACACATGCTCCAGCTATACCACTCTTGGACTCCTAGGCTACAAAGCACCATGATAGTTAAATACTGATGTTTATTGCAGGACAAGAGCTACATTATACAGTCAAGAGTCCGCAACAGAAAAATGGAGCATTTTAAAGTATGTTGTATATTCACAACAGAGTTCCTTTCAGCCTTGAAAAAGAACTTGTGCTTGGAAATAATCATACTAAATGAACTAAGTCAGTCCTTGAAAGACAAATATTGTATGTTTTCTTTAATTATGATTGTATATAATTGTATATAAATATATGAAATCATACACACACTACGTAATGGGTCTGAAAAGATGTGTGTATATACATATATGTACATATGCATATATGTATGATGGGGCCAGAGAGATGTGTGTATATGCATGAATGTGCATACACACACATATATAGTGGGGCTGGAAAGATGTGTGTGTATAACTGTACATATACATGTACCTGTACATATATCTATGATGGAACTGAAAGGACAGCTCGGCTGCAGTTAAGAGTACTTGCTGCACTGGCCCTGGATCCCATTTTGGTTCCCAGCACCCATGTCAGGCAGCTCACTAACACCTGAAAGTCCAGCTCCGTTCTCTTCTGATCTTCATGGGAACTGTACTCACACACAGACACATGCATATAGAAATAATGAAAAGAGAATAGGAGTGAAACTGTTTGGGGGAACAAAGGAGCAGGAGGATTAAGAACAGGAAGGATGGGTATGATTCTTAATTTGGAAACATCCTTGTGAGACTTGATCCTGCATACAATGAGTACATGGTGATTGAAAATTACTTTTGTTTTTGTTGGGTTTTTTTTGGGGGGGGCGGTGCGAAGGGGTTTCTCGATATAGCCTTGACTTGCTTTGTAGACCAGACTGGCTTCAAACTCACAGCAGTCTGCCTGCCTCTAGCTCCCTGAGTGCTCTAAAAGTTACTTTTTAATGAGCTGACAAGAAGGCTTAACAAGTAAAGGTGCAAAGTTGAAAGAGAATCAACTCCACAAAGTTGTCCTGTGACCTTCACATACATGCCCTAGCATGCATATGTATACACAGGCGAGCACACACACACACACACACACACTATAATAAACAGTTTTTAGAACAATGTATTTTTAAAAAGAAAAATGTAGCTGTTACAAAAAAAAAAGTTACTAAATAAATCTTTCTTTAAAACAGCAGATGAAAAGCTGGAGACCCAAAAGAGCTTAGAGTTCTAAATACTGGTTCAACGAGAAACATTAACCAATCCACCCACTTCAGTGGCACGTCCAATGCTCATACTCTGTCCATTCTAATCAAGGCAGTGCCTTCAGATAATAAGCTCTATTGAGGGAAAGTGAGACTTGTGTGGGGAAAACTTCCTCCTGTTCTTCTTAAGTATCCTCTTCATTGGACTGAAGTTTGGAGGAAATGTCCCATCCTCCATTCCACTCCCGTCCACCTTCACCATCCTCTTCTGTTTGCACACAAAGTAAGTGGGATCCTGACTCCTGGCTTTTGGAAGAACGACCCAAAGTGTTAGATAATTGACAATGGGCCATGAACATCCCCTCTAAAACAGGTCTGACTTTAAGAGATGTGAAAGGCTATTTGCCAAGTATATAGTTCACTATATATGTTAACTCTGGCAGTTTTCCATTTACCTTTGTTTGCTTCATAGGCTTTGATATGTTCCTTCTAGATGAGGGTGGGAAGACAGGGGAACGACTTGGTGTCAAGAAAATAAGTACCATTTTATTCAGGCTGGCTTCTTGGGCTGGGGTTGGATTAGTGTTTATTTGGACATGGGTTTGGTGACCAGTTTTCGAATCTCTGTATTTTATGGCTTTAGCATTAGTGACAAATTGCAAGTTTCAGATGTGTTTCATGAATCTCTTCACGTTTGAAAAGCTCTAAAGCTTTCAGAAACATTCACTAAAGTGTCTCAGAAGAGCTTCATTCTTCTAAGCATTTGAGATTATAAATACAAAAATTTAATTTTATAAATGATATTTTCTATGTACTAGGATTTTGCCATAAATGGACACCTGTGTGCCAAAAGCTGTTTACAATGCTTGATTATTTCCAACTCACTTAATTATTTAATTATCATAGCCATAACCACAGGTGGTTGCCAAATTTGCCTCTATTTTGCAACTGTCTGTGACATAGAGAAAGGTGTCTAACTTCTGCAAGGTTTTTTCTTGTTGTTTGATGGTTAATAATTTTTTTGCATGTTTTTAACTGAGTTTTTCACACAATATCTTCTAATCATGCTTTTCTCCTTCCAACAATTCTTCACCTAGTAAGTGAAGACACCAGAAAACAAACCCAGACAGATTTATTAGCTCCACGATCCAACAAAAGCTGCCATTGTGATATGCCAATTTCTCATTGGTTGGTTCACTGTTTCTTCTTACAGTGGTTTAATTTCTCAAACTTACAGTGAGCCGATACAAGGTAATACAACAAATTAGTGAGACAGTGGGTTTGGGGAGGACTTTCACACTGAAGCACTCACATGACTCTTAAACCATTTCAGAAAACTTTATTTTCCTAAAGCAAAATACAAACTTTGTACAAATACAGAAAAGATACTTATAACCCTTCTTCCTTGGAAAATTATAAGATATGTGGGATTTTGTATCAGAAAGCAGGAACAAAGACTAAACATATAACCAAGTTCATGCTGTATTTCAGACAGATCCATCAAAGATTAGCTTTGAAAGCCCAACAATGCCAAACAAAAACTTTTATATCATCCACAGTCTAAATATTTAAATATTTTTCTGTTAAATATTAGTCACAGAATTTTATGTCCACAATCAGTTCTTACCTGTCTAGACAGAAAATTCTTCATAACTAACAAGTGTCACAGCTGTTAAGATCTCTACTCTAACTCTGAAAAGTACAATACATCTTGTGACCACGCCATGTTAAAATTGTTTTTGCCTAAAACTGGTAGGTATGTTTTTCCTGAAAGCTTAATAATTATGATCCTTGAAATTTCCCTCTTTAAATTCCATTGCCCAAACTTTAATCTAGTGGGGTTTTTTGTTGTTGGTGGTGGTGGTGTTTTTTTTTGTTGTTTTTTTTTTTTAATGGACCCTGGTCAAGTTCTCTTTATTTTTTTTTCATGCCTCTTATAATCAGTGAGATCAAAGTAGGGCATTATATAATTTGCCATTAAAATATCATTCTCTTTACATCACTGCATTTTGTGCATACTGGATAGGGAAGCTAAAGAGTTTAGAGGGAACTCTTCTTTGTCTAACTTACTACCTTTTCTTTTCGGATACCTCCTCTAGCTTATCTTTGTCCTAAGTTGTTTGTGTGTAGATGCCAAAAACTGCAGTAGACAGTTTGTTGTCTCCAGATGCTACGGTTTTATAACTTCCTCCGGCAAAACAATATATTTTAGTGGATCTCTGAGTACAGCTAACTTTTTTTTTTTTTTGCATTATTCTTTGAATATTTTCCTTCACAAAACAAATTATCCTTTCTTTATCCCCAGGGATTTTCAGTATATTTATTTTTTCAGCTTGTCAAAGTCAGTCAGAAATCGTTCTACAAAGTAAAGAATTCACTTAAAATATCTGCCCTTCAAGCCCAACATGCATCAGCTAGGCTGGGGAAGGAAGAAGAAAAACAAAGCATTGATGTGAATATTGCATCCGTTTCAGGAATTTATAGAAAATAAACTAGTGTTTCTTACCTAGTAGTGTAAAGGAAATTTAGCAGGATAAGAAGTAGGTCAAAGATGAGATTTATCTTGGCAGTTCACCTTCCATTTTATTCTTTTCTGGTAATATTTATTTAACACCCTCATTTCACTGTGTTAGGTTTCGTGCCAAAAAAGTGTAACAGATGTGTTTCTTGTCCTTGAAAAACTCAAATCCTAAAATAGGTTTCTACAAAATGAGAAAAGGGGTAGCAGACTTGAGACTTAGAGAGAATTCCTGACTCCCTCTGAGCTCCTAAACATGGCAAGAAAGCTAGAATCTTCTAGAAGAGAGGTCTGTGTCGCCAAGATTGACCTCGGGACTGGGCAGCCACCCGGTCCCTGTTACATCATAGGCCTTTTAGAAGTAGCCTTATGTTAAAACAGATTCTCTCTTTACTCTTTATTACTGTTTTCTCACACTTACCTCTTTCCCGTTTTTTTCTGTCTTGCCACATGGCTCCCTTACTTGCTACCATTATTTGCATACGGGTAGAAGACTTCCTAATCTGCTGTCGAGTAAAAGTCTTACATCCTAGTCCTTTAGATTCCCAAAATTACTCTCCACTTGGTTCTCTAAAAAAAAAAAAAATATATATATATATATTCTCAAACTCTTTCTTCTCATGACAAAATATTTCTAAAACACTGGTAAATCAAGTCTGTTTTCTTTATAACGTTGCTGAAATTTTCTGATTTAGGCAATTGCTTATACTTGTTGGACTGAGGTGCATATTTTCTTACCTTGAAGACACATAGTTGGGAAAGGTCATGGAAACTGTATTATAAAGGAAGACTTAAAAAAAGTTCTTGTAGAACTTAAATAAAGGTAAATCTCAGAAAAAAATTAGGTATGTTTGAGAAGATTCAGATTGTGCTAAGTCGGTGCAGTGGGGGAGAAGAAATAGCAAAACAAGCAATCTGAACTTATCACTTAAGTTATAAACACAGACAAGAAATTCAGCAGTTAGAGGAGAAACAACAGCAGAAAACAGTTTAATGAGAATAATCGTGATTATTTGTTGAAGTGTTTGGTCACTGGCTCATCCTTTATAGAGCATTTGAACACCCACTCACAGACTTCATTCTTTGCTAAGTGTGTAGTAAGTTGTGCTTGCCAAAGGGAGTACAAAAAGTAACAGTTGAAGTCACTGGAGTAAAGCGATTGTCATGCAGATATGAGGACTTAAGTTCAAACCCCAGCACCGGGGTGAAAAAGCTGGGTGTGGTGGTGCATAGTTAAAATTCCAGAACTGGCGAGCCCAGGGGCTTACTGCTTAGTCTAGAAAACCACTGAGCTCCAAATTCAGTGAGAGACCCTGTCTCAGAAGTTGAGGTAGAGAAGCAATTGAGGATAACACTTGAGCTCAACCTCTACCCCACCACCCCCTCACATACACACACACACACACACACACACACACACACACATACACACACACACACAAAATCGCTTAGAGTAAGGAAGAGCCATTTTCTTTACTGGTTTTGCCAATGCTGAGTAGCTTTTGCTTCAGTAGAGAACTGACCAGTGCCTGTGCAAGCAACCCTAATTAAACTCTGTGGGTAACCAAAAAGATGTTTTTTTTTAAAATAAAATCTCTCAGATAGAGATCTGTCAAGCAAATGTAATCTATCAAGTGAGAAAAAAATCATTAAAAAGCTACAAATAAAAAGATCCTTAGAGTTCCCTCAATAGTTTCCTTTCTATTTTTTTTTTATTTTCTACAATTTTTCTTTTTAACATACTTAAAAATCATTGTAGTAAAACATAATTATCCTAGTTGGGATACCTACAGAATTCTTCCGCACTGCTGTAATAAAGTAGGGTTTCAATTCATTTAGTTACAGCTCAGTTTGTAAGCACATTAATTAACTCAGTAACGTTGAAGACACCATTTTAAGGCATACAAACACTTCCAGGCAAGCAAGCAGGCTTCCCACCTGTACCAGGTCACATATGTAGGAAAAAAAAAAAAAAAAGAAAAGAAAGAAAAAGAAAAACATTGATTTTAATTGATTTTGACAACAGTATTACAGTGAATAAATGTTGAAAGTTAACTGCTTGAAGGAATTTATACATTCATTAGAAATAAAATTCAGTGCAGTTGTGTTCATCGTGTATTAATTTTTGCTTGGTATTTTTAAAATGCTTCCAGGAGGAATAATGTTTTATTGATTGCCAACCCAAGTTTTTGCTATGTATAAATAATTGTGAGGTGTTTCAGCAAATACTAACTGTAAAACTGACTGAAGTCAACACCACTTGGTAAATTACTGTAATTCTTTACTCAACATTTTTCATATTTCCATTAACTTTTATCCTCCGGTAGGTACTAAGCAATAAAATGAATGTGCAGTTTGAAATGGTTTATTCGTGCCCAAACATTACAGCTTCACAAAGGGCATTATTTTTGGATACCTAAGCTGTCAGTAAAATAATTGCATTTGCCTTTTAATTGATGCTTATACCTCTTTGAGGACATCATTAATGAGACTCCTTTAATGGTTAGCCAGAAAATATCTTTTTGTAATTAGCATTTTCCTGACACCCACCCTCTTTGTCCTAGAAGAGTAGAGAGTGAAGCAACCTTTGAGAAGGCTCATTAAAAGACAATGTCAGGCCACGTGTTCCCAGCGGTCATGGGATGGTTGTCTGTACCCATCCAATAAAAGTTTTACAGGGAGTGAAGAGAGCTCTTTACATTGTCATCGTCAGTGGTGGAAGTGGGTTTAAGACATTTTCCTTCACGGTGTGAATGTAGAGCATCTGTGGGAACAAATGCTAGCGTGGGCCATGCAGGCAAACAAAAATAGGATTTCCACTTTGAAATTTCCTTCCCAGATATGTTTGGGGATGACCAAAGAAAGGAGGAAAAAAAATGAACCAGATTCCTGTGGCTTCTTCACTTGTTATTTACAGTTGCTACAGCAAATAACTGTCTTGCACCAAGGTGCAAAGGGTGACATTCGTGCATAAAAATAGGGAAAGGTTGAAGTCAGGCTTTCCCCAAGGCAGAGATTTTGTTTTTCTCTGCTTGGTGCAAAATATCTGTGCTCATAGATCAGAAAATAATTTGACAAGCTTTCTGAATATTTTCTGCTAAAGTTGTTAAGACTGTCATTGCAGATTACTTTAAAAACAAACAAACAAACAAAAAACAACTCACCTGTTGGCCTTTTTAAATGAGTAGAATGTTTCTGTAAGATTTGAGTCACAACAATTGTTTTTGCTATTACAATCTTTAACTGCCCTTGTCATGCTAAGTTAATTCAAGCTAAAAGAATGAAAACAACAAAGAAATTTAGCAATGATAGCGCTGAGAATAACTTGGTCTTTCTTTTGTACTCTTTTTTTGTTTGTTTGTTTGGTTTGGTTTGGTTTGATTTGGTTTTTTCAGTTAACCAAAGGTCACATCACAGTATGAGATTAGAAAATGTATACGTAGGAACCCTTTTGCCGAGGGCAGATGCAGGCTCCCCCTTAGCAAAGAAAATATAGATATTTCACAGAAGAAGCAGAATCAGCAAATTTTTTTAGTGTTTTTTGCTTGAAAACAGACTTATTTTTATATTCTCTGTGGTTATGACTTTGGTTTCCACATGAGTAAACCCAGATGGATTCTCTTCATCACAGCATATAAGATATTGTAAAATTTTGGCATTTAGCAGATAATTACTGGATGTCTTTTTTCTTTTGTTCCTGTCAAAGAAGCTATTTTAACAATAGGGGGGAAACATGCGCCATGTGTTTAAAAGTCCGTGCCATGAGCCTTAATTGCTAAGTTATATTTGAAACATGCCATGCCAATTATCTTTTGGCATTTCAGTTTAATTTAAATGCTATCTATTTAAAAAAAAATTACATTCTAATACTATGAGGAAAACACTGATCGCCATGGACAAGAAGCTAGAACTGACTGAAAAAAGAGGAAAGCAAAGAGCCAGCGTAGTCTCTCAAGCCTGTAATCTGAGCATGCAGGTGGCTAACCTGGGCATATTGTATGATCAAGGCCATATGTGTACTGCATAGTGAGTTCACGTCCAGCCTGGGATACAGAGAGATCTCTGTCCTTAAAACAAAGTAAGGCAGTCCAAAAAAAAAAAAAATTTTTTTTTCTTGTATTAGACATCAGCATTTTAAGCGCTGTGCTGAAGAGCAAGACATCTCCATGGTAGGTGGCAAAGGATCATGGTCCATAAAAGCCTGAACTCAGCTGGAAATTTGGATTGAATCTGTTAGACATGAAAATTTCTGGAAGGAAGTCCTGTGAATTACTCTAAAACTTTGGACCAAGTGATACTGGTAGCGTTTATCAACCCCAGCTAGGCTGTCAATCCCACATTTAAAAAGTACCTTTCCGTAAGCTATATGTAAAATTCATTTCATCTGTTAAAATGCATTGATTGTTTTAGCAGAATAAAGACGGACTTTAAAGGCCTGAAATTTTTTTTTTCTGTATGGTATTACCTTAAATTTATAACTCTTACCTTTTTCTCTAGTCTCTGTAATTTGAGAACATGGTAATTATCTTTATAGAGTTTGGGGCATTTCACTCCTACTTGTAAGCACAAGGTTGAACTCATCAAGAGAGCATTATACCATCCTGATTGCCCTTCTTGCAAAAATCCTATTCAGTTTTTATCGCAAGCCCACATGCAATTAGAAGCACAGGTATGATGAGTATGTTTGCTGAGTTCCAGATCTGGAAAGGGGACACCATGAACACCAATGCTTTTACCTCCGTGTAACAACAGTCATGCAAATAACTTCCTAAAAACAAAATTAGAAGCTGTGGGGGATACAAAAGAAGTAAACCGTGAATTTTGCTCTTAAGAAACTGATACAGGAGAGAAGTAAATAAGCATAAAAGAGAGAGGTGGAGGACTGGGGTCATTTTGTGAAGAGGAAAACGACTTCAGGTAAGTCTGGAGACGACTGTGCAGCTTTAGGAGCTAACCCAGGAAAAAGCATCAGGGGACAGGGTGTTCAGAGCCCTGAAGTGGTAGGAGGGATGGAAAGCCAAAGTCTGTGTCAGCCTTGGGAAGCTGCAGTCACAGCTGTACCTAAGCTGGGCCGAAAGGAGACACAGCTCAGGCCTGTCCTTGCTCAGCCAGCCCATGTGCCTGCTCCATTGCGGCACTCTAAGAATCAATGGCACTCTACAAACCACAAATGAAATCTCTATTTCTTCGTTCCTTCCTCTAGTCTGCTTGTAATGTACGCGCTAACACATAGGAGAGGTTTGCTTTTTAAATATATTCGTTCCACACTTAAAACCAACTCCAAGGTACCGGTCACAGGTGAATCACTGCGTTGTAGACACAAGACAAAGTCGCAGAGGGGAAGCAGCTTGCCAGAGAGGCCAGCCCAAGCCACCTTCAGAAGGGTTTTAGCTCATTAGGGATTCCCACGACGTTTGCTGCCAGAGGACTAGTGTCTGTCCTGAGACCTGGGGGGACGCCAGCTAGGATAATTGCTTGTGGAAATATTAACTGGGTAATCTGAAAACTGCCCATATATTAAACAATCCAAACGCTCACTCATTTCCACAGAGTTTTTATTTCTGGGCAGCCTCATTACAGCTAGAGGTTTTTTGGTTTCATTCTCTCTCTCTTTCCCTCCCCTCTCTCTCTCTCTTGTTTTATAATTCACTTTCGGAACATTGGGCAAGTAGAAAAGGTTTAGAAAACTGAATTAAATCCAAAATGGGTTCTTGAAATATGTAGGTGATGGAGGTGAAATGCATTCCTGGGCCTTCTAAAACTGTCATTAGCAAGCTCATTGTGGCTAGTGCAGGTAAAAGTTATCTCATTAATTTTAATTGGAAAATATCATCTTTACTTCCTTTTCCTAAAGCCCACACTTCATCCCATGGTTTAATTACGTTATTAGTGCACCACACCGAGAAAGCAGTTCATCTCTTCTTGATCTCCTAATAAGCGTCTCATGACAGTTATCCAAGACTTCTCATTTCATGCCCCGAGTCCTCCACGCTTTCATTCTCAACTGATGAGCTCACTCCTGCTCAGAGCAGCTAAGGCCAGTTCACACAAACCCCCTCTCTTGTTTTGGCTTCCATTCCTGCACATACCTTACCTGAACTATTCTCTCAAGTTCTTTGCTTCTAAAGCTCACCTGTCACCTTGTCCCTTACTTCTCCAAGCCCAGATGGAGGAATGGAAACCTCAGAGCTTGCTCCCAAGGTAGAAGCTTAGAAGCCATGCTCCCCTGCCTATCAAAACCTGTTTGCAAGCTCCCGAGGTGAGCAAGTCAAGACGACTGAGCCGTCTAAGGCTCTATATTCAAGAAAGTTCCCATAGATTGTTACACACACATGCACACACACACACACACACACACGCACGCATGCACGCACACACGCTTATTTAGGTCCTTATCAATTCTGCATAGCCCAGGATTATTTTATCTTCATTGTCCTTATTGTAAAATGTAAATGTGCTCTTCCATGCTTGATTCATAGAAGCTCATCATTTTTTTTTTCTATTTTTCTCCATGTCATTTCCCACTTAACTTACACTTTGCAAGACTCTTGGTGTGTTCACACCGCGTTGTCTTGCTTTTCTGTTTTCCTTGGGGGTGAATTCCGGTGTTGTTACTCCCACTTGTGCCCTTGAAAGTGGACCCTCACTTCAGTCACACACACCTAATTGTCCTGTTGTCACAAAATCTGGCATTGCTCAGTGTTCTCTTGTCTGGCTTCCACGACATGGAAGCTTGCTCGAGGACCCAGTGCATGCTACTGACTTTTTTTTTTCCTTTTCAATTGTGGGTGAAAGATCCAGGGTTGTTAAAGACTGAACTATGATCATGTGATCCTGCCATCATAAGAGATTCCCTTTGGGTTAGGGTTGGGATTCCATCCCTTTAGATTAGAACTGGGAACCCATAATTATAACATTCGATCGTAAATGAAAATGAAAAGCAGAGATTGTCTACACATGAGGGACGAGAACCTAAGGAGTGCCCTGGTGGCTGGGTTCTCCATAAGCCCCTTTTAGAGTTCCTTGGATATCATCTTTTAAGTGTGTGTGAATTGGAAGAGATGGAAACAGGTAAGAAAACAACTTTTAGATTTTTTTCTTTCTTCATCATGACTGAGGATTTTGATTCTGTGACTATCCCTTTGTTGAGATATCTCTTTTCTGAATTTTCCTTTTCACCCCAAATTGGTGGAAATGACTTTAAGAATATTTTTTTAAGTCACTAGTATACAAAGGCAAAGAGAAAAGATGACTTAAAATTCTCTCTCCTCAGGAACAGCCACAGTGGACATTTTGGGGCTCCCCTTTCTATATCTTCATTTGGAAAGAAATACATTGAAAATAAATGTCTTTGCTACTGTTTCCTAACAAAGAATGAAAAGTGAGATTTTTGGTAACAATGTGGCTCAGGTTTCTTTGTTGAAGTGGGCAATACCACAATAGTGTGTGTGTGTGTGTGTGTGTGTGTGTGTGTGTGTGTGTGTGTGTG
>NW_026593286.1:36225556-36237908 GCF_907164565.1 Psammomys obesus | reverse complement strand
GTGTGTGTGTGTGTGTGTGTGTGTGTGTGTGTGTGTGTGTGTGTGTGCGCAGTGTGTTCCCATTGAACATGTGCACGGATGCGTGCTGGTATGTTTACACATGCATGTGAAGGCTACGGAGTTGATGCTGGGAGTCTTCTCCATTGCTCTCCTTCTTACATATTAAGTCAGGAAGCAGTGGAGGACAGGAGGGAGAAGAAGGACAGTGGGGAAAGTGGTGGACATGTGAGTTGTCCTTGCCACCATGAGCAAGGGCTTTTCAGAGGAGGCAAGTTCAGAGCTGCCTATGGCAGCACCCTGGACAGAAGGGCAGGATCCCAGAGGGGGTGGGTTACATGGTACATCAAGGTAATGAAGAATGGTTCCCTGAATCTGTGACACTCACTCACAGAGGTACCACTGAGAGATAACTCACTGCGAAGACCATCCGTGGCTTTGGATATTGGGAAGGGCCGTGTGAGAAAGCCGCTGGAAATTAAAGACATAACGTTTGCCTCCCATCATCTCTCCTGCTCCACCTCCAGCTCATCTAGTTTTCTAGCTGTCATGAAGCCACTCTAGCTCCAATGAAGGGAGGAGAAGAGAATTACGAATTAGGTGAATTTAAGAGCATTGAAGTCTTGTTCTCCTTGAGTTGGAAAGAGACTCCTATTTTTTAAATGATTATATTTAACAATTTTTCTTATATGTAAATATAAAATATTCTTTGCCACCATAAGAATAAAAAGTATAAAATAGAGAATAAAAGAATAAAAAGAATATAAATACATACATATATATATATATATATATGTATTGCACTTATATATGTGTGTGTTTGTGTACACTATAAGTCTTCTAGTACTTTAATGGTCTCATTCTTCTTCTTAAAACTTTAATTCACCTCCAGCCAATTTGGGTAGTGTGTGTAGCAGAAATACAATTTAGAAATTATTTCCCAAATGGTTAACCAGCTTAATTATCATCTTTACCACATATACAACTCACAAAGGGAATAAACCTGTCACCCTGAGAAAGGGAAGCCAGAAGCAGCTGCTTATTTTCTTCCTTTCATGTCAGTCTGGTTCCTTCCCAATCTCCTCAGCTCTGCCCTCTTTCAGCTGCACATTAAAGCCTGTGATCTCTCTGAGAGGAGACGTTTCTCGTGCTGTGGCACTGACACATTTGAAGGGCTGCATTGGAGAAGAAGAGCCTGCCCTGTCAGGCAGAACCAGGACTCCTGGTGAGAAAACTCCGTGCAAATTAAAATTGTCAAACAGTGACATGTCTTGTCCTGTGAGGAATTAATTCCTCCTTTTGCTTCTCTGTCTATGAAAATGATTTCAGCTGGAAGACTACTTGTCAGGAAGGCTATGGGAAAGATCCTTTCACAGAGAAAAAGATGAAAAAAAAATGATCTTATGCCACTAGTGTGGGGCTGCACAGAACAGAAACAGGCTACTCAAATGCAACCAACGGAAAAAAGAGACTGCAGCATTAGGCCAGCTCTTGTTTAAGCACACCCACTTTCTCATTAAAAATTACGTAAAACACTGGATGGTGATTTGGGGTGTTATAGAAACTAGGAGGTTTTATCAGCAGGAAACTATGAGGTTTGTAATAAAATTGCCAAGAACTATGTTTCTTTTACAGGTTGATAATAAAAAGGCTGAATTTTCTGGATATCTAACATACTCATTTTAAAATTATGATCATTTACTATTGGCATTGTATGATTTTGCAAAACAATAGTGTATCAAATGTTAATATATATTTTCTGTTTCAGTTCAAATGTCTAAATAACCATAATAAATTAAGTAAATAAAAGTATGTTGGCCATAACTTGACATTAACATTATTTTCTTTTTCTTGTTTATTTGGGAATTCACCTGTTTATTTCATTTTTCCGTACGAGAACTCACCACAGGTCAAGCAGGTCGCGAAATCGCAGTTTTGCTCCATCGGCCTCCAAGTGCTGGAATTACAGGTATATGCTGCCATGCTTGACACTAAAGTGACTCCTTTTTCATGATGGAGGGCTTTGTTACACCAAAGTGTCGGCTGTGCATGTCTGAAACAGAAGGTGTTTATCAGTGTCCATCAGCTCAAGCTTGGCTCCCCTGAAACGGTAGCCTGGGAACTTCAGACTTGAGTGATCTAGGCTCTGAATGCAGCTCTGGCTGGGAGTGGAGAGACAGGGTTCCTAACACATTGCAACAAAGGTCACGGAAGGGAATCGAGATCCTTGTGCTTTGAATTGTTTATTACTAAATGTTTCCCTTCAGGAACATTACATTCATTTTCAATTTCAGGAAGAAAATTACTTTTTCAATGTTTATAACAAGATGCTACCTAGGTTCATCCAAACCTGGACCTTTGCCAAGTGCCTTGAGATATTCCTGACAGATAATTTCCTCTCCCTCTCCTCCCTGCATGTTCCACACTCTAATTATCTAGTGGGTGGAAAATATAATTTTATGCTAAATGACTTTCTACAGATGCTATTTAGATTCCCTATAAAACTTAGTCACTAACTCACAATTGGCCTGGATAAAGGTTTTTAATACACGGTGACTACAGCATTCATAGTATTTGCTTTAAAAATATCATAAGTGACACCAATTATTTAATGTACAGAATGAAATATTTTGGAGAACTTGGCAGGTGAAAAGAAGGCAGGAAAGTCAAGTTAATCCAATTAGCAAGTGTTTATTGATCAGCTCTGACACAGACTTGCAACTTCCCCAAAAGAAACAGCATGCTCCTTTCTCTTGTGTGAAATATATTTAATAAATTTTCTGTACTACACAATGGGCTCATGTTTCTCGGAACATCCAGCATTTAAATGCTTACGTATATGAAATTATTTGGGTGGGGGTTAAAATTTTGGACTATTTAAAAAAAATGTGTTCTTTGTACTGTTGTGTACTTGGTGCAATCTAAGACTTCTAGTTTGGTTTTTTTTTTTTTTTTTTTTTTCCCACAGCATTCCACAGTACTTCCTAAAGGTCACTTCCTCCTATGTTTAGAACGAGATCTGGAGAATTACCATTGCATTCCTTAAAGTAACAAAGTTTGCATCTTTTTTCTGTTCAGCTGTATTCCATGGTGTTTATAAGCCATGTTGGTCACAAGACACTACTGTTTCTATTCACCTACTTTTGGAAGGTCCCTTTAGGTCAGTCAGGGAAGGGAGAAAGCTAACACTGCTAGAGGGATAGCCAAGGGCAAAGACAACAGGCTGTGTGTTTGGGGAATCTGTTTGACAATCCTGACATACAACTCTCAGGCCTCATGTCAGACTTTTGTTTTTTGTTTGTTTGTTTGTTTCTGGATTTTTCTTTTATTTTTTTAGATTATAATACAATGGCATCATTCCTATATCCCCTTTCCTCCCTCTAAACCTTCTTTTTGTCCTTTCTTGCTCTTTCAAATTCTTTTTTCATTCTTTGTTATATGAATGTGTGTGTACATAACTAAATGTAACCTGCTCTATCCATGTACTGTTACTGGAATGTGTGTTTTCAGAGCTGACCATTTGTATTGGATCCCAATTGGTGTGTGCTTCCTTTGGGAAGACTACTTCTCCACTTTCTGCCCTCCTTAGGTGCCTATAGTTCTTTGGGTGGGCTTGAGACCTTGTGGGCTTTCTCTCCTTCACTTTGACAGCTCTATTGTTTTTCTTGTTCATCTAATGTTTAAGAAGTCATGCTGGTGGGCCTAAGTTCTGCCCATGCCTGCTCTTTTGGGCTGCTTGGTCTTCATATGGGTCCCATAGCATGGACTTGGTTGTCTGCTTTTAGATTACTTGCCTCTAGCTGGACTGCCTTGTCTGGCCTCAGTGGAAGAGGATGAGCTTAGTCCTGATGTGACTGGATGTGCTGGGGTGAGCTGTAAGGAGTGGGCTCCCCTTTTCTGAGGAGAAGGGGAGCAAAGAAAAGGGAAAGAGGATGGGAGGGTGGTACTGGGAGGAGAGGTGGGGTGGTGCATTTGGAATGTAAAGAGAATAAATATTTTTTTAAAAAAAGGAATCATGCTGATGAGTGTTCATGAGTGTAATTTATGACATTACTAGGATACACAATCTCACAACAAACTCCCCGATCCTCTGTGTCTTGCGATATTCCATGCACATTTCTGCACTGTTCCCTGAACTATAGGTGCTGGGATTGTTTTGTGGATATAGACATTGGAACTCTGCAATTTGATTGGACTTTCTGTAACAGTCTCTGTCTGTTGCCAAGAAGAGTTTACTTGGTGAGGGGTGAGACTACATTTGTCTGTGGCTTTAAGGACAAATGTTTAGAGTGTAGTTAGAGATTAGTAAGGTGGTAGTTGTAGGTTCTCCTTCAAAATCTGTGAATTTACTATCCCTGTGTAATTGGCAAGGTTTCCAGTCCTAGGGACGACGTCCTCTTGTTTAGTAGATGTTAAGTTCAATTAGATAACTGTTGGTTACCACCGAGGTATATATGCCATTATTGCATCCACAGCATCCACAGGGTTATCATGCCATGTTATTGTTGGTTTTTTTGTAGAACTCTTGGTTGCTTCGCTACCTTGGAGGCCAGCATGGCGATTTCTGGTAATATGAAAGCTAGTCCTTAGGGTGGGGGCATTCATGTCAATACCAGCTTAGGGGCTTCTGTGCCTTATGTCAGAAGTGCATGGTATCTTTAACAATAGGAAATTACCTTTCACCTCCAGAAAGCAATCAAGGGCAGTAACAATAAAGTTCATATTTTGGAAGTCTCTTAAAAAACCCTGACCAACTCAAAGGAGGGCTTCTCATGCCTAGCGTTGGATTTTTAGTTAGGTAGTGTCTAGCTCTTGCAGGGAATATCGTCAGCCAAGATGATAAAAGTTCATTAGAATTATGTATGTATATTTATGCACTTATCTATGTACATTATAGGTTCTTTAACATAGTAATAACATGATTCCTTGTGACTTTTCAGACATATTATTTTACTTTCAGTCTTAGTTATGGTTTCTGTTGCTGTAAAGAGACACCATGGCGATGACAACTCTAATAAAAGGAAAGGCTTCATTGAGAATGGCTTATGTTTCAGAGGTTTAGTTCATCATTGCCACACCAGGAAGAGCATGGCAATGTGCAGGCAGACATGGTGCTAATGAAGGAGCTGAGAGTTCTACCTCTGGATCTACAGGCTGCAACAGGCAGAGAACTGGCTTGAGCTTTCTGAGACTCCAAAGCCCACCCCCTAGGAACAGACTTCCTCCAACAAGGCCACACCTACTCCAACAAGGCCATACCTCCTAATAGAGCCACTCCCTATGGACCAAGTCTTCAAACACGTGCTATTTCTGTCCAAATGAGGGCCATTTCTATCCAAACCACCATAGCCTCCTCCTCCCTGCTTCTGTAATTACAGCCTTCCCTCTTCCCCCTTTTTCATTTCCCTGATCAAGTCACTGGTACTCTTCTATTCCCATCTCTGTTGCACTCCCACCCCCACAGACACGGTTCCTTTTTACTTTCCTGGTTTCTGCAACTACTCCAGGTTATCCATTCACATCTGAAGCTTTGGAGCTAGGAGCCTCAGATGAGGGCGACTGTGTTTGTTTTTCTGGTCTGGTTTCTTTACTCAATATGATCTTTTCCTAGGTATAAGGCTGGCTGGAGTTTTGAGACAGGATCTTGCTACAGAGACTCAGCTGACCTCCTTTGCTTCCTGAATTGCTGAGATTACAGGCAAGTGCTGCAACACTAAGTTTACTCTTTTTCTTAAACGTGCTGAACAACTGGCTGGAGAAATGGCTCAGCAGTTGAGCATACTGACTGCTCTTCCAGAGGTCCTGAGTTCAATTCCCAGCAACCACATGGTGGCTCACAAACATGTAATGCCCTCTTCTGGCATGCAGGTGCACATGCAGAAAGAGCACTCATAAAATAAATAAATAAATCTTAAGGGGAAAAAAAAAAAAAGCACTTAACCACCTTAGCTTTTACCTGACCAGAATCAAGGATGCACAACACTCTTGAGAAGTTTCATTCCTACTTGGTTAATTACCTGTGGCTTTGTGAAGAGTCAGGAGACACTTGGCAGCTTCAAACAACAATCAAGCATTGACTGGGAAGGACTTCTAAAGATTTCCACTATTCTAGGAATCAGAACAAAGTTTCTTCCATAGGTTTACCTTATACACATGGCAGCTGGGTTGTAAGGATGTAATCTCTCTCTGTCTGTGTGTGTGTGTGTGTGTGTGTGTGTGTGTGTGTGTGTGTGTGTGTGAGCAACTCAATATCTCAGTGCCAAAGTCATACAATGTCACATTTGCTGCCTTCCATAGCTAGCTTAAACAGAGAGAGAGAGACGGCCTGTGTCACTGGTGAGCCGCAAGGCCACTGCTGCTACCTAGGGTGGTAGAAATGGTGGACTGTAATCAGCTGTCTATCATTTCCTGGATGTAGGAAACCAAATCCTGCTACAATCCAATTAATCACCAGAATTAAACTGAAGTCTCAAGAAACTAGAAAACATGAAGCATTCATACAACCTAGTTAGACAATTTGGGTGGATCTTTCTCTCTGCCTGCCTGTCTTTTTTTTTTTTTTTCTTTACTTTTCTTGCTATATTTCTTTTGTTTTTTGTTGTTGAGCATCTTTTTATTTTTATTTTGTGTGTGAAAATATTCTACCTGTATGTCTATGTGCACAGCATGTATATGCCTGTAGAGGTCAAAAGAGTGCACTGAGCAACAAATGCTCTTGATCTCTGAACCATCTCTCCTGTCCCTTGAGTATATTTTAATGTTACTTATATACATGTTTTGATGAAAGGTCTTAAAATTTTTCCCACTTAAAGATTTTTGTTTAAGTCAGTTGTGATAGCTCAACAACATTAGTCAACAAGAAAATGCAACTTAGAGCAATGAATATCAAAGTATCAAAGTGTACTACATAAAAATATAGCTATTGTTTTTAACTTAAAATTTTCTGTACTGATGTCACGGAACACCCTAGGCTAACTATGGCTGACAAGTAGCTGAATGCTTCACATAACTAGTAGAATTTTGAATACTCAAAATATATACACATAAAAAATAATATCTGTCCCAAACGACAGGCATCCAAGCTGCCATCATCTGATTGCTGATCATTGTATACAGATATTAGCTGACTCTGTTGACTGTCAGCTAATATATAAAGCTATTATGTGTCATTTAAAATAAGAATATATTTTACATAATTAATTTTTAATGTGTGTGCACTTTGTATGGCTGCTGTCTGCATGTGCAACACTTGCATGCAAGGACAGAAAGGGGCTTTGGATTTCCTGGAAATGGAGTTAAAGGCAGTTATAAGCCGCCCAATGTATGTGCTAGGAATTGAATCCAGGTCTTCCACAAAAGGATCGAGTGTTCTTAACCATTGAACAATCGCTTCAGTTCCTAAAAATGTGTTTTAAAAGAGTTAATAGTGGCTAGGGAATGACTCTGTTTATGAAGTACTTCCCTGGCAAGCACGGATTCCTGATTTGCTCGCCAGAACACATATTTAAAAATCCAGATACTTGAGGTGGTATGTGCTTGCATTCTCAGCTCTGGGACTGTGGAGACAGGTGGATCACAGGAACTCATTGGCCATCCATCTACCTAGTGTGAGTTCCAGGCCAGTGAAAGCTATATCTAAAAAACAAAGGGTGATTGCACCTGAAGAACTACATTCAAGTTTGTCCTCTGCCCTCCTCTGTTCTACCCACACTCACATATGTGCACTTACTTGCATACAAAGACACATATGAATAAAAATGATTCAAGTGTTTACATTAAGCCATAATGAAATTATATATAAAGCATGCCTTCCTCGTTCTCTTATTCATTTACTCATATTACACCTATTACTTTCTCAGTTCCAAGCATTATAGCAAGAAGTAATCTAAAGACATATTGTTTAACTTCTAACAGCCTTGAACAAATTGATGGCAAAACAGAGTGGTGCTATTTTAAAGAAGGCTTAAATGTACAAATGTAGGAGCACCCAAGCTTTGGCAGGAGACAGAGGAAGCAGAATAAGTCCCTAGACAATCTTAAAGGTCAGGTAAAAGTTTATGGGAAATGATGGAGAGAAACCAGGATAGAAGAAGGAAACCTATTGCACACAGATATGACAGAACATGGCGGGTATGGAAAAACACAAGAAACTTTTCCTTCAAGGGAAAAGGGCAAAGCTATTCTTAACTGAAAGGCAGGTTAATCAACATACTGGGTAAGGAGGCTAGACTAGATACCCTGTCCTGCTCTACTGTTTGAGGCCAATAGGCCAGCACAAATTGCTATATCATCACCAAGTATATTGGCCTTCCTCCTGCCACTTCCGCATCTTCAGTTTTGTCTGTATATCAAAATTAGCAATGTTTATTTTATATTTAATTATCTTCACATCTAAGTTTTTTCTCAATGCTCTCAGAATTCCTTACAGGTGAGCAGTAAATATTAGTTAAATGAAATTTTACCATAGTGACTAATTGGTGTTAGGAATTTGATGTAAACATATTGAAAAGATACATCACAGTTTGCTCTGGTTGATTCATAGATTGTGGGTATAAATGAACTTCCAACTGTCATGTTAATATATTACAGATTCTCAAGTAAATTCTAATACATTTATAAAATGAGTTTTGTTTTTTGATATATATCTTTGAGTGTTTATAATTTAAAATATGATTTCCTTTCTTACCAGATTTTAGTTGAACTTAATTTCCTTGGAAATATGGCCTGGGATTTGCTCTGAAGTAGTGACACTTCATCCTGAAATCACTTTCTAGCATAAATTCCTAAAAGACTTGTTGAGCACATTGGCAATGTGAGATAAGATGTACATTCAAATATGGGTGATGAGAAAGTCAGACACATGCTGGCAATACTGCCAAGAGGGAGGAGAAAGTCATTTGTTTTAGTATCTAACAAAGCAAAATTTAAATAGTTTGAAAAAGTAAATTTGAGCTACATACTTTATGTCTTTTGAAAACAAAAAACTATGCAAAACAAGACTGAACTAATACTTCTTGGATAACAGAAATCCTTGAATACAGAGTGATGAGACACGGGGGAAACGGAATTCACTTAGTGTGTCCTGTTCCAACATAAGAGAGAATAGTATGCATAATTCAAGAAACACAAAATTAACAAAGTGTTTTGAGAATCCTTCTGTACATTAAGTACATGAGAGATTTCATTATTTAACCATATTGAGTAAGAACTTTCACTTTCTGCTCTATACAGCATGTCGAGACAGTTGTTTAGTTCCTACCTGGGACTAAGGACACTTAAATAATTTATTCCTGGGTACAGTAGTTTATCTTTGATTCCTATCAGTCTTTCATTATCAATCAGGCCAGTCCCTAACTAAACAGATGAGATTTTTACCAAGCTCTGACAGCCAACAGGCATTGTGGAGCCAAGAATGAAAATTAATTCCATAGACAATGACCTTCTTCTGGAAATGCTTACATAGTCAAGGTTTGCATTCAATCACCGCAGAGAGGTATTCCGCTTGATTTAAGGCAGGCCTTTCTTTCCATCGTTATGTTGCCTGTTTTAGAACAGGAGCTCATGGGGAAAGAAGTTGTCAGATAACAAAGCTGTCTGAATCTTTGCAAATGATGAGGTTTGAAACATTCAGAAGCTGGCTTCTTTCTGCATTTGAAAAGAGGACAAGCTAAGCTCATATCTTTCTGAACGGAATGAGCTCAGAACACCAAACCCACAATGGTTTGCAATGCATCGTGGGTGTTTCAGACTCAGACACAAGCACTATGTATCACCTCCATTCCAGACAATGAACTTTATTACAGTTGATATGGATTCACCCTTTCAGCAAGTGTAACTCTTCTCTCTCTCTCTTTTTTTTTTTTAACTCTTCTCTTTTTAGATACAAAATAACAGAGATTAAGGAATTAGTCAGTCAGGAAAGTAGTCGCTGTGCAAGCATGGTGACCTGAGTTCAGTCCTTAGCACCAATGTAAGACAGATGGTGGAGTGGTGTGCTTTTGGTCCAGTACTGGGTAAGCAGAGTAGCAGGTTCCTGCAGAGCCTGGCCAGCCAACCTGCTGCTCAGCAAGGTCCAGGCCAAGTGAGAGGCCCTGTCTCCAAAGACAAGATGGACAGCACCTGACGAACATTACCTCTGGCCTCCTCATGTACCTGTTTAAATGATATTTATGGAGTTTACTCGATATCATATTTCAAGTTAGGGTTAAAAACAAGATTTTGAATTTTATTTCCTGATTTTCAATTCTGAGCTCTCTCAGTCCTTCCCACTTCTCCCTCTCAGCAAAAGTCTTTGTATACTGTATTCCTCTCTCTAAACAGCCCCACACATGTTGTAACTATCAAAGTAAATTATAGAAAATTCTAGAAATTTCAAGCTAGATTTTTTTTTCTCCCCCACTTCCAGCCACACAGACCTTATCACAGACCTTATCAGCTCTAGGGAAATTTGTCATTGACTAGACAGAAGCTGGTTTGCAAACAAATCAACCCTTCCGGCTTTTAGTAGTGACGAAGACTCTCCACAGCCGAGCACACTTAGAATCAGCAACTAAAGCAGAATTCTCGGTGTCTTAAACCTATTTTTAATGAAATAAAACCTCAAGTGGTATTCAGACAGTCTTCAAAGAAAAATTTCTAACTTTAGCTGAGTATAACTACCGAGTTGAGATCTTTTCTCAACCTACGAAAGTAATTAATTCACCACCTGGCTTAGCGCCTCGGAAGAATTAAATATAAAACATGAAAATTGCTTTCAGTGAAGGGGCACTGAGATGAGATCACATGAGAACTCAGTAAAAAGACTCTCAAGATCAAAGGCAGCGCACTGGCCGCCTACACACCTACGCCAACGCTTCAAGCTGGCATTGTCCTGGCGTGTTGCATAAGCTGCCACACCAGGATGTGTCCCCTGGGTCCACTTCGCAGCGCCTCTACGGAGCTTCCCTGTGGAGGTACTTCCAGTGCATTTTGCTTACTGGCCACCAAGAGGTTTCCAGAACCAAGCAGCACTGCCGTGAAAGGAAGGGTATCACTAAGTTGTCTAAAAAGAAAAAAGAAGGAAGGTTCAAATTCCTCGGAGTGAGGACTGCCAAACACGGCCATGCTTGCCCCCTTCCTTCAGAGGAAGCACCAAACCAATGAAATGGGGTCAGTGAGTAAACCTCAGACTCAGACTGGTCAGGAGCTGACAGTTTGTCAGCTGTTAGTTCTATGGCCTCACTCATGATAAAAACCAGAAACGAGAGTCCTTTTGAAACCACTAAATAAAATATGGCAAACACGCTTAGCACAGGACTCAACACAGCAGGCACTTACACAACATAGCAGCATTATCTGTTTTATTATTATTATTATTATTATTATTATTATTATTATTATTAATCTGGAATCTGGCAAAGTATCTCCCAACTCTGTTCACCATGTCTTTGTGACTTGAAGAGAAAAACATGGGATAAACATGGTCCTATCAGACGATGACCTGCTGGATAAGAGACTGCGCAAAGAGAACAGGAAGCAGCTGAGAGGGTTTTCCGGAGCAATACTTCGGGTCTCTTCGATCAGCTATTTCTATCGGTGGCGTGGTTGGTGATTTATCACGTTCCAGGACAATGTGGCATACCTAGCACAAAATGACAGCTGACATTCCTCGCTTCAGCGTTTCTCAGCTTCTCAACTAAAATGTCTGTGGAAAAGCAACACATTCTCAATACACCAAAAGCTGGGACAGCTGCTGTTGGGAGAATTCAGGATGGTTCTCAAGAGCAATATGAATTAAGCAGCTTGTGTGCTGACGCCTCGCAGTCCACACCAGCCTGACACATGTTCATTTTAGCTACCTGGTAATTGGTGATCACACATAATACACTTAATGGCATGTTACGGTCACAGGGCATGTCCTGAGATTAAACCAAATCCCTGCCTACAAAGAGCAAATGTATAGAGAGACAGCCATTAAAATTAAAAATATATATAATATATTACACATAGTGTGTATGCGTGTGTGTGTGTGTGTGTGTGTGTGTGTGTGTGTGTCTGTGATGTGTTCTTTGGTAGTACATGCTGTATAGTAAAATGATGAAGAAAAAAGAACACTGGCAGAGAGACTGCAGTATTAATTAGAATGGGATGTCTCCTCACTGAGGGAAAATGGAATAAACACTCAAGAAGGGTAGAAGACAGAGAGTTTCAGTTATACTGACATTTGGGAGGATGACTCCAAGGAGAGAAAAACCTGGGGGAAAAAATGCTCTAAGGTAGGAAGATAAAGGTAGATAAGATAAATCTTTTTACTGCGTTGTCCCTAAATCTAGATAGATAGATAGATAGATAGATAGATAGATAGATAGATAGATAG
>NW_026593286.1:36216596-36225546 GCF_907164565.1 Psammomys obesus | reverse complement strand
TAGATAGATAGATAGATAGATAGATAGATAGATAGATAGATAGATAGATAGATAGATAGACAGACAGACAGATAGATAGGTAACTCGAGTCAATTGCTGTATATGAATGTTGAACACCATTAAGCTGTTTATGGTGCTGAGAGGGCATGGAATGTTTGGAACATGGAAGCTGGAGGGAGAGAGTTAGATAACTAGGAAAATGGGGTGGTTTGCCTATGAACATTTGGTGAGTTTTGTACAACTCATTGGACCATTACTAGCTCCTCCTGCCTTCTCCCTTCATTTCAGTTTACGCTGTAACCACGTGATGCCATCATGATGTGGCACTCTCTGCTGTCCTCATCATATCCAAACCAAGGGATCTACCTAATCTCGAGCCTGGAACCACCAACACTGTTAGCTTTTTTTTTTTCTTTAAGAGTTAGCTGGTGTGTCTAGATTTGTCGGAGTAACACAAAAGCAACTGACTGTGACACAAACCAGAGGGGTTTATTTTAGAAGAGAAGAACCATGTGAACAGTGAAAGTAAGAAAGGTGAGTTGAGAATACAGTTCAGTCACACAGTGTTTGCCTGGGCTGTGTGGGTCACCATGGAAAAGAAAAGAAAAGGATTCAAGAAAGGCCAGGCTGCATAATATGAGGGTCGGTGGAAGAGAGTAAAGTTCTGCAGACGGATTGATAAAGGAAGAGCTAATCTTTGACGGAGAAAGTCTTAGCTTGGCAGCTGACTGGGTCAAAGGTACTTGAAAATTTTAGCACACTTATTTCTTAAGTCCAATTTGAATCAATGCTGAGAGTAACTATTGATACTAAGGAGAATTATACATAATAATAATATCCCGAATCAGAAAGTGGGCTTTTGGGCTCATTCTATATGGTCAGTAAAATGCTTGGAGTATAGTCTTCGGTCAGGGTTTAGATGAGCGCAAACACTGTTGAACAGACCAACTGCCAGACAGAAAAACAGCTCCCTGGGGCTAAAACCAAGACACTGACAGAAAAGAATGCAGTGGGGATAAGGACACGCGTGGATGTCTGTAACACATACAAGACACTGTCAGCCAGGCTTGTTGGTGTTGTTTAACTGTCACTGTACGGGAAGGAATTAGTAGTACTGACACTTGATTTCTTTATCCTTTTTGAGCATCCCACTTTTTTGTGCCGAAGACTGAAATTCACAGACATTAAATTCACAGATTTGATTTGGCATAAACACATGGGGTCCACTTACAGAGTATATTCACCAGCCCCTCAAAAAGAAGGAACCCTGCCGCCTCCCAGAAAGATTCACCATGCAAGAATGCATCACTGTTCCCTGACATGCTCATAGGCCTGTAAACTTTCAGACTCTGGGCATTAGCTGAGGTCCATCCTCCCTCATGTTCTCTTTGTTTATTCTGTCTCACTAGGTAGCCCTGGCTGACCTAGAATTTGCTGAGTAGCGGAGGCTGGCCTCTAACTCTCAGAGATCTACCCATCTGCCTCTGCCTCCTGAGCATCTTTGTTTTGTTTCAGCTTTTATTACCCTCACCTCCAACCTTAAAAATTAGTTGGTAATATTAGAAAGCTGTCAAGTGAGTGTCACAAGGAGAGTATGAAGAGGAGGGAAGGAGAAAGGGCTCATAAAAGACTATACACAGAAGCTGGCGTCACAACGCAGTATGATGCAGCCTTTCCCCTTCCAGTATATTCTCTAGAGAAACCTGCTCACATTCACAAAGAGATGGGAAGATGCTTACAGAATGTTTGTATGTTAAAAAAAAAAATCAGTAGAATCCAAAAATCTGTCATTAAAACATGGATAAACAGAAATGTAATAAAATGGACAGGATCTATTTAAAGTTACGTTATTTCACTGCAGAATGACAGATACACTGTAATGACACTTCTAAACAGCTAATTGTGTGTGTGTGTGTGTGTGTGTGTGTGTGTGTGTGTGTGTGTGTACATATGTGCATGTGTGAGTATGCATGTGTGTTCCTTCTTCGGGAATCTTGTCATTTCACTGTCTTCACTGTTAAGATGTACATTTTTTTTCAGTTCTGGAATGTAGTAATATTCTTCTGAAAGTTGAATTCCTCCCTTGGAGAGAAATAAATAGAGAGGCCCATCTGACAGAAGCTTGAACTTGGTTTTCAGCCCTGTTCCCTCTTATGCAGCTCAACCTTTACATCCATGCTGAAAACACCCCTTGCTGTGGCTTCATATAAGATCCTCATTTATCTTTCATGACCCAATTTAAACTAGTGTTCTAAAAACACTTTCTTAATTACTCCTAATTGGAATTAAATTCTCCTTCTCTCATTTTGTTAGCAATGCTGACAATCATGATGGCTTATGTCTTTTTAAGTTGTTTTATATGTTTGCCTCCCCACTATAATAGTTCCTTCTAGAAAAGGAATTTTCTTTATGTTTCTGAATCCCTCCTTGGCAACCAACACAAGTGTCAAACCTTGGGAGAATTCAGCGGGTGCTTGCCCATCTCAGTTTAATCTACACTTTCTTTCTCTCTCCCCACCAAAGGCTGCTTGATGTCTACACACCATGTTGCCTAAAGCCAATACCTTTATTTCCCAACTGGTTAAAATTCCTTTTATGGTGAGTACTCTGGAGCTTACTAACTCTAAGTCAATATCTTCTCTTCTCTGTCTTGGTGGACTCCTCCTAACTTCAAATGTCTATCAGCTCTTTCCTGAAGTAGCCCTGAGCCTTCAGCTTTGCAGCATAGCTATATGGAAGCTTGTTTGCGTGTTCCGGTTTTCAAACTTCTTTAATTATTTTGAATGTTGGAAATGATAGGACTTCAAAAGGATTTAATTATTCCTGATATTGTCAGAGATATTTCAATGGTAGTTAAAAATCTGCCAACAGAGCAGGTAATGGTGGCAAGAATGAATAAACAGGTTCAGGTGGACATCCACCAGTCACCTTCAGGCTTGGAAAATAACCAGAATATGGTGAGGTAGTAAAGAGGCTCTGAAAGTTCTCTGACAAACATCCTGAATTAGCAAGTAGTGCAAAGATTTCTTTGATAGCTTATATATAATTGAATGAAGCCAAGTAATGACCAACCCCTATAGAAACTCACTTATACTGTAGAATTCTGACATTAACATATTTACATGTTATCATATCTACATATTACATGGGACATAACATATTAACATATTTCACAACAACAGAACAAAGACAGGGCGCTTTTTTTTCTTACTCTCTACATCTTTCCAAGTTTGCATACATTCTTACTGAAACGCCCTCCTTAGTAGCTCGTTTCTTCAGAAAAATATATGACCCATAAAGCAGTGTGATCTGTTTTTTTTAAACATACTTATTTTGTCCTTGATTTTGAATGATGCTTTTGCCTTGTTTAAGAATATTCTCACTCTGCTGTTTTATAGCATCTATTAAAAGAAGTCCAATGTCACTTCAACTGACACTCATTTGGCAGTAACGTTCTTTTTTTTCTTCCTGTTTATATTGAAGAATTTTTACTACACATGTCTAAATGTAAATGCACTGTTGTTTATCCATATCATTAGACAAGTGTGTTTTAAATCTGACAGCTCAAATCTATTCTGTCTATCTAAATTAGTAGGCCTCATTCCCACTGTTGGAACAGCCAGCATAACCTCCAATCGTAGGATATTTTCTATTACCTCTTTAAACTCAACTTTTTAAATTTTTCCAGGCATTTTGAGTTGAATATGTAAACTGTCCCACTGAAGCTCGTGTGCTGGACTGCTTGGTCCCCAGGTGTTGATGCAGATTTTGGAAGGTTGTTGGAATCTTTAAGAAATCTGTACAACCGGAGGAAGTCTGTTGCTAAGGGCGGGCTTAGATGATCACAGCTGGGCCCAACTCTGCCTCCAGCTCTGTTTCCTCATCTTTGGAACAAGCTCTTGATGTGCGGCAGACTCCTGTTTCCATACACGGAGCCACCCACCACCCTCCGTCCATCCGCTGCTCTGAGACACAGTATCCCGTGAACAGTGAGGCAGAATAAGCCTTCCTTCCCTGAAGTCACTCTTTTAGGTATATTTATCACAGCAAGAAGAAAAATAACTAATAGACCAACACAGTATTCTTTTCTCCTTCTCTTAATTTCTGTCGTAGCTTTAATTATCAGGGTGTGTTTTACAGTGTTACAAGTAAATTTCTTAATATTATCTTCCAATTGATTGAATTTATTTCTCTTCAAAGTGTGTTTAGTGGGTAAAATGCTTTCTACACAGGAATGAGGACCAAGCTGGATCTTTATCACCCCACATTAAAAACGTACTCCAATAAAGTACGTTAGTAAATTCACTAAAACGCTTACTTCATTATTTTTGTCTGGGTTTTGTTTCTTGGTGTTTGTTTCAAGACAGGGTCCCAGTATGTATCTCTGTTTGGCTTGGAACTTGTAATATAGATTGGGCTGGCCTTGACCTCACAGAGATCTGCCTGTTTCTGCCTTTCAAATGTTAGGATTAAAGGCAAGTGACACCATGGCTCACTAATTTACTTCATTTTGAGGACACCAGCTTATCAAAAGTAAATTGCAACTAATTTTTTCCCTATGAAACTGTTAATAGTCCTTGAAGCATCTATGAACTCATGCAGAATTATTATGTACTAATCCATTAACAGAACAGACAGATGGGGAAAAAACACCTCTAAGAGAATATTGAATTAGAATTTATTTCATTGTTGTCTAAATACGTGTATTTTTCCAAAATCCCCACATTAAAATCCTAGCTCCCCAGGGTTTTAAGTAGGGAGGGTTGTTTCCATTCTGAGGGCAGAAGGAACCACCATCTCCTTTCCCAACTTCAAAACAGCTTCACCAGACATTGAACATGCTGTTGTCTTGATCAGTCTTGCCAAGAATGATGAGAAATACATTTCTGTTGCTTTATGAGCTAGCTAATTAATATTATATATTTTTCTTTTCAAAAAAATTTATTTATCTTTATTTTATATGCCTGAGTGTTTGCCTGCATGTATGTCTGCACCCCACTTTTATACAGGGCAGCTATGGAAGTCAGACACGTGTGATCTCTTGAAACTGGAGTAACAAATAAATGTTTGTGAATCAGTGTGAACCACAGCGTTAGAGCCCAGAGGAAGGACTCACAAAATGAAATAACAAACTCAAAAAGTAGACTGATTCTAACCATTGAATCAGAGTTGAAAAGGCTTTCCCATAAGGTTGAATACTCTACTAAATGATGATGAGGTAACTGGACAAACATTTACATACTCTTTTTCTTTAGATTAGTTGCATTCCTGGTCATGGGGCAAAAATACCTGAGAGAAAAATGTAAAAGGAGAAATTACATATAGTAGCTCAAGGTTTCAGAGCATCTGTTCTTTGGTTGGTGGGCCTGATCCACTTGGCAGACCACAGGAATCTTTGCGGCATGTAGAGCAGTTTCTCCTTGTGGACGCAGAGAGAGGCAGGCAGGAAGAGTGAGGGACAAGACGGACCAGTAGCTCATCCCCATAGCTTGCTTCCCCACCAAGCTCCCACATCCCCAACAAGGCGGTGGGTACCACCAGGCAACACTACCACCAGGAGCCTACTGAGAGAATTCATATTTAAATCATAATAATCTTGAATTAAACAAAATGGAATCATAACCCTCATGCCCTCATAAAGCACGTCCTAATATTTTTCAAAGTTTCTTCAAAATTGTTACTTTAAAAAAAACTTCTTGTGGAGCTCCTGTCCTCGCCAGGTCTTACTAACTCCCCTTTCTTTCACCACCCCCATGGGAGGAGCAGCCTTGCCAGGCCACAGAGGAGGACATTGCAACCAGTCCTGATGAGACCTGATAAGTTAGGGTCAGATGGAAGGGGGGGGAGGACGTCCCCCATCAGTGGACTTTGAGAGGGGCAGGGAGATGAGGGAGGAAGGGTGGGGTTGGGAAGGAATGAGGGAGGGTTACAGCTGGGATACAAAGTGAATAAACTGTAATTAATACATAAAAATAAAAAAATAACAAAAAAAACAGGCCTTCACTTGATAAGCTCAGGTCACATGGAAGGGAAGGAGGATATCAGTGGACTTGGAAAGGGGCATGGGAGGAGATGAGGGAGGGTGGGTAGGATTGGGAGGGAATGAGAGAGGGGGCTACAGCTAGGATACAAAGTGAATAAACTGTAATTAATTTAAAAAATAAATTAAAAAAAAAAAAACAGGCCCTCACTAATTTTTTTTGGCCTAAAAGGAAATGTGAATTATCTTGATCATGGTTATGCCCGCCATGGTTTCTTTTTTGTCATTTGTTAGGTTTCTCTTTTGTCATTCACAAATGTTTATAGTTGCCCTTGGGGGAAACAGTGCCCAAGTCAACCCTGCCCCTTTGTGGTTTGAATTCTAGTTGTCCTTGAGAAATTCAGTTCCCAGAATCCTTCCCTCTGCTAGTCTAGCTTGAAGATGTCTTTGATGCCACAGACACACCACTGTTCATCAGAGGGAAGCAAGAGTCGCTCTGATTTATAGTTACACAGGCTCTGATCCCAGTGAGAGGTGTGTATTTGTGTGTTCTCTGTGGTAGCAGGCTGATGCTATCACTTCACACAGCCCATTTGCTGATGCTTTCTATCTACTTAAATTCACTGAATCAATGTGAGAGAGAGCTAAATGCCCCCTTCGTTGAAAAAAACAAACAAAAAAAAATAGATAAAGTAGATTTCTTTGGGTTTTGGTTTTTTGTTGTTATTGTTTTTTGTTTTTGTTTGTTTTGTTTTGTTTTCTTGGTTTTCCGAGACAAGGTTTTTCTGTGTAGCCCTGGCTGTCCTGAAACTCACTCTGTGGACCAGGCTGGCCTCGAACTCACAGAGATCTGCCTGCCTCTGCCTCTGCCTCTGCCTCTGCCTCTGCCTCTGCCTCTGCCTCTGCCTCTGCCTCTGCCTCTGCCTCTGCCTCTGCCTCTGCCTCTGCCTCTGCCTCGAGTGCTGGCATTACAGGCTTGGGCCACTAGATTTCTTAAGAGCTGGGAAACTCTTTTGAATGTGCACACTGAGGAGTCAGAAGTTTGGATTGTCCTTTGTTTTACCTGGTGAACTGAACGTCATGTTAACAATCTGTTCCTTTGGCAAAGACTAAAACTACATATAAGTGTGTGTGTATTTTTACATGTATGTACATATGTATACTTGAAAATCAAGAGTACAGCTTTGTCTTCAAGCTATATAACGTTTGTAAAACTTCTATTTTGTTTTATTTATTTTTATTATGTTTAATGCTGGCAAAGACTGACTAAAGCTAGTAGATTGTGGCTGTAAAGTACAGTGGAGATTAGCCAAAGATCCTGTAATTTACTGATAAGAAAACAAACTTGTAACCCATAGCAACAACTACCATTCTCAAACAGTATTTGTGGGGGAAAAAAAAATTAGAAATTTACCCAAGAGTTTGTCCTCTTACTCTTCAAAAAAATATATATATTTATGTAAATTCATTTTTAGGGAAGACATGAAAGAGAAAGGGGTATTACTAGCAAACAGAACAGACTGGTAACCGCTCTGGTCCACAACTCCCCACATTTGACTCTCCGTACCACTCCAAGCACATCGCACAATTTGTCTACAAAGTAGAGATGCTACTATTTATTTGCTGTATCATCAACAAATAAACAACCCTTGAACGAGGATTAAAACGTCACATAAGTACAGCAGAATGCTGTTTTTCCTAATGCCTTTCAAATTTTAATCCATTTGAAAATAATTGCTTAATTACATGAAAAGACATGAACACCTGTCTAAAATAAGATTTCACACCCTGTGGGAGAATTCGCGTTGAGCTGTCCCAGGAATTTACAGAGGGAATAAATTGGACCCATAAACTTGAGGCCTTAGGTCATGTTTATCTCCATCAAAAGCTTTTTCCAACTGTAAGGGAAAAATTTAGCCTTGTTTTATGAGATGAAAAAGTCATAAAACATACTGCCCTGACACAGCGGAGTGACTCAGATTGCTTCTTCTCTTGGCAATTATCGTGCGAGCCGCGGGAATCAAATGAATTCAGGCACGCTGCGGGCAGCGGTAAAATGCCAGTGTCGGTGTTTGAAATGAAATAGCTGACCACTGTCAGTCGGAGACCGGCATTATGAACTGAGCTAGCATTTAGAAAGGAGCAGGTCTCTGCCTACCTATTCATCACCCCTGTGTGTGCTGGGAATGGGGGTGCGAGGATTCAGGGTGGTTCGCGTTGGCTCGCTCTTAACTCTTAAACTGATTTTTCTTTTAAATTACATCTTTATATGTCACCAGTAGTTGATTATAATTTGTCAAGTTCCTTCTCTAAACCTCATCTGCGTTAATGTCTCTGAAATACAATCATGTCTGCTTTCTTCGAGTCATCTTGGCAAGACAATACTAGCCAGAGACTTACCTGCGAGCCAAGGGGGTCTCTGGGCACTCCCTCCCTCAGTCCCTCACTGGGTTACCACCGGCACTTCGTTTCTATCTCCCTTCCTTCCTCTCTAGCCTCCCAGCTACAGAGGCCCAACCTCTCTCCAGCCTTCAAATTCACCTCGCTGAAAGCCCCAGTCTTTCAATGAACAATTCTGAAGGCTCACACGGATGCACCAGTTCACCAGCTTCGCACATCTCCGACCACCCTGCCTGAGAGCCATCCATCCACCCCGTAGATAACTTAGGGTTCACTCCCTGTGGCGGCCCGCTGCAATCAGAGCTTTCCGGTGCTTGCTCTTATTCTTGCTGTTGTATGTTGTGTTCATTGTGGCCTTTATGATATATCCAGAGTGGCCTCATCACTACCTTAACGTCAGCAGCTTCTTTTTGCCAGCCTTATTCCCCTCCCTCTTACTGCACCTGTAATTTTATGCCATTAAGTCACTGCTACATTTTCTCTCTCTCTCTCTCTCTCTCTCTCTCTCTCTCTCTCTCTCTCTCACACACACACACACACACACACACACACACACACACACACACACAC
>NW_026593286.1:36164589-36216586 GCF_907164565.1 Psammomys obesus | reverse complement strand
ACACACACACACACACACACACACACACACACACACACACACACACATTGTTGATGTTTATCTTCAAGACCTTTCCAAACCAGCTGCATGTTATGGGCTGAATCTCTTCTCCAGACTCTACCAATTCTTATACTTAAGGAATTAATTGAGGGACATAAAGACTGGTCGCTAACCCAATAGAATGCATGCCCTGTATGAAGAAGAAAATAATCGGAAGTGTGTGGAGACAGAAGGACAGCACGTAATGCGGCAGCAAGAAAGTAAGCTACCCATGAACAGGAAGTCCCATAAGCAAGCCAGGCTACTGGAACCTAGGTCCTTAGATTTCAAGCTTCAGAACTTTGAGGAAGGAATTGTTGTTTAAGCTGCCCAGCCTGTGGATTTCTGTTAGGGTATCCAGGAAAAGCACATAAACTGTCTCTTCTAAGAAATCTCTCTGTGTCACCTCCACCAAGCCTTCATGCTTCTTTAGCATTACTGCTATCCCATGGATTGCGCTTCTATACCTAATAAACTAGGGGCAAGTACTCATTTGTTTTCAGATTTTGAAATGTCTAACAAATATGAAGAGATAACTTAGGCTTGTCCCCTAGTCTAAACGTATTCATACTTCGTATATGCCTTACATACGCAGGTGAAAGCTAATTGCATGCCACCTGAGTTTTGACTGTGACTTTTGGCATAAGGTCAGGTGTAGAAACCCCCATGTGATAACATGCTTACATTCAAAGCCTATGGAGGCCAGAAGAGTGTGTCATATCCCTGGAGCTAGAGGTACAGGTGGCTGTGAGCTGCAGTGTGGGGGCTGAGAACAGAACCAGGGTCCTTTGAAAGAGGAGTAATCGTTCTTAACCACTAAGCCACCTATCCAGCCCCCACCCCCGCATTTCAGATTCTCTTTATTTAAGAACGTTTAATCTATACTTTATTTAAATGGGTTTTCTGTTCGTTTTCAAATAATTTTAGAATTGCTAATGTGTTTCAGTAATGGTGTATTGCTTTTGTGTCTCCTTCCTTACCATCTCTTACTCATAACACATTCTGCAACCCGGAAATGAACTCTGGTACAATAGCTCCTAATCACAACAGTTTTTCTCTAATTTTCTATTCTGGTTCAGTGTAATTCAGGCTCTCACATATCATGTGGTAGCTCTGTCTCCTTAGAAAGCTCCAGTTCATGACCTTTCTGCTTTTTAAAATTTATTTATCACGATCCTTATGCTTTTTTCAAGGCATAAAACAGTTATTCATCAGATGTCATTTAAGTTCATTTTTCAGTGTTTTCTCCTGATTCAGCTGAGCCTCCGATTCTTGACAATGGTATTCAGAAGAAAGGCTGGACGCTTTGGAGCAAATAAGATGATAGCAACCAGGGAACATAGTGCTATTGTGTGTGATACCAACGTGGATCTAAGATGTCTGACAGCCTTCTTCACCATGAAGTTACTCTTTTCCCTTTAGAGTGAATAAATATCTAGAGAGTAAATATTTTTGTTTTATTTTGGTTTTTGTTTGAGACAAGCTTTCTCTGTGTAGCCCTGGCTGCCCTGGAACTCACTTTGTAGGTCAGTCTCCACCTGCCTCTGCCTCCCAAGTGCTGGGGTTAAAGGCGTGCACCACCACCCAGTGGAAAGTGATACTTTAAAATTATGTAAAAAATATGTTAATCATACTTTGCCCATGATTTATATAAAAGGTCTACCTAATGGTGGGTCTTCCACTTTTCTCTTTTTAAAACATTTATTATGTTTTTTTTTTTTTTTACTAAGGAAATATCTAATAGTCTTTCTCTATTATAATGCAAACTTTTAAATCAGTATTGCCTTAAAGGTTTTTTTTTTTTTTTTCAGTTATACCCCAACACTATCTTTATTTATGTTGTTGCTCAAATTATTCCAGACACAGCCTTCAATTTTGTACAGACTTAGATTTGGTTCATAATTCATTTCTGTCCTCAAAGCCAGCAACAACTGATTAAGCCCTTTGCAAAGCACATCATACTGACCCTGTCTCCCCGACCCTCTGCATTCATAATGAGGCTTATGAGTATAGTTAACCCACACAGATAATTCAGGATTATTTCTGTATTTTAGGGTGAAGTGATTAGCAACCTTAATACATCTGAAATTTAATTTCTTCTTGACATGTAACTTTGCATTCTCAAGTTCCTGAGGTTAGGCCATGTACTGGGGTTAAGGCACTGAGCATCATTCCACTTAGAAGAACACATGTGTCTCAGATTCTAATCCTACATCTCAGGGCTCATCCTAATCTCATTTCCTTATTTCTGCTTCTTCCTCTGACCATAAGAAGCATGGCATTCGTTCTGTGTGACACATTTACTTATTTGTCCAACTTGTACTTTTTAAAAAATACATTAAACTATGTCAGAATTGCTGCTGACTCATACTCTGTGAGAAACAAACTTAATAAATACGGTATAGTATCCATGCCCACTCTTTTTGTTTAACCTCGCAGTACTAAAGCAAAGGAATGTTTCCCAGAGGCAGTTTTCCTTTCCTCCCTCCCATGTTGTAACTGTTCATTTGTCATAGAGTTAGACCCACATATGGCTCGGTTCCTGTGTTGGAGACTTCCTATAGAGAAGCTGCTTTTAATTGCTTTGTGTGGATTTCCTTGTAAACAAACCCTTGCTAGTGTATCAGTGCCATCATAAGTGAATAATGGAACTTTCTGTTGATGAAGAAAACACTGCTCAAAAGAAGCTCAATAAACATGTCCAACTACGGAGATGTCATGTCATAGGCGGTAGGCCAAAGACAACCAATAAGTTTATTTTAAGTCATATTTTCCAGTATTGAGCAAGTATTTTTTTAATTTCAAGAAACTACTTATAAAAACACTAATATTCACTGACCCCCCCCAAAAAATTAAAAGGACTGGATTAGAACCCTAAACTCACTTTTGTAGATGGCAGGTATTGGACGGAACGAAGAAGTGACTATCTGCCTGAGAACCCTTTAACTTATCTACTTCTTCCTCGATTCCTGGCTCCGCCCACTTCCTTCACTTCCATTCAGTGTAGGACATGGCCATGGCCAACCACCTGGAGTGAATGCAGCTGAGTAACAAATTTAGGTTAGATTAACATATTACAACTGTAGGACCACCTATTGATTATTTTAGGTATAGGAAATGTTTCAGAGCACATTATGGACAAAACATCATTAAATTCTACAAACATTTTACAAAGTAAAATCCTCCTGTTTTAATAAAGAGAGAGCAGAGACTTGAGGAAGTTAACTTAATGAAGAATGACAATTTGATCAGGGATTCACAGTCCTTAAAGACACCAGATGGTAAAAACAGATGGGGGGACAACATCTAGGTGATTAGAAAAGTCTACACAGTGAAAGATCATAGAAAATCTGGAAAAGATAAAAAAAAAAAAAAAGAAGAAGAAGAAGAAAACTTACAGAATAGTGAAATATTCAATAAAGAGAGAGAACATAAGGATAAGCACTTACAAGAACAGCTGGTAACAAGAGCAAAGCCCTAACCAGAAACTATCAGACTCAGAGCAAAAAGGCAAGGAATATAAAGGAAGCTGCAGAAGCAGAAGACCCCAGGCAGCCATTGCAGAGTGAGGACTGTTCACACAGACTCCCCTAGCCCACAGCCAAGCGCTCATTAACTATAAAGGGAGCCTCCAGCTACACCACACTGTATTAAGTCAACTTCATGTAACTGATGTGGGTTGTCTAAAATAAATCCTTGAGAATCTCCGTGGATGTTAATTGCACTTGTTGAACCCATCCTCTTCAGTCATTATTTTGAATATATTCCCTTCTTGCTCCTAACTGTGAAGATTAGGCTGGGCCTGCTCTGGGTTACTCTGTGTTGACTAGAACATCAGCTTTCAGGCTAGACCATGCCTGAAATTGCTCCATTTTTATAAAACAACTGTTTTAACCTTATCTGCTTCTACTGTGAGTGTGTGAAACACTGAATGACTTACACAAGTCCCACTGGATGATAAATGATCCTTTAATGCCAATAATTAACTATATTATGGATATATCAAATCAGATTAGAAACATCAGACACATGAGCTTATCAATCATGCTTTGGGTAACCTTCCTTCGTCTGAGACTGGAAAAGAAAGAGCTATGACAGTCATGCTGACTTATCGCCTGGTTACTTGCCATGAGTCTGATCTTGGAAAGTCATTTCCTTGAAGGACCTTTGCCTCTGTCCCTTGCTTTTTGCTCCTGTGCAGTTTCTTCTACCCATCACACTCAGCCCACTTCAAGAGACTTCAAACAACTTGCAACTCAGACATATCTACATATCACAGCTCTGAATTCAGAACAACTCCTCCTTGCCTTCAGCTTATGAAACTTCTCATCTGAACCCTATAGAACTTTCCCTTTTGCCTGCGTGAGCTGTTCCCTCCCATACTCAGAACAGCCTTTATCATGCAAAAGCCTCTTAAAGGTTAAACCCTTTCTTAGCAGTCTAGTAGCCTATATGTATGTGTGGCTGGATAGATAGATAGATAGATAGATAGATAGATAGATAGATAGATAGATAGACAGACAGGCAGATAGACAGATAGCTATGATGTGCTGTATAATATGTGATCTGAGAGTTAATATTGCAATTAAGATTAGAAGGAAAAAAGCTGTGATTGGAAGTCATATGAAATCAATAGGACTTTTTAAAATTAAAGGCAACAAGACTGACATGTTATTCAATAAATTCTGATATGTGAAGACAAAAACATTTCCATCTATATTCCTACTTCACACTGCTTACAGCACCAACCTGCTCAGCTCCAGGTCATAATTACCTGCCTGTCTTTATCATTGTTCTTTTCCCTTGTGCTCTTGCTCAGATGATAAATGTTTAACAACTATTCAAGAGATAAACGTACTGGAAATGGTGGGGTAGGAAGACAAGGGGAGCAGAAATATGAAAGGAAGCTTCCCACTTGGGCATATCTCCCAATCCCGTTGTCTACCTCACCCATGGCCGATTTTTAACTACCTTCATGATGTCATGAAATAGAAAGAGAAGTGACATGCAGCATCCTTTTATAGGATTTCAATAGAAATATGTCCAAAATTTTCAACAGTATAATCAAATGCACAGGATGCATGGGGGTCCACATGAACTGCTTATTACTTTGTTTTTAATATAATGTATTGAATCACAACATGATATCATTTAATTATTCATAACTGCTGCATTCAACACCCAGCTAATAGTATGTCTGGAAATTTAGCAATTGGTCCTTCTTAGCCAGGCTTGAACCAACTATTTCTTACATTTAAAAATTCTTGAGAACAGTAAACATTTCAGTAGGCTAGAGAGCTTATTCAGGTTTTTAAAAGTACATTTATTTTTTCATTCTGAGATATCTATACTATGAAAATGTTTGAGTATGCTTTTTTATTTTCTTTTTCTGTTTTGCTTTGTTTCTGTTATTTTCTGTTTTCAGAGAAAGTCTCCTGTAGCACAGGTTGGCACCAAAATAGCTATGTAGCCAAAGCTACCCTTGACTTCCCAATCTGCCTTCCACTTCCAAGATCCAGTATTTCAAGAATGCACATCCACACCACCTAAAATGTTTAATCTTTGTGTTGTTTCCCCCACAGATTGTTCCATTACATTCAAAAGTCTTTCTATGTGTTGCAAAGCGGTAGCCAACTTTATAGAAGCCAATGGAGATAGGTGCAACTGAGATGGCTGTTGCCTGTGCCCAGAGGAAACCCAAGTCAGTCTATCCCTCTCTCCCTCTCTCTTCCTCTCTCTCTCTCTCCCTCTCTCCCTCTCTCTCTCTCTCTCCCTCTCTCTGTCTCTCTCTCTGTCCATGTGCCACATTTGGACACTGACAGCTTTTCTCTGGTTGCAGTAGGGGCTGAGTGTCTTCACTCTCCAAAGGCTCACTGCAATAAAGTGACAACTGCAAATCAGTTGGAGAGAAATGGCGCACTCTTATTACATTCGTGGAAACAATCACAGAACATTATCACATACAAGCCTACCATGACTTAAGAAGTCATGTATATCATGCAGGGATGATAGAGACAGAGGGATACCAGGGAATCATAGCTGGCTGGTTTTGGAAACCCAATAGGCTTTAAAAGGCAGTGTTTCTAGTTTGCCCCTCCCATTCCAGTTGTCTCTCCTTTTACTCTCTCTCTCTCTCTCTCTCTCTCTCTCTCTCTCACCTCTCTCAACATGATCCCTCCTATTTTCATCCTTACCCTTTCCCCACACAGCCCCCTCCCTCCCATCTACCCCCAATGCTTATTCTATTTCCCCTTCTCAATGAGATTTAAGCATACTCCCTTGGGCCCTCTTTGTCACTTAGCTTCTTTGCATCTGTGTATTATAGCATGGTATCCTATACTTTATGGCCAATATTTAAAATTGAGTACACACCATGTATGTCTTTCTGCTTCTGGGTGATCTTTTCTAGTTCTATCCATTTGCTTGCAAGCTTCATGATGCATTGTTTTTAATAGCTGAGTAATACTCCATTGTGTAAATGTATATTTTCTTTATCCATTCTTCAGTTGAGGGTCATCAAAATTGTTTCCAGTTTCTGGTTATTAGGAATAAAGTTTCGTGTCAGGGTGGCCGAGTGGTCTAAGGTGCCAGACTCAAGGAGATTTCACCTTACACCCATCAGAATGGCCAAGATGAAAAACTCAAGTGACAACACATGCTGGAGAGGTTGTGGAGAAAAAGGAACCCTCCTCCATTGCTGGTGGGAATGTAAACTGGTACAACCACTCTGGAAATCTATCTGGCACTTTCTAAGACAATTAGGAATAGTGCTTCCTCAAGACCCAGCTATACCACTACTAGGTATATACCCAAAATTTGCTCAAGTACACAACAAGGACATTTGTTCAACCATGTTTGTAGCAGCTTTATTTGTAATAGCCAGAACTTGGAAACAACCCAGATGTCCATCAACAGAGGAATGGATACAGAAATTGTGGTATTTTTACACAATGGAATACTACTCAGCAATCAAAAAAGAGGAAATCATGAAATTTGCAGGCAAATGGTGGGATCTAGAGAAGATCATTCTGAGTGAAGTATACCAGAAGGAGAAAGACAAACTTGGTATATACTCGCTTATATAGACCTACAAATATGATAAACATAATGAAATCTACACACCTAAAGAAGATAATCAAGTAAGTGGACATGGGTGAAGATGATCAATCCTCATTTAGAAAGACAAATGGGATGTGCATTGAATGTATGACAGGAGTCTACTGAGCGCATCTGAAAGACTCTACTTAGCAGTGTTTCAAAGCAGACATTAAGACTCATGACCAAACCATGGCAGAGTGCAGGGAATCATATGAAAGAAGGGGAGTTAGTATGATATGGAAAGGATAGGAGCTCTACAAGTACCAAATATATCCGGGCACAGGGCCTTTTCTGAGACTGACACTCAACCAAGGACCACCTATGGATATAACATAGAACTTCTGCTCGGATGTGGCCCATGGTAGCTCAGTAACCAAGTAGTTTTCCAAAGTAAGGGGAACAAGAACTATTTCTAACAAGATCTCAAGGGCAGGCTCTTTGACCTCCCCCCCAGGGGAGGAGCAGTCCTGTTAGGCCACAGAGGAGGACTTTGCACTCAGCCTTGAAGATACCTGATAAAACAGGGTCAAATGAAAGGGAAGGAGGTCCTCCCCTATCAGTGGACTTGGAAAGGGGCAGGGAGGAGACCAGGGAGGGAGTTGGGGAGGGGGAGGGAATGAGGGAGCGGGATACAGCTGGGACACAGAGTTAACAAACTGTAACTAAAAAGAAAAATAAAAATAAAAAATAAAAAAAGAAACTTAAAAAAAACAAATAAAGTTTCTATGAACATAGTTGAGCAAGTGTCTTTGTGCTATGGTATATGCCCAGGAGTGATATAGTTAGGACAATGAAAACCCCTAGGAGTCTTGAGGGCAACCCTAGATAAGACTTACAGCAGTGGGGGATATGGAACCTGAAATGTCCATAACCAGGCAAGACTTCCAATGGAGCAATTGGGACACCAACCCAGCCACAAAACCTTCAACTCACAATATGTCCTGACTACAAGATGGACAAGGATAAAGATGGAGCAAAAATTGAAAGAACAGCCAACCAATGACTGGCACAACCTGAGACCCATGGCATGAGAGGGAGCCCACCCCTGATCCTGTTTAGGATATTCCACTATACTTGCAGACAGGAGCCTAATTGTCATAATAGAGACTTTACTAAGCAACTAATGAAAACAGATGCTGAGAACCACAGCCAAATATTAGGTGGAGCTTATAGAAGTCTGTGAAAGAGGAGGAGGAAGGATTAAAGGAGCTAGAGGTGTTAGGGACACAAAAGAACCTACAGAATAAAGTAACCTGGATCCATAGGGGCTCACAGAGACTGAACTGCCAACCAGATAACATTCATGGGGACAGAACTGGGCACTCTCTGCACATACATAACAGTTGTGCAGATTGGTCTTCATGTGGGACTCCTAGCAGAAATAGCAGGGGCTGTCTTTAACCCTGTTGCTTGTCTTTGGTACCCTTTCCCCATACTGGGCTGCCTTGCTAGCCTCAATAGGAGAAGATCACTGCAACTTGATATGACAAGGCAGTCTGATAACCATGGGAAGCCTCCCCTTTTCTGAGGAAAAAGAGAGGAAAGATGGATGGGGAGAGAGGAGGGGAAAGTGAGGGATTAGAAAGAGAGGAGGAAGGAGAAGCTGCCATCAGGATGTAAAGTAAATTAACTAATTTTTAAAACACACTATGTTCACATTACATAAAAAAGAAAAACCTACACAGATAAACAATGACCTAGAACAAAGTCCGTTGAGCGTGTCACCCAGCATATAATGATTCTAAGAGATTTTCTATGAGACTGAAGAGAGGACAGTGGCGTGACAAATGTCTCCTAGGTATGCTGACACATTTCACTCTTTCTCCTATACTGTGAAGTAAAGCTCAGGGAAGGGATGAGGAGGATTCATGTCTTGGGGAGTCATGCCTCTAACTGCGTTGAGTCAGGTGAGTAAACTCACAGAGCTTCACCTTGAGCTTACGGGGAGGACAAGAAGAAAAAGAAAGGTAAAATTGGTTTCCCATAGTAAGGGGAACAGGGACTATCTCTGACAGGAACTCAATGGCAGGCTCTTTGACTCCCCACCCCCAAGGGAGGAGCAGTTCTGCTAGGCCACAGAGGAGGACTTTGCAGCCAGCCCTGAAGATACCTGATAAAACAGGGCCAGATGAAAGGGGAGGAGGTCCTCCCCAATCCGTGGACTTGGAAAGGGGCAGGGAGAAGCTGAGCGAGGGAGGGTGGGATTGGGAGGGAATAAGGGAGCGGGATACAGCTGGGATACAGAGTTAATAAAATAATTATTTTATTATTATTTATAATATTATAATAATTATTAATAATTTACTAATAATTATTATTAATAATAAAGTAATAACAAAAAATAAATCAAATTAAAAATAAATAAATAAAAAGCTTCCTTTAACTAATTGCTTGCTTTAATTAATTTGACCATGATGATTTGGGTCAGGGGCCATTCTCCAGAATCTTTGGGATTAACACACCATAGAAAGCATATTTCTTCAAGAAACTTTCCCTGTTCTGAGAATTTCATCCTCACTGCAAAGTTTGTGAGTTTTTATACAATTTGAAAACTCCTGATATTTCTATGAATTGCCTCATTTTTCCCTTCCCCAGAGATAGCAGAGATTCAACCAGTACCTTGGAAGGAATTAATAGATAAATAAGATAGAGGACAATTTCTAAGAAAAAAAAAAGGATTGTTTTCTATTTAAAACATTCTCCCTGGCCATTTCTGTCAGTGATGCCTGACTCCTAGAAGAGGAAGAGTAAAAATAGGTCCTGTGTGAATTGTAGTCTATTTCTCCATTCCTCCTCCCTTCTAGCAAAGAGAATCCTCTTTTCTCTGTAGCAGAAATATAGTTGAGGAAAACAAAATGAGCTTGACAAGCAAAGTGTCAAAAGCACCATTTCTCTTTAATAACTGAGCCTCTAAACCACAGACTTCTAGAACATGGAACATCCTTCTGGACTACGTTTTAGAGCCATGAATACCTGCATTTCTATAATCTATTGTGTCATCCCCAGGGACCTGGTCCCTTTCCACTACTTAGATCCATATGGATTCCAGGCCACACTCCTTCCTAACTCTCTCTTCAGAGATTTTTTTAACTACCTAGAAGGAGAAAAGGGGAAGTAGCTTGAAAGTACTTGCTGACTCTACCCTTTCTCCTAGTGTCTTGGGTGAATTAATTTTCTACCTCATTTTCTAAATGCTTCCTCTAAGCCAGGCATTTGTGTGGCCACTGGGGAGACAAAGATGACTATAAAATCACTCCTGTCTACTGAGTATAATCTTTTAGCATAATCAGTTCTTCAGAAATAACAACCAAAAAAAAAAAAAAAAAAAAAAGCACAAGATCTCAAGGATAGAGCTTATAGGAACAGATGTCTGAGCTGAAAACCAAGTAAAAGTCTGACTGTGAAAATTAAAAAAAAAAAAGAAACAAAGGAATGCTTCTCAATGGCAAGTCATTTCAACTGGAAATGACTTGCACAAAGCTACAACTGTGTGCCAGAAAAGGAAGAAAGACTTCCACAATCACTCGGATTCAATAGACGCTCCAAACAGAGGCATGCAGTGCAAGAATGGGTCAAGAGAGGTGAATGGGACCCAGTCACATATTATTAAGTTCATCATCCTAGAGAGATTGATACCATGAAGTAGGAACAGAGCTGAAGCTGGAGCTCTCACTCTGTAAGGCCAGGGCCAGCTGACTTCCTCTTCTGCACTGACAGATGGAAGAATCCATTTTTAACTCTTTCTTTTCAGCATACTGTGACAGGGCAAGACAGTACAGAGGTTCCTCTGTTTTTTGTTCTTGCGGAGGCCATTTCAAGTTTAATTAGAACTTGATATCCTTGATGGAGAATCCCATGGAAAATTACTCAAATTTATTTTTCATCATACTGTGACAGGGCAAGTCGGTACAGAGGTTCCTCTATCTTGTCTTCTTACTGAGGCCATTTCACTAGAATTTGATATCCTTGATGGAGAATCCCATGGAAAATTACTCAAATTTATTCTAGGAACCCAAGGTCAAGATGCCCCAGCTAACTTATCTTAGCTGCTTGTGCAGAACCCCTGCAGCTAACAGCTTATCTTAGCTTCTGTTAAACTGATTGCTTTCGCGAAGCTCCTGTACAGCTGCAGAGCTGCAGAGAGAGATACCAGGATGTGCATTTTGCCTTCAAAGGCCCCTTAGTCTTAATGCTCAAAGATAAATGTAGCTCTCTCAGGCCTGAATACCTGGATATAGTCTAAGCCAGCTAGAATAAAGACTTCGAGTTTATAAACTGTTTTTGAATGGCCATCTCTAACGGATTCCCCATAACAATACCAGTGCACCTTGTTATGACTGAATTGTTTTCTTCCTAATTCATATGATCAAATTCTACCTCAGAGAAAAGCCTTATTGGGAGAGACAGCCTTTAGACAGATAATTAAGTTAAAGTGAGGACATTAGGGTGGGTTAGTAAGCTTTGCGTCTTTCTGAGAAGGCCACGTGAAGATGTGAGAGAAGCTGGACATCTGAAGGCCAATGGTAGTAGCCTGGGCCAAATCCCTCCCCCAATGTCCTTAGAAGGAAGCAAACCTAGGACAGCTCCATCTCAGCACTGCAGCCTCCAGAGCTCAAACAGTATATTAAGGCACTCCATTTGGAAACTCATGTCCTCAACTTAAGGATTTCCTTAAGACCTTCTTCATCTTTACTCTTCTGACACCCACCCCCCTCAAAAAAAAAGGAAAAGTATTTCACATATGTATATTACAGTCTTAGAGTTTCATTTGATTCACCTTCTTTTAACATCAGTGAGTAATTTTATCTCACAAGGTTAGATGAAACGTAGGAAAAACCTCTACAATTTTCAATCCCATAATAATCAAGTTCTATAATCACACACACAAAAAGAGAAGTACAAAAGAGAAGCGATGCTGAGCCCTCTTATAAAGCAAGCACAAAGGAGAAGACAGAATTGGCTGTTCGCTGTCATTAGCTGAAGCAGCTCAGGCTTCTTTGTAATCTTACAGCTATTCCACAATCTTTTCACTCACAGTGATGAACCAAACTTTTGATAAAAGAAAATATTTGATCTCCTTTTAGCCAAAAGTCTTCCCTTCGTAAACCCATTTAATATTCCAGAAGGATTTTTCTTCCCTTTGAAGAAACATAAGTTTGACATTCTAAAGGCATTTGTATTTTAAAGCCTACAGAAAGATTTTTTGGAGGGTACCTGGCAACGTACTGACTCACCCCTGTGGCTCAAAGGTTCAATTATGACAGACATTCCACTCAGAATAGCATTTCTACCTTTTAACCTTCATCTAAATAATGTCCATTTCTTTCTTGCTGTGATGGAGTTCAGGCCCCTGAAATATGCTGTAAAGGTTGTGAAGGGCACTAAAGACGTGGCTCAGCAGGTACAAATACTTGCTGTGCAAGCCTTACAACCCAGGTTCAATTCCAGAAACCCACAGCAAGAGGGAGAGCAAACTTCCAACAGTTGTTCTCTGACCTCCTCCTGTGCATCATAGCACGTGGGCATCACACACACACACACACACACACACAGAGAGAGAGAGAGAGAGAGAGAGAGAGAGAAAACAAAATCTTTAAAGTGGTAAAAATACACAATTTTGCTTCTTTTTCTCTGTTTCTGGATTTCAAATATCCCTGCCCCCACACACACACACACACAAAAGTTACTAGTTTCCAAACTGAAAGCAGAGGTGAACGACTTAAATTCTCGCAGAGACTGATTGGGTACCCAACATATATGTCTATTTTATCATGATACTTTTTTGGAACACAAAAAATAGACACCCTTGTTTAGAAAGCTAATGCCATAAAAGCACAAGGTGAGGAAATAATCTCTATGCTGAAGACTGGACTTTCTTTTTAAAAACTATTTACAGTGTTTGCAGAGGTGATAGCTAGTCTTTCTTGAAGGTAAAAAGGGGAAAAAAAGACCATTAAAAGGTGATTTAAAGTAACAACTTTAAAACTGACTCCATCTGTCAACTACCACAAAGAGTTCTGCTCACTCAATCCATGGAATTCTTCTCATATGAGGAGCAGTAAAATCCATATGAATAAAGACTGAAGTTGACAAAGATGTCATTCCCTAATGTGACTGAGAACAATTAAAGGGTGGAACTACCTTGAATGTCATAGGAGCTAGGGCTCTTTGTAAGGAACAGAAACTGATTATATGGCTAAGCAGAAAGGGCTTGGACAACAAGGCTATGGGAGACAGAACAGGAAAGAGCCAGGGGAAAACAGTATACCTACAGAAGTCCAAGTAGCAAGAAGGAGCTTGAGCCAGGGCCCAGAGCTGGCTTTGTATCTGGGCACCATCACTGCATGTACCAGCTCCAACTGCTTTTCTCTTGAGATTAAGTCCAAGGCAACTCTAATGAGACCTTGTCTACTACCCACCTTGAACAGTGAAGAATCCTTCACTCAAGCCTGCTCACAATGGAACAGATAATATTCCCTAGAGAAACTGGGAGGTTTCAAGAGAAGACAGTTCTGAAATGGATGCTCAGTTTCATAAAGTAAACTAGAAAAATAAACAAATAACCATCCTCTATAAGCACATAGAACAGGAAAATGTAAGTACCACATGTATTTTTTAAGAATAAAATGTGCACTTGGGAGGCAGAGGCAGGTGGATTTCTGTGTTTTTGAGGCCAGCCTGATCTACAAAGAGAGTTCCAGGACTGCCAAAACTACAAAGAGAAACTTTGTCTTAAAGAAGAAGAAGGAGAAGGAGGAGGAAGAGGAGGAGGAGGAGGAGGAGGAGGAGGAGGAGGAGGAGGAGGAGGAGGAGGAGGAGGAGGAGAAGGAGGAGAAGAAGGAGAAGACGAGGAGGAGGAGGAGGAAGAGGAAGAGGAGAATAAGGAGGAAAGAAGAAAATATATACAAAATTCACATTTCATCTAATTGTGACTTAATGTAAAAGACCTAATGAACTTTTAAAAGCTAGTGACAAATGAACAACAAAATAATTAGACAAACGCTTCATAGAATATTAGTCAGAAAAAGAATGAAATTTGGTGCTTTGAGACAATAAGGATGGAACTGGAAATTATTATGTTACCTGAAATAAGTCAGAGTCAGAAAGACAAGTACCACATGATCTCACTTACATGAGAAGGAACAAGCAAGAGTGGAGGTCATGAGAAAATGGGAAGATGAGGGGCAAAGAGATGGTAGAAGATTAACCAATGAAAATTGAGTTGCACAGAGCCAACGAACCAGGGCCCAGAGGGGCTTGCAGAGACTGAAGTGCCAACCAAGGACCATGCATGGACTAGAGCTAGGCTCACTACACAGTGTAGCTGATGGGCAGCTCAGACTTCAGGTGGGTTGCCTAGTAAGGGGACTGGGCTTTCTCTGACATGGATTCTGTGGCCTGCTTTTTGATCACTTCCCCCTGGCGGGGCTGCCTTGCCATGCCACAGGGGAAGAAGACACACTCAGTCCTGACGTGATTTGAGCTGGGCTGGGTTAAGGAAGGGGGCCCCTTTAGGGAAGAAGAGTTGGGAGAAGAGGGAGGGAAGGTGAGACCAGGAGAAGAGGAGAGAGGGGCCTACAATCAGAATGTAAAGTGAATAAATTAATTAACTAAAAAAAAGGAAGAAAAGAAAATTGAGCTGCAATTAAATAGGAATTAGAAGTTATGTTTTCATCCAGCATAACTACACAAAATGATAATTTGCTATATATTTCATTAGCTAGAAGGAGTTTGAGTATTTTGTTGGTCAGCTTTTGATGGAATATTGTAAAGAAATATGTGAGGGAAATCAACTGAGATGAGGAAAGAGGGCTGGAGATACAGCTCAACATAGTCATTGCCTAGCATGTGCAAAGCCTTGGATTCAGTCCCAGCACCACATATGCATACATGCATGCATGAGCTCTCTCTCTCCCTCTGTGTATGAGAGAGAGAGAGAGACAGACAGACAGACAGAGAGAGAGAGAGAGAGAGACAGAGACAGAGACAGAGACAGAGACAGAGAGAGTGAAGCAGATTAGTCCGGATCATAGTTTCTGAGGTTTCAGTCTGCCTCCATCCATTTCTGGGCATGGGAGGCAGTATATATAGCAGAGTGGGTCATCAGTTCATGGGGCTAAAAAGAAAAAAAAAAGAGGAGACAAATGCAGGGAATAAAATGTTCTTTCCAAGGACACATTTTTTTCCAAGCTGAAGTTTCTACCATCTTGCCACGGCCATGAAACAATGGTTCCATCAGTAGATGAACCCCTGGTTGAAGTTAGAATTCTCAGTCTCTGAGTATTGCCGCACTGGACTGGACTTTCACCCCAAGGGCGTTGTTTCAGATCCAAGCCATAACCAATGTTTTCTCTTTAAATAGGAATATTGGAGGAAAGAGATATTTTCAACCTGCTCTGAAAATCATATAACAGATCCATGTTGGCAAATATAACACATTTCCACACAAAATGATTGTAATGCTTTGTTTTTAATGCATCAGGTTTTTATTTTTTATTTTTTTTTACTTTGTATCCCAACTGTAGCCCCCTCCTTAATTCCCTCCCAATCCCATACTCTCTCCTTCATCACCTCCCTGCCCTTCTCTAAGTTCACTGATAGTGAAAATGGCCATTCTGCCAGAAGCAATCTACAGATTCAACGCAATTCCCATCAAAATACCAACACAATTCTTTACAGACCTTGAAAGAAATATTCTCAACTTCATATGGAAAAACAACCCAAAATTTCCAAAACAATCGTGTACAACAACAGATCATCTGGAGGTATCTCCATCCCTGATCTCAAGCTGTACTATCGAGCAATAGTAATAAAAACTGCATGGTACTGGCATAGAAACAGAATGGTAGGTCAATGGAACCGAATAGAAGACACAGAAATAAATCCACACACCTTTGGAGACTTGATATTTGACAAACAAGCCAAAAATGAAATTTAAAATATTGCTTGTTAAACATAGAGTTAAGTTACTTTTACACTTTTTCTGGGGGGGGGGGGGGGAATTGAGTTTGTTGTTGTTCATTTGTTTGTTTGTTTGTTTGTTTTGAGATAGGGTTTCTCTGTGTAGTCTTGGCTGTTCTGAATTGACTTTGTAGACCAGGCTGGCCTCAAACTCACAGAAATTCGCCTGCCTCTGCTTCCTTGAATGTTGGGATTAAAGGCGTGTGCCACCATGACCGGCTTATTTTTACCTTTTGATATGCTCAAAGCACAGCTATCTGCTGAACTTCACACATTATCATAAACATATTAAAAGTGTCTAGATATACTGTAGAAGGTTTATTCTCTAAAAACCAAAAATAAAGCAGATTGGTATATATGGACATTAAGAATAATACTTCAGGGGCCAACAAGATGGTTCATCCTGTAAAGGCTCTTACACTAGCCTGAGCTCTGAATCCCATATGGTGGAAGGACAAAACTGATTCATCTGGGTTGGTCTTCGGGCACAAAAATAGAAATTTAAGTTTTACTGCAGTCTGAAGAAATTATTTCATCTGCAGAAGAAAAACCATGTGAGTCTAAAAATCCACAACATTGTGTGACACATGCTATGACTGGGTACAAAACTTTGACCTTTGACCTCTGATCTTGGTCAGCTAGTGCATGTCACTGCCCTAGCAATGGTTGTCCCAAGATGGACCTCAATAATGACACCAAACCAAAGAAAAATACAATTTTCCCATGACTGGGGAAGACTACTGTCTTTCTCTACTTCTTTGCCTGAAGCTTGAGAATAAATGCAACTTTAATAAGAGGTCAAAAGTAATGACCCTACAAGAACAAGAAGAACTAACGAGCACATGATAGTAAATAAGAAGTGGGAGTGGGGACAATCATAGTTCTTGATAGCATCATAGACCTGATTCCTTGTTGAGGTGCTCATTATCTCTCAGGGAAGAAAGCGCAGAGGCAGAAATGCCCTTGAGCGCAGAAAAGCCCAGTAGCAGAGATGAGTGTAGGCATGAGAAACAATCAGGAGGTTGTGCTTGGTGGAGTCCAGAGGGAGCCTTAGAGTCTGCTCCTTAGGCTTCAGGAAGGTGGAGGGCCTATGGGTGCTCTACAAATGCATTTTTTGTACTATATGGACATTTACTAAGTGTTTCATCTTATAGCCTTACCAAGTCATATAATTATAAAAAGTAATATCATTAAAAAATGTAAAGTACTGACAAGCACCTTACAAATTCTATATGGGTTAAGCACAAATTGATATGGCTTGGGTTGTACTGTTGTTCCTTTGCAAGGATTGGACCGAGGTCTCACACCCGCTAAACATCACTCTATCACTGATCTGTATGCCTCTCCCTACCATTTCTCTTGTCTCAGCAAGGCTTTGATGGGCGTTATGAGGGGCCGTGACTGGTTCCTTTGAAAACATAGCCAAAAGGTTAAGTTCTCATAAAGACCATCAGCCTTGTAATTATAGCTCAGAAAACTGTACCTTTAATATCTCAGGACCTTCCCATAGGATAAATCTTCAATTGTGTTGTAAATGCCATTCAGTTTGGGTTTCGTTTTACTTAAAAGAGATGTATAAATGTATAATTGGTGAGATCATTTATTGCCTGGAAACACTGCGGCCACCCAGATTACTTCTCTACCTAATAATTTGTTATGTGCAGTCTTGCAGAAAACATCCTGGCAAGTTTCTCACTCCATAATAAGCAATATGATAAACAGTCCTCATGGCTTCTCAAGGCAGGGACCTAGAAAGAGATAGCTTGAAAAAGAAAACCATATTAAAGCAGTTCGATTTCCAGGAATAAAATTTAATCATTTTTGTAAAAAAAAAACAAAACAAAAACAAAAAAAAAAAAAAACTATTTTTTCAACTTAACTGAACTTTTTAAAATCTGTGTTGATAGAGATGGAAACACCCTCCCTAATTGCATCTTGGCAAACTGGAGATAGATGGGAAAGTGTCGTGGGCATTCACTATTTAAAGCAAAGCCCCTTCTCCGCAGCGCAAAGGTTTTAGCATGCAGTTCTTCATCTATTAGCAATATTTTGACTATCTTTACTCCAGAATCTCCATTTTGACAGTCGTGCAGCTGTGCAATTTTGCAGCTTCCTGAGCTAAACTCCAGAGGCTGTGAGTCCTCGCCAGCTGTCTTTCAATTTCACATCAACTCTCTTGGTGTTTTGTCAGTTGAAAGCTTTTGCAAAGTTTCCAGGGCCTGAATTCATTAGATAAGGGAAATGGGTCATCTAAATCTTAGCCAGACTCAACTGCTGGAGACAGTCGCTATTGCAAATTCCCTTCAAGACTGAACTGGAAAATAGACCCCATGAGTTTGGGGCAGTGTTGGTGTTTGATGATACCCTCGCAGCAGCTGCTGCTGAACTTGTGTGTGCCTCAATAAAAATTTCTGTTTTAAATTCTCTTTTCTGCACATTTTCTGTATAAAATTGGATGCCAACAGCTTCAACCATACGGCAAGAAGGTGACTTCAAGTTCCACTGGGAGAGCAGATGAGAGACAACACTCAGCACGAAGGCACCATTTTAAAAGGACTATCAGAAGGAGAAAAATCTATCTTATTTTTAAACAGTTCTCCAGCATCCTAAAGCAGATAAGAGACAGATTGGCAGGATCATTAAGAAAGCTGGAAAACAAAGCTTAGAGCAACAAAAAGAGGCTGTGATTCCTCTGAGAGAGAAACTGCATGATTATCACAGGCTGTCGCGAGTCATCTGTATTTTGGAACCCCGCGCTTCTCAGCTCTGCAGAGACCCAGCCCTGCCCAGAGCTCGTTATTACACAGAAATACTTAGTGTCTGCACTTTAAACTGAAAGGGGGGATATCCAAATGATATAAGGAACAAGGAAAACATAAATGAGTGTTTCATCTTGAAAAGATGAAAATCGGCATCGGCCTTGCCTGCTGCAAGTTAAATCCCAAGAGAGTTGAAGCCGGAGCTATCAGGTCTGGATACCAAAGAGAAGTAGAAATTGCTTCAACTGAACTTCAGATTATGTGAGCACTCTTGTATTTGCTTATTGTCAGATGATTTTTCTGCTAAACTCTTAAGAGCAGTGACACAGAGCATGTCGTTCAGAGTCAGCGTGGACCTCTCGACAGCCAAGTCCCCGTTTTCTGAACGACCTGAGAAAAGCTAGCTGCTCGTGCCTATTGAGTGAGGGGCCTTATCAGGAAAATGGAGACAATATTCAAGTCACCACGCTACTGCTGGAGTGGAGTGAGGCACGATGCACAAACGCTAGGGAGACAGTTTGTCAACAATGAGTGCAAACAAGTAATTTCTGGTGGGTGCCGTGGTTTTACGCCTATACATGTATTGTGCACTGTGAATCGATAGCTCGGCACAAGGACTAAACCTAGGCTTGGTAAATGCTCAAGAATGAGAGTGTCTATGAAAGTTCAATTTCTATATAGAACTTTGATGTTTGGAGTGGGAGGCAGAAAACATCTGACTAGGCAACTAGACCTTTACAAGAGAACTCACAAATCATGCAACAGTGTTGTCCCATGGTGTTTTATGCAATGATAGAAATGACCTATTCCCCATACGTGAAATGTAGCAGCTGCAACTAACTGAATTCCTAGCTTTATTTTCTTTAAATCATTCAAATCTCATAACCAAACGTGTGTAATGCTAGCAAATTTGATAGCATGGCTCTGTACCGATTGCCACTTTCACTGGAAGATCTAGGGAACACCAGATAAAAATAAAATAAAATGAATAAAAGTTCAGTATAAGGTCCGGAGCGATGGCTCACTGATTAAGAGCAGAGTGAAAGACTCGTATAATGAAAACTTCAAGACTTTGAAGGAAGAAATTAAAGGAGATATCAGAAGATGGGAAGCTCTCCCCTGCTAATGGATCAGAAGGAGTGGCATAGTAAAAATGGCCATCCTACCAAAATCAATCTACAAATTCAATGTAATCCCCATCAAAATTCCAACACAATTCTTCCCAGATGTTGAGAAGATAATTCTCAGTTTCATATAGAAAAACAAAAAAACCTAGGATAACTAAAACAGTCCTGAACAATAACAGAACTGCTAGAGGTATCACCATCCCTGATTTCAACTTGTACTACACAGCTATAGTAATAAAAACTACATGGTATGAAATAAAATTGAAGAACCAGACATAAATACACATACCTATGAACACATGATTTCTTGATAAAGAAATACACACTGAAAAAAAGACAACATCTTCAACAAATGGTGCTTGTCAAATCTGATGTCTGCATACAGAAGAATACAAATAGATCCATATTTATCACCCTGCATAAAACTCAACTCCAAATGGATCAACAACCTCAACATAAGGCCAGATACACTGAAACTGATAGAAGAAAAAGTGGGGAAGAAAATCAGGAGACAACTTCCTGAACAGAACACCAACCACTCAGGCTCTAAGATTAAAAATTAATAAATGGGACCTCATGAAACTGAAAAGCTTCTGTAAGGCAAAGGACACTGTCAATTGGATAAAGAGGCACCCTACAGAATGTGAAAAGATTTTCCCCATATCCACATCCTAAAGAACTCAAGATACTTGATATCAAAAAACAAATAGCCCAATTAAAAAATGGAGTACAAATTTAAGCAGAGAATTCTCAAAAGAGGAAACTCAAATGGCTGAGAAACACTTGAAGAAGTGTTCAACATCCTTAGGCATCAGGGAAATGCAAATCAAAACTACTTGGAGATTCCATCTCACACCTGTCAGAACATCTAAAATCAATAACACAAGTGACAGCTCATGCTGGTAAGGATGTGGAGTAAGGAGAATACTCATCCATTGCTGGTGGGAGTGCAAGCTTGAACAGCCATTATGGAAATCAGTATGGTGGTTCCTCAGAAAGCTGGGAATCAATCTATCCAAAGATCCAGCTACAACCAAAGGATGCTTCATCCTGCCACAAGGACCGTGTTCATTTCTGCTCTATTCATAATAGCAAGATACAAGAAACAAACTAATTGGCCCTCAACAGAAAAAAATAGATAAAGAAAATGTGGTACATTTACACAATGAATATTACTTAGCTTTTAAAAAATAATGGACTTCATGAAATTCACAAGCAAATGAATGAAACTAGAAAAAAAAATCATTCTGAGTGAGGTATCCCAGTTCCAGAAAGATAAATATAGTATGTAATCACTTTCATGTGGATATTATCCATTAAATAATTGAGAACCAGTCTTTACACCCAAAGAGGTTAGGTATAGAGGAAGGAATTATGGGTAATATGTGGATCTCCCTGGGAGGGAAAAATAAAATGGATTTTATGGGTGAACTGGGAACAGCAGGAATAGGAATGAGAGAATCAGATGGGGTGGTAGAGGAAAGATGAGGTAGTGGGGGGGAATGCATGAGAAATAGCTGGAATTGAGGGGCATTCGGGGGAGGAGGGTATGGAAACTAGTGCAGTGGAAATGTCCTAAAATATATGAAAGTAAGCCTAATGAAATGAAGGAGAGAGAGCCCCAACCGGCTATCTTTTATCACCAAATGAAGCCTCTAGTTCTAGGACTGAGTTGCATACAACTGAGTTGTTGGGCAAAAGGATACCATGAAAATCCTCAACTCAGGCTGTCACCAAGAAAATAAATTGCTCTCCACAAACTGACTGCAAGGTCCCATTGCTGAAGACAACACCCACACAACTCTTGAACATGGAAAAGTTGAGCAGGTGCCTAAATAGAGCCTTCACCCCCACATTATAGTCTCTTTGGTATGGGAAGATACTCTACAGGCTACCAAAAGAGAAACGTGGACACCAACCCAGGCACAAAACCTTTTATCTACAATGCTGTCTTGCCTTCAAAATATGCTATGGTGGCCCAAAGCTTGTGCGAGTAACCAAACAATCTCTGATTTGACTTAAGACCCACTCCATGAGATGGAACCCATACTTAACATTGTTTGTGTGACCAACAACCAGAGACTAGATATCCCAGAGTCCCAGGATAAAACCAAACATCACTAGCCTAAACAATAAAAAGTAATAATAAAATTACTCCTAATGATATTATGCTATACTCATAAATCAGTGTTCAGCCATTATCAAGGAAGCTTCCTCCTGCTGTAATGGAAACAAACACAGAATCCCATTGTTGGACATTATGCAGAGAGAGAAACTGTGGAACACAAAGCTCTAAACTGAATGCCTCCATCAAATGTCTCCCCGCAGAGTTGAGGGAAACCGTAGGAAGAGGAAGCAGATAAAGTGTAAGAGCCTTGTGTTGCATGCTGGAGAGGATGTGGAGAAAGGGGAACCCTCCTCCACTGCTGGTGGGAATGTAAACTGGTACAACCACTCTGGAAATCTATCTGGCGCTTTCTAAGACAATTAGGAATAGTGCTTCCTCAAGACCCAGCTATACCACTGCTAGGTATATACCCAAAGTTTGCTCAAGTACACAAAAGGGATATTTGCTCAACCATGTTTAAAGCAGCTTTATTTGTAATAGCCAGAACCTGGAAACAACCCAGATGTCCATCAATGGAGGAATGGGTACAGAAATTGTGGTATTTTTACACAATGGAATACTACTCAGCAATCAAAAAGGAGGAAATCATGAAATTTGCAGGCAAATCGTGGGATCTAGAAAAGATCATCCTGAGTGAAATATCCTAGAAGGAGAAAGACAAAAACGGTCTATACTCACTTATATAGACCTATAAGAGATGATAAACATAATGAAATCTATACATCTAAAAAAGATAATCAAGAGAGCGGACATGTGGTAAGATTATCAATCCTCGTTTTGAAAGACAGATGGGATACGCATTGAACATTGACAGGAGTCTACTGAGCGCATCTGAAAGACTCTAACTAGCAGTGTTTTCAAAGCAAAGACTCATGACCAAACCTTTGGCAGAGTACAGGGAATCATAAGAAAGAAGGAGAGTTAGTCTGATGAGGAAAGGATAGGAGCTCCACAAGGACCAAATATATCTGGGCACAGGGTCTTTTCTGAGACTGACATACAACCAAGGACCATGTATGAATGTAACCTAGAACCTCTGCTCAGATGTAGCCTGTGGTAGCTCAGTAACCAATTGGTTTCCCATAGTGAGGGGAACAAGGACCATTTCTAACAGGAACTCAATGACTGGCTCTTTGGCCTCCCCACCCCCCAAGGGAGGAGCAGCCCTGTTAGGCCACAGAGGAGAGCTTTGCAGCCAGTCCTGAAGATACCTGATAAAACAGGATCAGATGAATGGGGAGGAGGTCCCCCCTATCAGTGGACTTGGCAAGGGGCACGGTGGAGAGGAGGGAGGGAGGGAGGCACTGGGAGGGAATGAGGGATCGGGACACGGCTGGGATACAGAGTTAATAAAATGTAACTGATAAGAAAAAATAAAATTCAAAAAAAATAAAAAATAAAAATAAAAAAACGAGCCTTGTGTTGGAGCTCTCTTCCTTGTAAGTTTGCCTTGTCCAACTTCAATGCGGCGATGTTTGGTTTATCTTATATGTTATTTAGTTGTTTTGTTGTTATCTCTTAGAAGCCTGCTCTTTTCTAATGAACTAAAAGGAGTGGATATGGATGGAAACGAAGATGTGTAGAAACTAGGAGGAGCAGAGGAAGAAGAAACTTTAATCAGGCTATATTGCATAAGGGGAAAATAACACTTGCTGCTCTGCTGGAGGTCCTGGGTTCAAGTGTCAGCACCCACATGGTGACTCATAACCTTCTGTAATTTCAGTTCTAGAGAATCTGACACCCTCTTCGGACCTCCTCATGCAAGTGGTACACAGAAATACATGCAGGCAAAACACTACATACACGTAAATAAGATTTTTTTTCAATGAATGCTCAATTCAGATATAAAAAAGTCTGTTTCCTTAATGCAATTTCTGAGTCTTTAGAACAGTCTTATTTACCAAGCTATGAATAATCAATATTTTTCATACTGAAATCAGCAAGGAATACATGAGATATTAAGAGTGTACTGAGCTACTTGGATAGCTCAGAGTTCTCAGAACTGATTGCCAGATGTTTGATAAAGCAACCAGAACCTTTTCTGATATCTTGCTTGTGGGAGCTTCCCAAGAGGGTGCTCCTAGTCTAACCCAATGTCAGTAGGAGCCATCTTCAAAAGAATCAGTGCAGAACGCTCATCAGGAAGCCTGGAATGAGGTTGTTTTCTAAGGACGTGTTGCCTGAAAAAATCCCCATTTCCTCTGCTTGGATATAAACCTTGTAGGACAATAAATCTTAATCTCTTTTTGCCATGACTGAATATCTTCGTAGGTCCTAGAAGTTAAGACATCTTTATGGAGCCATTATCCTGCCTTTCACACTTATATGCATGCAAGTGCACACACACACACACACACACACACACACACACACATGCACAGAGCGCAGTAGTATAACAGAGTGGAATGGTATTTTAATTTTCAAGGTACTTGTAGTCTATGTCTAAACATCTAAACATTGTCACCACAGCCTACGTAAGATTCACAAATACTAATGTGTGTGATTATCCCAGTAAATGCCATGAGCCCCTTACATGAGTCACAAGTAAATCATTGCTTACAAGTGCCCTTAAGTACAAAGCTCATGGAAACATAGTCTCCCTTCATCTGGGTTGGAGAACTGGCTCAGGTGTGTGAATTGGGCATCCTATTATACACTGGCCATTCTTAAGTTCTTAGTTATCAAAATCTGTTTGCTTGCATGCATGGTGAGATATCAACTTGACTATTCGTCTGTTTTGCATTGAAAACATCCTGCCCTGTGACCAGACATTCCTGGTTTGTGGTAATTATGGTAACAGTGCTCATCTTGCTTCTAAGAGTTAGGCGACCACCCATTCTCTAGTTCAGGTTGCTTTAATTCTCTTTGTGCTTTACTTATGTCAGTTCTCAAACACCATATATATATGTATATGCAATATATTCAATATATTTGAGTTTTATTATATATTTATTATATTATATATACATATGTGTGTGTATATATATATATATATATATATATATGTAATTTCGTTTAATGGCTCATGGTTCCAGAGGGTGTTCCGTGACCATCATGACAGGAAGCATGAAAACATATAGGTAAGTATGACCCTGGAGCAAGAGCCACAGGGCTGTTTGAGCTGCTAAACCTTTTTTGCCCACCTCCTTACGTGGAAGCGTAACTTTTTCTAATAAATGATCTCTGCTTCTCTCCCATTGTGTATCTCTGATGAATTTCTTATTCAGGCCACAGGAACCTGGAACTCCTCTGGGTGCCCAGTAAACACCAATCTCACTGAAAATGTTTTGAGTGTGATGCAAAACTATTTTACCCTTTGTCAGAAACTTGGGGTTCTTGCTTCTAAGCAGAGCCTCTAACTTTCACCCTTCACCTTATAATGGTCATGACTCACCCTCTGCCTTCCAGAGTCTTTCTCTATGCTCTGATCCATCTAGTAACAGCCACTCCACTGAAAGCACCGTTCTGCCTCAATCTCTTAAATGTCTGCCTTTCTCCACCTTTCACTGGGCTTCCTCTCATCAGCACCCCATCACTGTTTATCACTATGAAAGTTTTCACAACTGAAGTGCAGCCTGTGCCAGGCCCCATCAGTGACCCATCTGCTTACAAGGATGGCAAACCAGTGCTTGGTCCCAGCCCATAATCTGCTTCCTAGGCTCCCTTAATTTCTGCTGTTAAGTATATTGTGTGAACACGGCTGCTGATTTACCATCACTGATTAAAACTTCAGTGATGGGGAGAGGCTGGACTGCTGTAAGCAAAAGCTTTGGAAGCAGTGTTTTGGAATGTACAAACAGACCAACTAAAAGACTAAGGATGTGATCTGGCTCACATAGGTATATCTGAGACCTATAACCCACTTACCTCATATGCTCTCCAATATATTTGAAAAGTACGTTAATTTCTGACATTCTTTGTTCTATTACCTTTGTGGAATGCTACCTCATGGAAATAAGCATTTGGGGAAAAACCTGAATTTGTGATCCTGAGCTGTGGTCCGTCACATTTGGTTCCAGAGTAAACCGTCTTTTTTGTTCCTTTGAGGTGAAAGCTATTTTTTTCATCAACAATAGATTCCCCCAGTTTCCATCTCTGAAAATAGTTTCTATGGCTCTGATGTTGCAGCAGAAGGTTAAATGATAATATTTCTTGAGAACAACTGTAGGTCCTAAAAAAAAAATGACGGGCCAGAGGAAGAGTTTAAACTGAGATAGACTAGAGACAGGGTGTTAAAACAAACTTCCTGATAAAGCTTTACCTGAAACACAAAGCTTGATTGGCCTCTGTAGATGGTAGCCAGCTTCTCTAACTACCATGCACAGGACCAGTTCCTTAGAAAATGTCCTCTAATCCTGAAAGGAGAGTTCTGTTTGCACTGACTTTACCCTGACTGCAGGTGAAATTACTAAGAATGCGGAGGGTCTGGGGAGAGGAGCGGCAGCAGTCCACAAGAAGCAGATTTTTGTTTTGAATTGGTTGAGGTTGACAGTCTGGAACATACCTGGACTTTCCAAGGACATAATCAGGGCAGGATGGCCCTAGAGGTTATTACAACTGGATGTGAGTTGTGATGTTAACATCCATTGAAAAATGCTAAACAGTCTTTTGTTCTTTTTAGATTTTTACTATTACTTTATGTTATATGTATATTGCTTGCATGTATGCTTATGCGCCGAGTGCGTGTCTGGTGCATGCAGAACCAAAAGAGGGCATCAGAGCTGCTCAACCTGGAGTTACGGATGGTTGTGAGCTGCCACATGAGTACTGGGAACTGAACCCAGGTCCTCTGGAAGAGCAACTCGTGACCTTAACCACTGAGGCATCTGTTCTGCTCATGCTCAATTGTAACTTTCTTATCCTTTAATCCCCTAGCCCTCGATAATTAAATTCATGATATCTCAGAATTTTTATTTTACCAAGGGGCCTCAGACAGTGTTTGAGACCTCTAGACTAAGCAGGCCCCCAGGGTTAGCTCAGGTAAGGCAGGGCCCTGAGTATTTGAATCCACGTAATTAGCAATGAGAGTGAAACCAAAGCTAAAATATTCACTTCAGCCAAGAGCTGGGCCAAGGCAGAGGCTCCACTGTGAACTATCTGCCATCGATTCTCTGCATCCGAAAGAACGAGTCCTTATAAGAAATACAAAAAAGAAAGAAGAAGCGAGTGTTTGGCTCTGAAAAGATCTCTGTGCAACACATGGCAGCTTCTACTACAAAGGCTGCTTGTTGGAAATAGAGCCTGTCAGATCACAGATCCTCCAGCTGCCTTCCCTTGCTCTTCTAAAATTCAGGCCGCACACCCCTGCAGTCTCTTCCTCTCAGATGTGACAAGCAACCTGCTTGGGCCTTGAGGTTTCCCTTCTCTTTGTAGCTGGAAGCCCAGCACCCAATACCCAGCCTCAAAACAACTTTAAATGAGAACTTTATAACAGACAGCTCCTGCCAGGGAAGCAAGTTAGCTAATTAGGCCATCACCATTCCTAAGTGTCAGCTCCCAATACTTAAAAACACATTTTACCTGGAACCTGAAGTGGCCACCTATTAGACAGATCCCAGAAGAATTTCCTTCCAGGCAACACATAGCCACCACACTCTCCTAAGTACCAGAGAGGGCATCTGGAAACCAGGAACAAAACTCCCACCCAACAAAGACAAGACCAGATATCAACACCTCCCCAAATCTGATGCCTAGACACCATTGTCACAATTGATAAGAGCCAGGACAACATGCCTACATTCGAGCCCTGCAGCCCTACCAAAGCAGGTCCTGAGTTTTGCTACATACCTGAAGTACAAGACAAAAACCTTAAAATAGCCTTTATGAATATGATAAAGGTCCTTAACGTGGAAATTAATAAAACTCTTAAGGAAATTTATGAAAACACACAAAAAAAGGAAAAGAAATGAATACAATAGTTGAAGACATGAAAGTGGAAACAGAATCAATAAAGAAGACCAAATAAGGAAAATCTGAAAACTTTTAGGAACTCAAACAGCAACCTCAGAGGCAAGCCTCACCAACAATACAAGAGACAGAAGAGAGGATATCAGGCACTGAAGAAATGGGTACCTCAGTCAAAGAAAGTGTTAAATCTAAAAATATCCTGGCACAAGATATCCAAAAAATTTGGGACACTATGAGAAAAAAAACAAAACTAAGAATAGAAATACAGGAAGAAGAAGAAGAAGAAGAAATCCAGATCAAAAGGACAGAAAATATTTTCAACAAAATCATAGATGAAAATTTCCCTAACCTAAAGAAGGAGATGCCCATCAAGGTACAAGAAGCATACAGAACACCAAATAAGCTTGACTAGGAAAGAAAATCCCCTCAAAACATAATAATCAGAATACTAAAAGTACATAACAAAGAAAGAACATTGAAAGCTACAATGGAAAAAGATCAAGTAATATATAAAGGCAGACCTATTAGAATTACATCTGACTTCTCAATAGAGACTCTAAAAGTCAGAAGAACCTGGAGAGGTATGCTACAGACTCTAAGGGACCACAGATGCCGACCCAGACCACTTTACCCAGAAAAACTTTTAACACAATAGACAGAGAAAAATACAACATTCCATGCTAAAACCAAATTTAAACAATATCTGTCCATAAATCCAGCCCTACAAAAAGGTGCTATCAGGAAAACTCCAATCCAAACAGGTTAACCACACCCAAGAAAATACTTGGAGTAAATAATCACAGACCAGCACATAAAAATCAAAAGAGAGGAAACACACACACTAGCACTACCAGAAACAACAACAACAAAACACTAGGAATGAACACCGCTCATTGATACCTCTCAACATCAAAGCTCTCAATTTCCGAACAAAATAAAATAATAAAATATAGCACAGACTATTGTCCTGTTTGCAAGGCCCCAAAAGACCACCAACCACACCAGGAGTCAGAAATCATATGCAAAAGCAAAGAGCCTTTATTCAGGCTTAAGCTCAGGCTCCCAGCATGAGCTGTCACAACAGTCAGAGGCTAGGAGCCCAGAGCATAGAAAGAAGCTGGTTTTCATAGGGTTTTTATCAAGGGCGAAGGGCTTCCAGATTCGGCAGTTACATGATTGGGTGACATTTAGCAAGAGCAAGCCTGTTACATAGTGATTGGTTAGAGGCAAGCAGTAACCATCTATAATAATTATTTTGGTAACCATAATGACAACATATAACAATGGTTGTTTTGATCCATTTTCTGATCTGCTAGTTTCAAGGTTGGCACATTTATGGTCATTCTCAGAAATGTTCTGGCTTTCTACAAGTATAAACATGTTTTTCTGAAGCAGGGGTAAGTTTTAGGTCACATATAAGATGGAGGCCAGTGAGAAAATGGAGTCTGTTATGTTCAGGCTCTTCACAGAATGGATACAAAAACAGGATCCATCTTTCTGCTGCAGCCAAGAAACACACCATACCATCAAAAGTAGACATTACCTTAGGGCAAAATGTTCGAAAAGAAATTCTAAGCAAATAGACCTACATAAGAAGCAAATTGGTATAGCTATTTTTTTTTAATTTGTTGGTTTTTTGAAACAGGGTTTCTCTGTATAGCTCTACACACCAGATTGAACTAAGGTTAGAAAAAGATATTCCAAGAAAATAGACCTAAGAAGCAAATTGGTATAACTATTTCATTTATTTATTTATTTATTTGTTTATTTGTTTGTTTGTTTTTAAACAGGGTTTCTGTAGCCCTGGACGTCCTGGAGCTTACTCTGTAGACCAGGCTGTAGACTAGAACTCACAGAGATCTACCTACCTCTGTCCCCCAAGTGCTAGGATCAAAGACATGTACCACAGCTGCCCAGCAAGTTATAGCTATTTTAATATCTGACAAAATGGACTTCAAACCAAAACTAATCTCAAAAGATAAGGAAAAACACTACATACTCATCAAAATCCACCAGAAGGACATTACAATCTTTAGCATCTATACCCCCAAAACAAGGGAACCCAAGTTTGTGAAAGAAACACTGCTACATCACAGCTTAAATCACGTATTGACCATACGCTGAACAGTTTTACTTAAACTTGACAAAAACCAAAGTCACTTGAGAGGAGGCAACCTCAAGTAAGAAAATGCCTCCAGGGCCTGGAGAGATGGCTCCGAAGTTAAGAGAACTGGCTGCTCTTCCAAAGATCCTGAGTTCAGTTCCTGGCAACCACGTGGTGTCTCACAACCATCTATAATGAGATCTGGTGCCCTCTTCTGGCCTGCAGGTGCACATGCAGGCAGAACACTGAATAGAGAATAAAATAAATAAATCTTAGAAAGAAAAGAAAAGAAAATGCATCCATAAGATCAGTCTATAGGCAGGCCTGTGGGGCATTTTCTTAATTAGTGGTTCGTGGGGGAGGGCCCAGCCCATTGAGTGATGCTACCCCTGATCTGGTGGTCCTGGGTTCTATAACAAAGCAAGTCTAGATGATTAAGCCAGTCAGTAGCAACCCATCACGGCCTCTGCATCAACTCCTGCCCCAGGTTCCTGCGCTGTTTGTGTTTTTCTCCTGACTTCCTTCGGTGATGAACAGTGATGGAAGCGTATGCCAAATAAACCCTGTCTTCTGCAGGTTGCTTTTTGGTGGCATTGTCTCAGCAAGAGTAGAAACCCTAATTAAGACAAGTTGGTATCAGCTTAATGGTACATTGCTGCGACAGACCTGACCATGCTTGGGCGAGGACTGAGGAAAGACCTTGGAATTTGGGGCTAGGAAAGCCAGTTAGTGCTGAGAGCTCAGTGAGATGTTCTGTAGGAACTTGAAAGACAAGAATGTTGAGAGCAGTGCAGAGGATGGAGGCCTGGCTTGTGAAGCTTCAGAGAAAAGACTCTATCAGAGCCATTTACTATTTTAAATTAAGATCCTGTCATTCTAGCCAGCTGGGGCTGAAGAGTCAGCCAAGATTAGCTAAAAGACTGGCACCACTGAAGTGAAACTTCTTCATTACTGGGACAACTAATACTGGTTAGCTGGAGCTAAGGAATTAGCAGTCATTGAAAAGAGACTGGCATCACTGAGATGAAATCTTCTGGGGAGTGTTTCCTCTGGGCCAGCACACAGACACTGTCATTGTAACGTGTGCTAGCAACTGAACTTGGTAGTATAAGACTCACCCAGATGGTAGTGGGTTCTAAGGCATGAAGGAGTCATGGATTGCTGCTGAGGCTTGGCATTGTGTGGCAGGGCTGGAGTATTTGAAAAGAACCCAGGAGAGGCTCCCGGGGAAAGTACAGCCCAGTTTCAACAAAGGACTCCAGTAGTTTTGGCAAAGCCAGTACAGTACATCGCCACTGTTACCCGTGGGATTAGCACCAAAAACAGTAGCAGCAGTTAATTTAATTTTTTTTATTTTACAGGTGCCGCACTCAAGACTCTGAATTTTTAAAGAGACTTTGGATTTTAAAAGAGACTCTGAATTCTTAAAATGACTGGACTTTAAGGTGTTTGAATTTGTAATAACTGTAGCACTTTTTAAGACTGCAAAATATTTTATATAGTATTGAGAGTAATGTGCCATCCTGGAGATGAACAGGAAAGGTAAGGTGTGGCTTGACAACAGTGTGCTTGTGTGTCAAACTGACAAGGGGCCAATTATGCTGCACAGCTTTATGTCAACTTGACACAAACTAAAGTCACTTGAGAGGAGGCAACCTCAAGAAAATGCCTCCATGAGATGGAGCCTTAGGCAAGCCTGTACAGCATTTTTTAATTAGTGGCTGGTAGGGGAAGGCCAGCCAATTGTCAGTGGTGCTATCCTTGAGCTGATGGTCCTCGGCTTATAACAAAGCAGGCTGGGGAAGCCATGGAGAGCAAGCAAGTAAGCAGCACCCCTCCATGGCCTCTGAATCAAGCTCCTGCCTTTAGGTTCCTGCCCTGTTTGAATTTTTGTCCTGACTTCTTTTGATGATGGACCAGGTGATGTGGAAGTGTAAGCCAAATAACCAACCCCTTTCCTCCTAAACTTGCTTTTGGTCATGGTGTCTAGTCATAGCAATAGAAACTCTAAGACAGACCCTCACACACTGATAATGGAAGACTTCAGTTCCTCACTTACACCAATAGACAGGCCATCCAGACAAAAACTAAACAAAAATCCTGGAGCTAACAGAGATTATAAACCAAGAAGACCTAACATATTTGTAGAACATTTTACCCAAACACAAAAGCATATACCTCCTTCTATGCACCTCCTAGAACTCCAAAATGTACCAAATTCTCTGAACATAAAGTCTCAACAGATACAAGAGAACTGAAATGACACTCTGCATCCTATCTGACTGCCACAGATTAAAGCAAAGAAACAACCGGGCAAGTCACTACCGAATAGAAAAGGAGTCAAGACAGAAAGTAAGGAAGAAATGAAAGACTTTCTTAGAATTGAGTGAAAAATGAATATACAACATGCCCAAACTTATGGGACACAATAAAGGAGCAATATCATTCTGGTAATTTAACAGCACACACCTGAAAGCTCTAAAGCAAAAAGAAGAAAGGAATAGATGACAGGAAATAATCAAACTCGGGGCTAAAATCAATGAAATGGGGGTGGGGGAGCAGGAGAGTGGCATTACAAAGAATCAGTGACACGGAGAGTTGATTCTGTGAGAAAAATCTATAAGATTGATGGAATTCAAATCCATTGAGAAAAGACCACGTACTCAATTCAAATTATAATTAAAAGAATTCATTAATTACTGCTGGCAAATTGAAGGCATCCCCTGCAGAAAGGGCTGGGGGGAGGGTTTTTAAAGGTGGAGACCACAGCTACCTCATATCTGTGGAATGCGCAGCTGAGTGAGAAACTGCTTCTCTCCCTGTGTGCAGCCATAGAGGAGCCGTCTGCCTCCCGGTACATAGCGATAAGGGGGTTTACAAAAGCCAGAGCAAATGGTTAATTAGCTCAAAGCAGTTTTTCAATTCTGGGAGGAGGCATGCAGTCAGCGTTACAAGGAGCTTATCTATAAGGAATTTAGAATGGGAACCTAGCACAAAATGGAGTTTTCCTTAGCCACCTTAGACAGCAGCATCTTGGGAGGTTTTTACCTCACAATGTCCTCCTGTCAGGGCTCTTCCTTTCCTTCTTTTCCTTTGTCTTTTTTATTTTATCTTATTTTTAATTTAATTTTATTTGTATTTTGTTCTTTTCTCTTTATCCTACAGGTCTTTACCTATATTTTATGGCTTCCGGTTTAGTGTTTTTATGGGATTCCTGAATGTGTGAACAAGAGCATTTCCATTTCGTGTTCCTTCTTAGGGCTCTTTTCCTTCTGTTTTTAAAATGGGATTTCTGAATCCTGGGGTTGGGCCAATTTGCTCGTGCACATATGTAAATTAGACCCTGAGAAGGGACGAATGTGTTGGGTGATTTGAATGCATGTTAGGGGACTCTGATTGGTTGATGATTGAAGTGAAAGAGCACAGGCTCAAGAAAGCTACCTGGCCAGAAATATTCCAAACGTGAGGATGAACCAAGAAGTAAAAAGAACAAAGCTGCTGCTTAGCCAGCTTTGTTTTGTTTTTGTTTTGTTTTGTTTTGTTTTGTTTTGTTTTGTTTTGTTTTGTTTGAGACAGGGTTTCTCTGTGTAGCCTTGGCTGTTCTGGACTCTTTGTAGACCAGGCTGGCTTTGAACTCACAGAGATCAGCCTGCCTCTGTCTCCCTGAGTGCCAGGGTTACAGGTATGGTCCACTGCACCCCGGCTTAGCCAGCATCTTGAGGAACTGAGGTTCTTTGGATGGTACCCCCTGAGCTCACCAACTACATAGAGTTTATTGTGGAACTTCTGTGTTCTTAGAGCTGATGACCAGGTTTGCCAGGACAGACAACACCCACCCATTGGCCTGTGACCCTAACTGCCTAGAGAATGAGGCTGCCTTGCTCCTAATTCATATCAGTACCAACAGGCACTTATGAAAGACTTAGGTGAGACATTAAGGAATACAGATTTTAAAGATATCTGGTGCACTGAATAAAGTGAAACAAGGTGAGCGCTGTACCCCTGAAGTACCTCACCAGCTCTCCTCCACTACTACCAAAAGAAGCTACAAAGAGATGTTTCCTTACGTCTCAGTACACTTTGTAGGCTTTTCCTTCTACTCTTCCCAGTAGCCATTCTTTGTGATTTTAAGTATTGCTGCTCTGAGGGGAAAGGTCTCCCCAACGCAACTGTTGCAGCTATGAAGGGAAAGGTTTCCATCTTGGCAGTCAGAACCAAGGAGTTCTACATAGTCACCCTACACAGCACACAAGAGATTGATTGGGAAAGAGACAAGAGGAAGGCTGCAAGAAACAGCAAAGAAGCAGGGAAAAAAAATGAATCTGGAGGCAAGCTTTATGTTGAGTTTCTTGGGGGTGGAGTTTTGCAGGATGGAGATTTTCAGAAGAGGAACTGATGGGTTTGCAAGCTCAGGTATTGGTAGGTTTTCAAAACCCAGAAGTGATCTTGGACTTTTTACTCTACAGCAGCAACACCACAAATGCCTCTGACACAGAAACCTAGCAACAGTATTGAGGAGGTTCAGAATAAATTGCTGAGTCCAGACTTCAGTACCTTAGGTGCAGTGAAATATCAAAAGGTAAAGTTAGCAAAGACAGTAGCATATATGTGCTGTAATTTAGTATTTCATCTCCTAAATAAAGTTAGTAATAACCCGAACCAGGATGATAATGAATCACATGGACTTTACGATAGTGACCTTCTATAGGGGAGGAAGCAGTGTAACACATTTCCTCCCATAGCCCCTCCCTTCCAGAGTTGCCTTGCCTCTCCACAAGGGAAGCTGGGAAGTGTAGTTTGTTTTTTAAATTTTATTTATTTATGTTTTGTTTGTTTGTTTTGTTTTAGGTATGAGTGCTTTGTCTGCCTGCATGCCAGAATAGGACATCCCATTACATATAGCTATAAGCCACCATGTGGTTGCTGGGAAATTAACTTGGGAGTTCTGAAAAAGCAGCCAGGGCTCTGAACCACTGAGCTATTTCTCCAGCTAGACAAGTAATCTTTAAGCAGGAAACTATCAGCCTATTACGTGCTAGAGATGGTGGTAAACGTTGTTGTACATTGTTTCCTTAATTCCCACAACACTCTCTTTTGTTGTTACTTTGGCTAAGGCTTAAAGAGTTTAAGTAATTTGTCCAAGTTTAGTAACGTTTGAATAACTGGTAAATGTTTCTGAACAAGGCCTGTGGTCTGTCTTCAAAACTGTGCCTCTAAGTTTGTGGTGCTGGGCTGTTTTAAAGGTAAAGAAACTATATTATTCTAAAATCAATATTCTCTCTGGCACAATTAAGTTTATGAAGCCTGAAGTCTGCCTCTCCTGGAGATGAACTAGTGCCCTTATGTGGCATCAGCCTTGACTTTGTGCTGGTGCCCAGACCCATGGTAGACTCTAAGGTGGACTAAGTATCTACATGATGCAGGAAAAGTCTTACTACATAGCCTAAAACTTAAACTATAGAATAGCACTAAGAAAGAAACTAGGCGACTAAGGGTACCCAGGAATTTTAGAATCAGCTCAGTAAAAAACAGAAGGAAGGGACCACACAGAGAGAAAGACACACTAGCCCAGGTTTATCTCCAACTCGGTGTCTCAGGATGAGGCAGTACAACCAAGTCTCAATGGAAAGAAGCGACTTTCTTATGCGAAAATGAGCAGTAAGAGTTTGGAGCACTGGGCTCTGATTTTCAATGAGGCTACCAAGGTTTTAGCCAAGAACTCTCCAAAGAAAAGTAATCAAAAAAAGATAAAACACATGCTGTAATACTCCCAACCAATAAAAGGGTTGAGATTTCTGAGTATCTGTGCTTGTTGTTCTGAGTAGATTTAACCCTGGGATGAAGCATTGCCTCCCTCTCCATCACAGAGGATGTAGCTATATGAACCAAGAATTAGACTATGTAGTGCACATGGTCCAGCTTGCTGGACCGTGGCCCAGCCAAGCTCTAACAAAATAAATAGATAGGCAGACATGATGGACTTCTCAAGCAGAACGGAGTTTCCTCCCCTTATGAATAATTCTTCTAGGAAATTGAGGGAAAGAGTCACATTACATGAAACAGTATTTCTCTCTCTTCTCAGTTCAGAAAGTCTTGAGACTTAATATCAGGCCTTCTCTGACTGTAGGCTACATCAGTCCATCCTCACAGGCATTGTTTTAATTAATGAAGTTCAGTCACATGCCACTGTTTCCTTGTGTTAAAAAGAGAGATGGAAAAAAAAGGATGACGTTTGTGTGTATGTATGTGTGTACACATAGACATTTTACCTATAAATAAGAAGTGAAATTTTATTTTTTCTCCTCCAGTGAAGAGAAAGAGAAGAATTTCCCCTCCATCCTCTGAAGATCCACTAGAATAAAAGATAAAGAATAAAAATTAGTAAGTAGGAAGAAAAGCATAAGAATTTTTGTCTTGTTTTGTTGTGTTTGTAGAATCTAATCATGCTGGTCTTGAACTGTAATGGAGTTCAAGGGCACCAGAAAAGAACACAGACTCCATTAAAATTTTAATTAAATGAAGTTATTAATTACTACTAGAAAAACCAGAGCCTTAAGGCCAAAGTGACGTGTGGCGTATAGAAGGGCTAAGGGAAGGGGTTTTAAAGGTGGAGACCACAATTAGCTCCTTTCTGTGGAATGTGCAGCTGAGTGAGAAACTGCGTCCCTCCCTCAGCCAGTGAGGAGCTGTCTTTCTCCCCCTACATAGAACAATAAAGAGGCAGTCTCATTCCCGGTTACACACCAATATAAGGCCTTACAAAAGCCAGGGCAAGCAGTTCATTATCTCAGTTCTCAATTCTGGGGAAGAGGCAAGGACCTAGAGTTGCCAGGAGCTTATCTTTTGTGAGTTTAGAATGGGTGCCTATTGCAAAATAAGGTTTTCCTTAGCCATCACAGAACTTGTAACCTAAATGCAAAGATTATAGGTATGCACCACCACGCTGGACTTCACACAGATTTATAATGCATGCAGCAATAACAGCACAAAGAAAGCCTGGGAGTGTGGGTACCTATTGGTTTAATGTAATTCAGAAACATATACACCACTCTCTGCATGGAGGGGAGAATAATAGGGAATGTTGTGGAAATAGTGAGTGATCTTGAGAGGCCTTAATGGACTTGGAGAGCATTTGATGGCCTGAGACAGAGTACATTGGGCCCAAAGAATAAACAATAGTTTATATAAGGACTTGGTCTTTATGGAACCAAAATAAAGGATGGTGGTAGGTCTCAAAAGTCTTGCCTATCTATACTTTCTTGCTACAGAAATGAAAAGAAAAGGGAAAAGGGGCAAATGGCAGTATGGCTCAGGGGCTGCTGGAACTGCAGAGCTGGTACAGCGCAGACCATGTAACACTTAAACAGTGATTACACATGACCACACACAGTGGGGCAGATCAGCATACCTAGAGGGAACTATGGCCCATTGTTGGAATTCCCACCATAACTCAAGAATAATCCTTCCACCAATAAACTTTGCCCATAAAATATGCTCTGCAAGTTTCCATGATGCAACTCTCCAGAGAGGTTTGCACCCACTCCTTCCTTTGGTGTTTACTAATGTTTTTTTTTTTCTTTGTTTGTTTTCTTTTCTCACCCACGCTGAAGTCTAGGTGTGTATTATTGTTTTCTTAATAAACCTCACACTTTATTCAACAGACCAATAAACCCTAACTCTGCTCGACTGACGAATCCAGAAACTCTTAAAAACATTTTGTAATTAGTGTGTGTGGGGTGTGTGTGTGGGGTGTGTGTGTGTGTGTGTGTGTGTGTGTGTGTGTGTGTGTGTACTCGTCATCACCTGCATGTGGATGGCAGAGGACCACTGTGTTGAGTCGGTTCTCTTCTCATGTTGGTTCTGGAGACTGAACTCATCCGCCATGCTTACCTAGCGAGTAGTCCCAGTCACCCAGCCCCTCATCATGAAATTCTCCCCCGTGGTGTCAGCCAGTTTCCCAGCGCAGGCGCACATCCTGCCATCCTGACTCGCTTCTACCACTGCCGATGACAAGACTAAGGCAATAGACCTTTTTGGTGTGTCCTGTCAAGTAGATAAGGGACCTTCTAGAAAGCGTCTTGCTGTGTCTGAAAAACGAGGCAGAGGGAGCTGATTCTGTAGTTGATTCTAAGATTCAGTCCCCAAACCAATGCGAAGGTGGAAGGAGAGAACGGACTCAGCAAGTAATGTTATGTCACAGTGACAGTCTTAGAGATTTTGTGCTCTCCTTTCAAACAATCATGTGTATAAATACTCCAAAAAAAATTTCTACTTAACTCATACAATATGGAAGATGACATTAGATTGTGAAGGCACCTTTATTGGTTTAAAAAAAAAAAGTGTTTCCCTAGGAAATGCATTAGTCAGAGATATTCTTCATAGCTGGGTAGGTACTAACATTTGTTTATCATGATCCACATAAGAACCATCGGGTTCAGTCATCTACAAGATTCAATAAAAAACATATTTAACTCACCACATTTTTCTCTCCACAGTTACATTGATGTAAAAGCCTTGTACAATGCAGGAAATTTGGCAATTCTTTATTCAATGTTGCATCGATAGCTACATCGTGTGTCATTTTGCCCAGACATAAATGATAATAAGAAGACCTGCTATTTGTAATTTTTAAGACGTTCAAGAGTAATTACCACGGAACCATTTCCCAAGTGGTGCACGCAGAAACACTGCTTGGTGTCTTGGCGGTTTCCTGTGCAGCACTGTCATAGCAAGAACACACCTAACTGCATCTGCTCATTAAGCAATGGAGAATGCACGCCAAATCCCGACACAGAAATCCCAGTAGCAGGATGTTCAACGCTGAGCAAGTGTAATGTCATACAATATTCATTCAACAGTACCAGCCGAGAGCTACAAAGGTAATTCAAAGCAGACTGGCTGGTATGGGTTGTATACAGCTTGAGCGCGTCTCTTGGAGAGTCATGTATCAAGAGGTTGATCCCTGGTGCCGCAAGAGGCAGCAGGGCCTTAGAAAGGCAGAATCTGGTGGAATCTGGTGGGAGGTCCTTAGGTCATTGAGGAGATACATCTTTAAAGGGATAAATTCCGTGATGAGACTCAGTCTTTCTCTGGCTTCCTGTCCAGCTATGGGATTCTCCCTCTTCTACACATGCCAGGCCGGGGATGCTACTGACCATGAAGACCTTGATGCCTCCACCAGAAACAAGATAATGCCAGCACCATGTCCTTGAGCCTCCAAAATCAGCTGTAAACCAACCTCTTTAAAAGTTACCTGACCTCAATCAGTGCATTATAGGTACATAGCCCTGAGTAATTGTTGCGAAAATTTCTTCACTGGGGGAGACATAAAGCAATGTCTAGCCTTCTTCCCAAGGTCTTAAGGACAAACCTAGAACCAATCCCACTTTGGGGGATCAAGGAATGTTTTGGACTTTCTTTCAGGGCCTAGGTGAAAGGCCCCAAAGTAAGAATGGGACACATGGGCCAGCGTGGAAGCTGCTCTCCTGGGAGTGGCCCAACTCACTCAAAGTCCTTCGCAGACAAAGGCAGCTTCAGGCAGGGGGCCTTTGCCACCTGTTTCCCCTCTGCTTCCCCCTGGGCCGGCTCTCTCAGCAGAAGCCCTTTACAATGCAAAATAGATCTTGTAGAGAAATCTCAAAGCTCTCCAAGGTTTCATATTACATTTTGAACAACCTTTCTAAGTCCTTAAGCCCTGCTGCCACGCATGATCTGGCCTCTGGCAGCTTTTCTGATCTCATTTCCTTACTGCTCCCACCCCTATTTCCGCTCGCTCGGCCCGAAGATACTGCCTAGGGATATGCTTTGCATGCTGGCCAAGCGTGGTCCCACTTCAAGCCTCCGCACTCGAGGATTTCTCCACCTGGAACGCAGGTTCTGCCAGAGAAGCGTTTGCTTCCTCACTTAATTTAGGTATCTAATGTCACCATCTTCTGATGACCACGGCATAGCCCTTCAGTTGCCCTGCTTTGTTGTGGTTGTTGTTTAATGCTCCAAAGAGCCTTACACATTTGTTTATTATCCTCCTTGTATAATGCAAAGTCCTTTAGCTCAGGAAATTCATTTCATTACCCACAGTCCACCCTGACAGTGCACGGCATTGAGTACACAACCCAAACACATTTGTTAAGTAAATGATGACAGGTGTGTTCTCAAGGAAAATTGTCCACAAATCACAACCTAAGTTTAAAATCAATTTCTACCACCTTCCTGTACCAGCCAATGTCAGAGAAAAGTAAGCTAACAAAATGGGAATAAACGGACATACAAGAACTAAAGCATACGTTTGAAAAAAAAAATAGTCTGGAAAAAAATGAACAACCAGACATTTTAAAAAATCAGTGCATGGAAACTTCCATCTTATCACCTTGTGCTCTGATTCTAAATCTCCTCACAACAGCACCTTCTTTAGCCCCTGGGGAGTTCCGAAGTTGTACAGTCCTGTATTGTGTCCTCAGATAGGCTTGCCTGGGGCCACGCACATCCAAATCCACAGCAGCATCAACACCCTCCACACCCGCCATCCTTTCAGGGGGGTTGGTGGCTAACGGAAGGCAGGATGTTACAGCTGACACAACAGAGAAATTATTTAATCGGCCCCCTAAATTTATACTTAAGGAAATCAAGACCTGGACAATAAAGGCTCCTAAAAGGCCTTCGTGATTTTATTAAACATCTTTCTTAGATGGTTTTTGTTTAGAAAGTATTATTTGCCATGTCCCCTATCTTGTTCATTTCTAATCATAAATTTGTTTCATATGCCCTAGTTTTCTTTTTTTATCAGCACCTTGGGACAAAATCCAGCTATGAGGCCCAGGTAGGCCTCAAGCTCATCCCACTCCGGCCTCAGCCTCCCAGGCGCTGGGATTACAGTGGAAGCCACCATCACCAGCCTAACGAACAACTCCTTCAGGCCTGGGGGAGTCTTCAACTGCCGATAGCTGCACATCCTGGAACCCCTAATCCCTGCCCAGGCACACAGCTCTGAATTACCTTCTCAATCACTGAGTTGAGTGTTCTGAAGTCCCTCCAGGCTTCAAAAGTCAGTCTGTCCCTGGCCTTTCATCTGGATAACTGGAGCACAGATTAAGCCCTTTTCAGAGCAATTACTTCGTGGATGGGCACATGACCTGATGACCATTAGTCACAAGACTCTGAAGTCCTAACTGCAGGACCTCAACAGACCTCAATCCACCATCAAGTTTGAACAACATAATTAAAAGAGAAATGGGAAGAAAGTGACACCCGGTAACATTGTTCAGCCCATGTGAATAAACACTTTGAATTGTCATACTCTGGTCGAGGCATGGTTCTTGATCACATGCCACCAAGATAACACTAGCGTACAGTAACTTCAGTCAGGACCACAGGTTTTACAGAAGTGAGGCACATACAGGGATCTGATACACCATGGTGACTTGCACACACCAGCCTTTATTAAAGAGGACAACCACTCTAAAACTGGAAGCAAGGCAAATACATGTTTAACAAATGTCTTGGCTCTAGCCAAGAATATATAGCAGGAAGTAGCAAGGGACCTTGCCTGAGTTTTAATCATCTACGCTTTTTTCTTTCTCAATCTCTAACCTAAATGAGTGCCAATAAATTGCTTTCCGGAGAAAACTTTGCAAATCAAATTTTTATTTTTACTGGATGACTGAATAGGATTTCATATACAACAGTACTGTAATTTAAAAAAAAAATGAAAGCTGCAGAAGCACAAGATTAAATCAGGGATTTGTTTTTATTTTAAAGGACAAAAAAAAAGACTAAAAAAAAAAAAAGACCCCTAAAGACTGCAATAACTACCCCCACAGCTATCCTAGTTGATGTGACCCCTAATGTAGCTACAGAAGAGGCTGTCATGAATGCTGTCTTTTAGCTTGGGGGTGAGGGGGGAATAATAGTGCCAGCCACATGAGCTCTGCTTTCTTTTCTCTCTGTGTGGGGTCACTCAACTAACAGAGCTGTCTGTAATAATAACCAACAAAACAAAGCGGGAAAGCAGCATTGAGATAAGAGCTTTCCAGCATCAAGTCTCCATAAAAGACAAGGTAGAGTTTTTAAAACTCCCTTTTTAGCAACACATTTTCCATCTTGGTGGGCTTTGGAAGGTTAACTGTGAGGCCTCCACTCCCACCCTGCCCCTCCCAACCCCCATCCACCCTATGGGGCTGCAATCAGTAGGTCATTTGGCTGAGTAATCTGTTTCCCCCAACAATTTCAACATTTACTCTGTAGTTCAACTGGCAGTAGAGTCATGGGTGCTGCCACTGTGTGTGGCTATGTCTGCATAGAAACACAGATGAACTCCAGCATTAGCACTGAGGTTTAAGTCGAGTGATGAGTGAGTTCTCCTTGCAAATTAGACTACTTCCTTGACCTTGCTCAGAGAAATTAGTCATGTGCTTCGTTCATTTAAGAGGGGTAGGACACACTAAGGAGGCCCCAAAGTCTTTGTATGTCTGGGCGTGTGTGTTCTAAAATGTATAGAGAAAGGCGTGAGGATTCGTGCAGGTGAAACAGTTTTGCAAGAGGAGACAAAAGCAAAGGTGTGATTTATCACTAAAACCAAAACTTCCTTACTGGGGAAAGACCCACCAGATCACATCAAAATTAAAATTCCCTTTCTGGCCAAAAGCCTGGGGAGAAGGAGCAAAGACAGGTAACAGACTGGGAGAAAATATTCCCCAAGCCCTGTTTCTGACTTTATGACTTGTACAAAATTCTGCAGGAATTTCAGCCTAAGCTCTGCAGACTTAAACTACCAAGATATATTATAAAAACTGTATTTTTTTTCAAGACAGTCTATGAAGACTCAGCCAGAAAAGCAGGAGCCTTTGTGATTTGAACTATGGCCTACTCTGGCTTTCCTTCTTGAATCTCAGGATGACAGAAATTCCACTCTGAGCAGGTGCAGCCCCAGAACACAGATGTCTCTCTCCCAGCAACTTACCTTGAGGAATCTGCTGCCTCTCCAGCAGAAGCAGACCACCTCTACCTTACACACACACACACACACACACACATACACACACACACAAACACTTAGAATAGAAGCTATATCCCAGACAGAGGAGTAGTGGTTTCTTATGAAACTATATGTGTGCTTACCATTCAACCCACTGTGTAACATTCACTGCAGAGGAGTAAAAATACCTGTTTCCCCTGATGGGGGAGCAGCCTTGCCAGTCCACAGAGAAAGACAAGGCAGCGACTCCTGATGAGATCTGATAGGCTAGGGTCAGAAGGAAGGGAAGGAGAACCTCCCCTATCAGAGGATTAGGGGAGAGGCATAGGGGGAGAAGAGGGAGGGAGATTGGGATTGGGGGAGGACACTACAATTGGGAAACAAAGTGAATAGACTGTAATGAATTTAAAAAAATTTTAATAAAATAAAAAATAAATTTAAAAATGAAAATAAATAAATGAATAGATAGAAAGATAGATAGATAGATAGATAGATAGATAGATAGATAGATAGATAGATAGATAGATGGATGGATGAAATACCTGTTCCAGGCTGGCTGTGGTGGTGTGAGGATAGCCTGAAGGATCCATGCTATCCTATGGGTACCATGAACTTGTCCATGTGATGCAGTAAGGGATGAACCTCACACACGAGTACTTATAAAACCGGCAAAGGTGCCTAAGGTTGAGGGACTGTGTGTGTGTATGCTCCCGCTTATGTTACTGCAGTATAGCAAAATGGGTGTTTCTGTGGGGGAGCTGGGTGAAGGCCAGATGCTACTGTCCTGGGACGAAATTTTAAATTTGCTTAATGAAGGTGAGTCAGTGTCACCGAGTTAAATGATTAGTGCTAGCCATTTAAACCAAATAGTGTCCTTGCTCTAAACGGAGCTGAGTACTGAATCCAGGGCTTTGCTAAGCAAGTGCTCTGCTACAATGCCAAGGAAGACTGACAGGGAGCAGAGAGACAGGACAAGAGGACCACAATGGCAGGGGACCAGGGAGGTAGCACAGAGGTGGGGAGGCCTGCAGAGAGAGGGAACGCTGAGAAAGAGCTGAGGTAGCTGGTGGTCCTTTAATCGGCAGCTTGCACCCGCAGGACTCAGAGGCACTGGCAGTTGCTAGATCCCAGACAGCAGACCAGTGGGATTACCTGCACAATAATATACATAAGAAATCAAAGACACAGCCAGGACCAGTGGCACACACTTGTAATCTCAGCACTCAGGGAGGCAGAGGTAGGTGGAGCTCTGTGAGCTCAAGGCCAGCCTGGTCTACAAACTGAGTCCAGAGTCCAGGACAGCCAAGGTTACAGAGAAACCCTGTCTCAAAAACAAACAAACAAACAAACAAAATCAAAGACACTAGAAGGCATATTTAAAGGCTATGTTTCCAGTTGGCCCCATAATGGCTCAAAGGCTGGGAGGTTGGTTTTTGTTAACTGTGAATCTATCCACACAAGTAGTTCAAGGTTGTGTGACGTGCACAATCTCTGGAGTCACAGGCACAGGTACCAGTAGCTTTCCATCACTACAACAACCAAAAACAAACAAACAAGCAAAAACAAAACAACAACAATAAAAGGCAATCCAGTCCAAGATTAGGTGGTCTCATTTCTTTGGGCCTCTAGTAAGAGCAGGAGTGCAAAAGCATAGAAAAGCTTTAACAATGAGCCAGGAAGCAAGGAGGAAGAGGAAGAAGCAGGGTTCCACAGTCCTCTTCAGGACATATCCAGAAGGACAGCAGGACCACCCATCAAAGGTTTCGAAACCTAATAGCAGGCTACATTAGAGAGCAGGCCTTTTAGACATGGCCCTGGGGCAGAGAAGCAGTCAGCAAACAACAGCAGTATGAAAACAAACCTAAGCCTGCCTCAGCTAAGAGGTGAAAAAAAGGACAAGCGGGACTTACATGTCCTTCAAGTTAGGGTTGTAAAATAGTATAATTTTTTTGTGGGAAATCTTTTTAACTAAGTAAATGTGATACAAATACATAAGCAAATGCCATCAGGGAAATGCAAGGCTACTTTGATCTTCCCTTCAAGGCTAGTCAGAATGGCCATCATTAAGAAAACAAAGGACAACAAACATTGCTGAGGACAGGAACCTTTATGCACTGCTGGTTGGCTTGTAAACTGGTACAGCCACTGTGGAACACAGTGTAGAGGTGGATTAACACCTGGAAACAGAACTACCACATGGCCTAGCTGTACCACATGGCCTCCCACTCCTGGGTACATACTCAGCAGGGTCTAAGTCAGCACACAGCACAGCTGTGCCTCCGTTTACATTGCTAGACAACAGCCAGGAAAAGGAACTAGCCGAGATGCCCACACCAAATGAATAGATACAGAAAATGTGGTACAAATACACAATCAAACTGTATGCAGCCATAAAGAAAAAGAGAATGGACTTAACTGCATGTCAGTCTGAGAGGGCCTGGTTAAACAAGCTGGACCAATTCCGTAACAGGCTTCATTTTCTTATTGCAACAGAACAGGCCTAAGTTTTCCATTTCTCAGAAAAACAAAACAAAACTTCAGTTGCCAGAAAAAGTACAGAAACGGGCAATCAAACAGAATCGGCCAAGACATTTGGCCTGGGAAGGTAAGGTTGCTTAACTACCGGACTTTAAAGCCCTTAAGTCCTGATCAGAGTCACGTAGCCTCCACATGCACTGGCCAATCCAAATTGAGGTCACTTAATCCCCATAGCCACCCTCCAGTTTGGGCCAGTTCAAACCAGTTTAGAGAGTCCCCTAGCCCCTGACCAAGCCCTAGTCAATGCCTGAAGAACTCCTACGCTTGCAGCTGACCTGCGCAAAAGCCCAATAAAGATGACCTAACTGCCCCTGAAGTCCCCCTCTTTGGCTTGGGGTCACCATTTGCCTGGATGGTGATCCCCGCATGCTGGACTTCTGCAGACTAAACATTCTTTGTTGTTTGTGTGCTGCTTGAGTCTGGGGTCATTTCTTCAGTGCATTCCAAACCAGAGAGAGACAGAGAAAGAGAGACGGAGAGATGTGGAGGGCTGAGGAGTGAAAGGAAAACACAAGAAGGGAAGAGGAAGAAGAAGAGAAGAGTTACAGAATGCTTATGACACGAAAGCAGAACCAAGGACTGCTGGGGGAACTGGAACAGATAATGAAAGGAGATAGGGGAAGATGGAGAGGGTCAGTGGTTGACAGGGATGAATGAAAACAAAGTGTAACAACATAAATGTGTGAAGATGCCACTTGAGTTGACTTGAGTCTTGCTGTTTGTTCGTTTTTCAGGACAGAATTTCTCTCTGTAGCTCTAGCTATCCAGAAACTCACTCTGTAGACCAGGGTGGTCTCGAACTCAGAGGTCCACATATCTCTGCTTCCCAAGTGCTAGGAGTAAAGGGGTTGGCCAATACTCCTGGCTGACTTAAATCTCCTTAATGGCGTTAGTAAAGAATTAAACAAGCCATGGTTTTAAATTGAAATAAACCACAGAAATTACCTAGCCAAACACTAAATGGTTTATACAAGGAATCTGAGGTAGTAGAAAGTTGCTGAGTATTAGTGAGAAGCCAGTCAGGGAAGGGGCTGGACATTAAGAGACAAAGTCTACTTTAGACAGCTTTTAAGTGTTTAGAGGAAATTATTTTATATCCTATTCTTTTTTTTTAATATCTCTACTGATATGATACCAAAAAGAACAGCACAGCTAAATTCTAATAATATACATCCTTATCATATACAAAATTTTACCCTATTTTTAGCCACAATTTGAAAACTACTATAGCTTATCTTCCTACAATTTCTACAAAGAGCAATTAGAGGACATACAGATATTTAGCTCTGCATATTTTCAGCGGTCAGAGTTCAAGCTCCTTAGCCAAATTTTAATTCCTTAATGTCCCATTTCTATCAATATGGTCATTGCCTTTACTTTTGAAAATGAGCTCTGGGGTCTTTTCCCTTTATGGAGCCTAACCAGATATTAAAACTAACAGGTTTTTCTCCTTGGGAAGTGCAAAAAGGCTTATTCTATTTTTGTAAAAATCTTTCTGAATCAAAGTTTAAGATTTCATTTTACAACAGCTTTTACTCTTCAAGTCTACCCTTCTTACTATTTTCATCCTGCTAAGACCTCTGTCGTCAAGTTTCCCCCTGAGCCAAACACAAGAAGTGTGCTTAGAAAAATGACTTTCTGGGCCCCTAGACCAGGGCTGTAGTCTTTATGTATGCATGTTCTGGCAGCCTCGTATTACTTTATATATCTTATTCAACTCCACTTTGTAAGCCAGACTTGTTGAAGCAGTAACTTTAATCTCCCATAGGACTTCCTCAGCCATAATATTAGCTTTTCTGAATTTTATTGTGTCACTGCAGGACTTTGTAATGATAAAAACTTCTTCGTGGACAGCACTGTAAACTTTGAAAAACATATTAACCCATATAATTTTACTCTGTGACTCATTGTAGATGCTTTTTGCTATTTTTTCCCTTGTCTAAAAATGAAGATGAAAACAAAGAGAAGAGACTGTCCATGTTTCTGCAATGGGGTCCACACTCGAGGCAGCTGCCACTGACTGGCTCTGCTACTCCCTAGCTGCTAATCAGGACTCTTCCTGCAATCCCCCACTGTGCTTTATGGAAGGCTGTTCCAGTCCTTGCAAGGCTGACTGCATCTAGACAACGACCAAGGTGAAATGTTCCATCTCAGGAGACTGATGTGTGTTTAGTTCCTGGAGGAATTCAAACATCAACTAAATGGCCAATTAAAGTGGATTCAGTCAAATGGTGGTTAGACAAGAGGACGTAAAAGGTCACTGCTAACAACAACTTTCTGTGATTGTAACAGAATTCTTTCCACTGTCTAACTGCAGTTTTATTTTATTACAGATTGCTTGTTCTCCTTCGTTATTGCTAACAAGAACAAATGCTTAAGTTATTGTATAAAAGAAGCACTTAGGACATATAAATGTTTGCCTCATTTTTAAGCAGTACTCCTCTTACTCAACTCCTAAAAACAGTTTTTTTCTGACTTTCCATGTCTGCTTCCCCTACTCGACTTCAGTATGGAACCCCTGCCTACTGTGAGGGGAGTGTGCTATATTTCCACTGCCTAATTCAGCAGCCTCGTGTAGCCAGTAACATGTCAAATCCATAAAATGTGACTAACCAAGTAATTTAATTTTAATTAACTTAATGCAAATAACCACAGGAGATAGTTGCTACCAGATTTTATATTTTACATGCTCAAGATGATATTCTTAAAAACAACCATACTTCTACTCCCAGGTAAAAATTTGCTGTTTTCCATTTGTAAATGCAGAATAGCAGACTGCACCATCCCCAAATAAACCACCTCACATAGGACTATTTTGGGCTAAAGGCACTTGAAAAATAACAGATACAAGAGAAACATTCAATTCTTTCTTCTTTCTTTTACAAACAGATGAAATTCTCATGTGGTACACATACATCTCACTCCCAGCAAGGAAAAAAAAAAAAAAACGTTATGTTCTCATGAAGAATGAGGCATACAGACCAAGAGAGTTCTGGACATACACACCGCACTGGAAACCTGTCTTCTTTCCACCTCCCTGCAACGGTTTTGTTTCTTTGAAGTTGCTTCTTTATTCTTCCTACTATGGAAGCATTAGATCCTGCCTTCTCTTTGGGTTTGTCTTCTGAGGATTCTCATGTGTTAGAGCTCTGAGGGGAAAGGTATCCCCATTGCAAGTTTTGAAGGGAAAGCTGTACTGCTTTCCAAGGAACACCACAGAGTCATACCACACAACAAACCTCACACATGAGATTTACTGGGAAAAACACAAGAGGATGGTTGCCTCTGCTTGGGTGAGAAGCAGCAGGGAACTGAGTAGGAGGCAGGGTTTCTTGGGGACAGAGTTGTCCAGGGCGATTTCCAGGGTAGAGATTGGTGGGATTTCAAATCCTGAGCTTGGGATTAGCTCAGGCACTGATGGGTTTTCAAACATGAAAGTAAGCTCAGACTTTTTACCCCACACAACATATAACCTTGTGCTTCTATGCCATGAATCACTCGCATGTCAATCTAAACTTCTCAGGCCCAGCCAAAAACCCTGAGGGGTAGAGGCGAAAGTGTATCTACCTTATATCCCAATCAGTGTTGCTCAAACCCACCCCTCAAAATGCTTCTACCCACAGAAGTTAGAAAGAACATATTCCTAAAGCCAAAACTTTATCCTGATACTAGGGTAGAGAAGTTAGATACTGATTTGGGGCTTTCTTTTTTCATCTTTAAAATGTGTGTAAATGTCTTTTTTCTAGACATGATATAGCCGATTTTCTATAAACCTGTAGAGGTTCAAAATGGCCAGCCATCAAATACAGAAGAAAAGTGTCCTAACTTCCCCATTGACGTACCAACAAGAGTCTATTTCATTGATGCTATCACTAACTAAATTAATGATTAGCAATTTGAGAAAAAGACAGCTGCATCAAAGACTTTTGCAGAGGCACTTAGCAGACCTGACACCCAGTCGGTTGCTTTTCTAAGATGAATGTCATTAAATTAGCTGAGCCTCCTATTAAATATAGAGTACAAGAAGCAACTGTTTATTAGTGGGTTTATGAGCTGTACCCAGAAAATAATTGCTAGAACATTGCCAAAAGCAGTGGTGGGTGAAAACAATTTTAGGCACATGTGGGTGGATATTCACACTGTAACACTTTGCAGAGATGTCAAGTCCCTGATGTCGTCGGCCAATGGTGTAATGCTGTTTACCTTCCAAGGAACAACTTGTTAGACCATTTTCCAGTGTATAAAGACAGCTGACGATGACATTTTGTATTTTACTGTAAATATTGCCATCTTATCATATAAAAATACATAATAACTCACTTGGAGAACTGTCGTTCTTCGAATAAAATAAACTTATAACATTTGAAAAAAAAAAGCATATTTGCTTAAAGCTTTACCAACAAGTAGAGGCTGAGTCATTGCAAACCAATAAGAAACAAAACTATTTGAGTAAAGGAAGATGGTTCCATTTCTTTGTTATTTGCTGTAGTGTTTGTTATTTGCTGTAGTTGACTTAAACCACTGCTTGAGCCCAGTCCCACTAGTGTGGGGAAAAGTGCTTTTAAATTTGCCTATTAAAATTAATTTGTGAGGTCAAAGGTGACAGGGTAGAGGTAGAGTGCATGCTTAGCATGCATGAGCCCCAAGCTTCAACCATCAGAAGCAAGAAAACAACAACACCATCCCCATAAAAGCTAACTTGCATGCTCTTGCCCAAAACCCTTTCATTCAGCTAGCCGGAAATGGTAGACATGTTCAATCCCAGCACTCAGGAAGGATCTGAGGTAGGGGCCAGCCTGGTCTACAGAATGAGTTTCAGGACACAGAGTAACTGTGCCTCAAAAAAAACAAAATAGAATAAAATAATAAAACTCCTTCATTCAAGCACGTAGTCAATTCAGAGCGTACGTTCCTGTGTTGCTTTCTTCCCTCCTCTTGCTTGCCATCTGTATTCCAGTTAAGTTTGGAAAGCTTCCTAACAATGCACAGGGCCTCTAGTCCTTCTAACCTTGGACCATCAAGCAGGGCTTCATTCGTTTGGAGACTAGTGTTTCCATATCACTTTTAGCTAGCAGGGAGGTTGGTATGGCTGCCTCTTTAAAATGTGAGCAATAACATTTTCTGTCATTGTAACTTTATTGTGAAGGGGGCTCTGGGCACGCATGCCCTTGAGAAGGAGGCCGAAGGCTAGCATGCAGCCATGTACAGGGGGGACTGAGTCTTCTCAATCACTCGTGCTGTATTTTAGCTGAGCATGTCCCTTTCTCTCCATCCAGCTCTTTAACTCATCTTGGCTTCTCTGTGCACTTTGCTAGATGGTTGCCATGGTGTTCTCGTCATCTTTGCTGATGGGGCCAGTGCAGTGGGTCGGGTAGCTCAAGCCTGCTCATTACCATGAATATTGACACTGGATTCAAACATCCATAGTTTTATCCAGTGACTCATATACCCAGTTATCCAGTAATTTTAAATTGTAATGTTTTTAATATGTTAATGGACTGGTAGTAGGAAGACAATTATCCCTGAGTTCTATACAGTTTCCAACACCTCTGTGTTATCAGAGAACACACTGCAGGAAGGTGAGCTCAAGGTAGAAAGGAACTGTGCCCTTATAAACTAGCTTTCCTTTAACTGGAGCTGCAGAAGAAAATTGACCATACATGTGAAACAACTACGTTTGCTTATGCTTAACAAGAACTGAAGACTAATGGTACCTATTCATAAACTACTAAACGTGTCTTTCTAAAAACTATACCCAGGCCTTGCAGGAGTCATAGAGCAAGCTCATGTGTCCTCTCTAGCCTGTCCTAATCTCAGCTATATCCACCTGAAGACCTGTGGTAGATATTGAGTCCTCCCCAGGGACCTTCTCTACTAGCTGTCGTCAAGTGCCACCTGAGTCAGAGCCAAGAACAATCAATGGTGCCTTCCCTACAGCCCTGCATTTCTCAAAGAGCTCCACGCCCCATAGCTGGTAGCTGGATTTGAGGTCAGTCCAACCCCATGCAGAGCAACACTAGTTCTCCATGCTGCTGGTAGAGGGTACCACAGACCGCATTGATGCTCAACTTCTTCCTGGGCTCAGTCCTGCATCCTTTCCTTCCACAGTGAAAGTCCTGGGCACAAAGCTTGTGACTTCCAGGAAAAGTTAAAACTCAGCCTGGCACATGCCTGTAATCCCAGCACTCAGGGAGGTAGAGACTGGTGGATCTCAGTGAGTTCAAGGCCAGCCTGGTCTCAAAGTGAGTCCAGGGCAGCCAAGGCTACACATAGAAACCCTGTCTCAAGAGAAAAGGAAGGAAGGAAGGAAGGAAGGAAGGAAGGAAGGAAGGAAGGAAGGAAGGAAGGAAGGAAGGAAGGAAGGAA
>NW_026593286.1:36139056-36164579 GCF_907164565.1 Psammomys obesus | reverse complement strand
GAAGGAAGGAAGGAAGGAAGGAAGGAAGGAAGGAAGGAAGGAAGGAAAGGAAGAAGGAAGGAAAGAGAAATGAAAAGTTAAAACTCAAGTTGCAGTAGCAAATCCCTTCTTCCTGAAACAGAGGGCTGTTTCTTATGGCTCTTCTACTATCCTGATAGCAACAGAAGTCTGTCAAGCCACTTATAGTGAATGATACATTATAACATTTAGACCTGCTGTTTGCAGTGCCCGGCATTACTAGGATACAATTAGCAAGACTTTATTAATTACTTTCCCCTTTGACAAGCCCACTATGTCCACCTCAAGACCCTGTCTCAAGTGTCTGGAGCCCTGGAGAGCTGAGACTCTGTGCCGAACCTGGAGGCTTCTCTTTCACCATTTTCTTTGCTGATCCTAGTTACCTTCTCAGGCTCTACTCATTACTTCACTGTTGGGCCCATCTCTTCTCTTTGCCATCTATCGTTTTTCTTGAGGAATTATCCAGGCTTTATGTCTTTAAATGCCGTGTTTGTTTAAGACTTTCAGTATTCCAAGCCTATTCATCCAAGCTTTCCATTTCCGTTGTCACTCGATATAGTTATTTAACACTTTTCACACTGAAAACACAACATAATTTTCCTCGGACTTGCCCAATCTCCTCAAGCTTAGCAAATCTGATGAGAGTGCACTACAACTCGGCACTGTCATCACTCTCCTTAGAGTCCATCTGAACCATTCCCCTCAAGTCCGTGCTATAAAACCTGCCAGGGCTACATTAAAATATATTTTTAAAAAATATATATAGAATAAGGTCGCTTCCCGCTTCTGCCCTGCCACCACCCTAACTACACTCTGGCCTGTCAATAAAGCTCAATGCCATTAGTGTTTACCGGCCTACTCTTCCTACCTCAGACTAGCTGGCTGGCTCCAGCTCTCCGCCATGAACAGCCAACTTCGGAAATGCAGGAGCTGTGGTAATTTGTGGTGTCAGTCTCTCCCACTGGGCTACGGGCAGGTTCTCAGTTAGCCCTTTATCTCCATTCACAGCGCAGTGACCAAGCACAAATTTGAGTTTTCAATAAATGGTAAGTGGATAAATAATGGAATGGGTGAGCGTTACAATATACACTACAATGAATAAAGAGATTTATAGATCTGCTTGGCAGAAAATTCAAGGGGTTATTATTAGCTCCATTCACTAGGCATGTCAACTGGAAAGAATGTCACACTTGCTTTGACATATTCATTTTTCTCCTGGATTCGGTTGGTAGAATTGAATTGTCTTTCCCCTTTGCAGAGGCTGATTAATTTAAACAAAAGGGCATGGGCAGTGACCCACACAGCACACTGACCAAACCAGTTGACTCCAATAATTCAATATGTACAAAGAAAATCTGTTGAAACAAGAAAGGCGCTAATGAAGCCAGCCAAAATCAGTCCTAAATGTTTGGAAGGACTAGTATCCTCTATGTATTTTTTAATGATCTCAAAATTGTTCATAAAGAGAGTAGGTAGCTCTGACATATTCCTGGATAATTCAAGTTGTCAGAATATAATCTTTTTAAAGTTTTAATCACATTTATTGTTTATTTTCAATGCAAGTCTACTTGATAATAGTTCACAGGGGCTTACACCTGGCCCAAATTAAAATTTACATGCATTTATTTCCCCAATGACAGTGGCTGCATACTTTGCATTCACATTCATTCTCAGCAGGCTTACTCAAAGTTGTTTTGAATCTGAGTTTTATAATTAGGACTTAACATTTAAATCACATTCAGGAATCTGTGCATATGGTTAAGCAGACTGTCAGAATAAATTATGACCTTACCAAATAGTAATCTGTTTTCATCTTCTCATAAAAGCACTCTTAGATTTCCTAGTCATAGTTTACCCTCATCTAACCTGGGACATTTGTTCATGATGATGGCATTTTGACCATTCTGTTCCAGGACTTCCAGCCTTAATGATATAGTATGGGTCAGCAGCAGAAGGCAAATTCTTACTAAAACATCTAATGTTCTTGTTTATGCTGTTATTATTAACCATACAGCTTTGTCTTTATTAGCATAGCATAGCATGGTTCTTCAATAATCCTGTGTAGGTAAACCCACAATGCATTGGGATACCTGAGGTTCGGGGTCAGGTGACTCTATAATTGGCACTAGGTACTGGCAGACTGTATCATGTATCCAGAAGCCTTTCCAAAAATTCCAGCCACAACATCAGATGTCAGAATGCCCTTACTTCTCTGCATTGTTTGTTTTTTCAGGATTTTGTTTTATTTTGTTGTTTTGCTTTGGTTTGTTTGTTTGTTTGTTTGTTTGTTTTTGCAGCACTTAGGATCAAACCCAAGCTCTTCTGCATGTTAGACAAAGAACCCAAACACTGAGCCACATACCTACACCTGCTCTACTTGGTTGTGCTGTCATTGTTTACTTGGTTGTAGGGTGTTAATTTTTGTGTTTGTTGGCTCTTGTAATGTATCACTGGCTATCCTGGAACTCACAGCAGGCTGGCCTGGAACTCACAGAGATCTGCCTGCCTCTGACTTCAAGGTGCTTCTATAGAAGACATAGACCATCATGCCTAGTAATTGTTCTTAATCTGTACACTCTTATAAGAAACCAGCTCCTGTGCTCGATGTTGGAGTACATGTCTATAATCCCAGCACTCCAGAAGTAAGAAAGAAGGATCTCAGAGTCAAGGCCAACCTGATGCACATAGGCCCTGCTTCAACAGCAAACACACCAAGAAGTAAGCTCACTCTTGAGCCTCATTCACAATAAAGTGTGAGTGACTGGCTCTCTCAGGTGTGTTAGTATTTTGGTATCAAAGAAAGAAATTCAGAACATTAACAATCAAATTCCAGCCTGTAGCGATCAAGTCAAAGATAAATGGGTTGGCGCAGGCTGGAGCACAGAAGGGAAAAGCTCAACCCCATACTCTTAAAATAACATCTGGAAGGATCTTGCAAATGTATCTAAATGTTAAACTTAGTGCCAGACTCCCACAGAAGTTAAACATCAAGTTAAAGCTGCTTCAGACAAATATAATTTTATTCCAAAAATGAAGTCAACATATTATCAGGAAAGGTGGGGAGTTTAAAAAGAGCCGGAACGTGGAAGTTATAAGAAGAGAACAGGGTTCCCAGGGGAAAATTCCGCAGGTAATTACAATTCACGGTTATGTTAATCACATGTGCACTATTCTTCCAAGTGAAATAAAAATTGAAACTATGTTTCTCTCTCCCAAAGGACAGCATAGCCACAATCTGTACACTTTGTTCTTGTCCATCAAAATAATGCAGCTGCTGAACTCCAGTGGCCTCTGAAGCCCCTGACAGAGCACTGAAATCATCTTTGAACCCAGCATCTGTTCATGGGAAATACCACATAAATTTCTGACTATCTCTCTTTTCCCTATAGTGCTATCTCCATTTTTTTTGTCGTTCTGTTATATTTTGACCTACATTGCACTATCAACTTCTCAAATGTCTCTCAATAACTTATAGAAAACTATCCATTTGTTTCCCTTGTTGAAACCTCAGGAAACTCTTAAGATTAAAGTAACTAACTTAACCTGATAAAATTAGACAAACCTTCCTTTGCTGCAATGCTAGCTGTTTTCTTTATTCTTTATATTCAGAAAGTAACTTCTATCCTTTTAAATGTCATTATAGAAGGAAGGAGGCCTTGACAAGCTCTCTAGTTGACTGCATAAACGGAGGGATTGCATTGAAGATACAAAATGAAAGTGCAGATCTAGGGGTGTGTGAGGCAGAGGGGTGTAAGTGCACAAGCCTGACAACATGAGCAAAACCCGAGCATCCGCAGTCCTGGTCTGCACATACAGGGAGATGAGCGCCCCAAACAGGATGCTCCCCCAAAATGCACCGGCCAGGTAGCCCGGCTTTCACACACCCTTCCTCAAATAAGGTGGGAAGGCAAGGAGCAGCAACCAAACACAGTCCCTACGATCTCCGTATGTATGTGCCACAGACACTCACACACAAGTGAGTGTATATTCTTATGTATCTATTTAAAATCTTCAACAAAGCCCATGTTTATTAATTCATTGTTCACAACAACCAGGAAATATGCTCAACAAGATGTCCATCAACATCTAAAGAAAATAGGGTGCAAAAGCACATTGATATTTTATACAGCCACAGGGAAAAAATAATGAAATTGTGACATTTACGGGAAAATAGATGGAACTGAAAATCATATTAAGAAAAAAAAAAGCAGTCAAGCTCAGAAGGACAGATACAATGTTTTCTCTAGTATGCAGAGCCTAGATTTAAAATTCTCTCTGTCTCTCTCTCTCCGTGTGTGTGTGTGTGTGTGTGTGTGTGTGTGTGTGTGTGTGTGTAGATCTATGAGGCTAGAAAAGGGATCAAGATATCTTCAAAGGAGAGAGGAGAGTGCTGAAATACATGTGGTAAAAAAGCAGAGGTAAACTAACTAGAAGAAGGAGGGGACCAAGCTGAGGGGGACAGGGACCACAGGAAGGAGAATGGGTGAGAACAAAGGACAATAACAATGTATGCAAAATGCCATAACGGAACCGATTATTTTGCATGCTAACCTAAAAATTAATTTCAAAACAATAAAATCTAGCCGGGCACGGTGGCATAGCCCGCAAAGCCAGCACTCAGGGAGACAAAGGTCAGTGGATCTCTGTGAGTTTGAGGCTAGCCTAGTCTACAAAGCAAGTTCCAGCACAGTCAGGACTACATAGAGAGAGCCTGTCTCAAAACAATAAATAAGTCAAATCTGGGTTGGCAAGATGCTCAGCAGGTGAAGGCCCTTTCCACCGAGCCCGATGAACTGAGGTTAATCACAAGGCAAAAGTAGAGTGTTAGTATTTAAGCAGCCTGCTTCCAGATTGCCTAGCGACATATAATGTCACCGTGTGTCACCTGCCAGGTAGCCACACCTGGCAGGCGTGGTTAAGTTGCTCCTCAAAAGGTTCAACCTACCACTTCATCGCTCACTTGCCCTCTTGCTCTCTTGCCCTCCTACTCTCTTACTCTCTCCCCCTTCTCTGTCTGGGGGGGGACCCTCCCTTCCTCCTATCATGTCTCCGTCTCTCCTTCTCTCTCTCTTCATTTCCATCTAATAAACCTCTTTTATATAAAATCTGTTGTGCGCATCATCATTTCATTGGTCCTAACAAAGAGAAGCAGTTTCCAAAAACTGTACACTGCTTGTGCGTGTGTGTGTCTGCGTGTGTTTGAGTGTATGTTCATCTGTGTGCAAGCACGTGTGTGTGTCTGTGTGTGTGTGATGCTGACAATGTATGTGTAGGCCCATAGAGTCCAGAAAAGGAAGGCCCTTGTCCTGCTTCTAGTCCCCACCTTTTTGCCTTGGGACAGAGCCTCTCACTGAACAGGGAGCTAGGCAGGTAGCCCCGAAGGCCCAGGGATCTTGCCTGTCCCCACCACGTACAGTCACAGGCACTGCTGCACAAGAGTTCTGCAAAGCAAACTAAGCGGAGAGAGCTCTGACCTCTGAGCCATCTTCCTGGCCTCAACAACCATGCTTTCTGGCATCTCCTAGGTATCCAAGTGTTTCTCTTTGTTGATAAGCAAAGGGCTGCATCACAGGTGACTAGGGCAGTTATGACAGAGGTAGAGCCTGTTTCTTTTGACAGTGAAACCTGGGGAAAAACATAGCAAGAATTTTTAAATTGCTATTGAGTTTTAACCTCAGTCTTCTCTATTGGAGGCCAAGGTGCAGGTCAGTGAGACAGCTGATTGAACGAAGGCGTTTACTTGCAACGAGAAGTGACAAACTGAGTTCGATCTCTGAGTCCCACAGGGTGGAAGGAGGGAACTCAGTTCAGCAAGCTGTCCTCTGATCTCCAAATGCACACTGAGCACACATACAACATACATATAAATGTAAATTTAAAATATTTTTAGAAAAGGTTTATTTTATTTATATGTATGCATTTGTGCCTGTGTGTGCACATATGTGCATGGCAGCCCCTGGGTCTGGATTTATGAGCAATTGTAAGCTGCTTGAAGTGGGTGCTGGGAATAGAACAGCATGGACTCTTAACCGTTGAGCTGTTTTTCCAGCCCATAATTCTAAAAGCTTTTGAAGGGCAAAGTGTTTGGTTTAGAGTTGTTTGCAGTAGTTTTCTTTATTATCAAACAAAAACCACAAGGTAGTGTATGATTCTAAAAAAAAAAAAAAAGAAGAAGAAGAAGAAGAAAGAAAGGAAGGAAGGAAGGAAGGAAGGAAGGAAGGAAGGAAGGAAGGAAGAGGGTTTTAAGAACTGATTTATTTGAAAAATTTTCCCACTAAACAGATTTCCTATTTTAAAACAAGACTCAATGACTAACTTACTTCTTTATCCAAAGAAGAGCTTTTATCCGAAGAAGAGCCAGTTCCCACAGATCTGTAAATCATAGTCTTGAAAGCTCTATTTTTTAATCCACATCTCCTGACTCGCCATGCACACATGCAGAAAGGGCGACACTGCCTGCTGACATGTTTCCAGGTGGACACCTGTGTGCTGTGCAGACACTCACGTGCGTCTGTGATCACAAATGATGAACACAGGCTGGGCTGGCAACTGGAAGCCATGGCAGAGAGTCCAACACACACATTTGTCCTGTTTCTGTTTATATATTTTTTAAAAAATGCTTCCTTGCTGTAATAAGGCTTATTATCTTCCTAATTCAGGGGTTGGAGAGATGGCTCAAAGTTTAAGAGTGCTTCTGCCAGCTGTTCAGAGGTCCTGAGATCAATTCCCAGCAACCACATCGTGGCTCACAACCATCTTTAATGAGATCTGGTGCCCTCTCCTGGCCTGCAGGCAGAATACCGTATACATAATAAATAAATAAATCAAAAAAAAAAAAAAAAGAAGAAGAAGAATGTTTTCCTTGAATCAGTCTTGCTGGTAATCTATCTTCCATTTATTTTTAAGTGTATAGATGCTAATCCTCAAAATAAATAAATAAATCTTGTAAAGCCGAAAGCTGAAATGATGCTAGGCACTGAAAATGGAATATCCATTCTAGTCTGAATCTTCCTGGGTTCTCATATATTCTCTCATATATCCAAAACATCTCCATTCAACATTTCATGACTGTTCAGATATTGAAGAGGACTCCACATTACCCCAAAGAAGAAAAATCCACAGTTAGTCAGTTTCTGGTAAAGTCACTAAAAGTAGCAAGGGACTTACTTACTCCTGAAGTGGAAGTTTCTGCTTTCTTTGAAGACTCAGTTGTGTCACGTGATGTTTTGCTGTGAGCTGTCTCCTGCTAGGTACCTTACTTTGGCCAGCTGAGAACATCTGTAGGGAAACTTTGAGAAGAGGAGGTATACAGAAGTCCATGGGCAGTGAGACAATGCTTTTTGGATCGACATGGATACACTGGTCTTTATCGTTCCATGCTTCACTTGGCAGAGAGAAAACGTTCCAGAGAACTTCTTGGGGCCAATCTAACTGAGTCTTGCGGCTTTCGCTGACTTGTTCTGATCTGCTGAATTGTGCTGATTGGTATTGCTGTTTGGTATTGGCATTTGTACTGGACTGCTGGTATCCGGACAGACAACAAAGAGTAGACTCACCTCAAGGAACTACTTCTAAAAGGGTCTACAACCAAGCCAAACATGATGGCTCATGCCTTTAATTCCAGCACTCAGGGAGGCTGAGGCAGACAGATTGATGTGAGTTCAAAGCCAGCCTAGTCTACAAAGTCCAGGATAGCCAGGGCTGTTACACAGAGAAACCCTGTCCCTGTCTCAAACAACAACAACAACAAAAAGATCTACAACCCCCTTTTCCTCATAACCTTCTTTCTCCCCTACCTCTAGTCAGTGGGTTGGAAGGGTAGAAGTATTTAAGAACCCTAAATAGCAGAAACCGATACTCCAATGAAGAACCATGCATGGAGAGGACCTAGACTGCTTGTTCAGAGGAAGCCCATAGGCTACTCAGTTTCCAAGTGGGTTCCTTAGTAAGAGGTACAAGGGCTGTCTCTGACATGAACTCATTAGCTGACTCTTTGATCACTACACCCTGGGGGGGGGGAGGGTTACAGCCTTGCTAGGCCACAGAGGAAGATGATGCAGCCAGTGTTGATGAGACCTAATAGGCTAGGGTCAGATAGAAGGGGAGGAGGACCTCCTCTATCAGGGAACTAGGGAAAGGGCATAGGGGAAGAGAGGGACAGGGTAAGACTAGGAGGAGAACAGGGAAGGGGCTGCAGCGGAGATACAAAGTGAATAAATAAATAAATAATTTTAAAAAAATGAAGTAGGTTTGTTGAAAAACATGAGCCTACATGCTCCTTACCTAAAAACAGATATTGAGTGAAAGGACTGTACCGGGACCCAAAATGTACTAACCACAAACAGTCAGATAGACCCCAAATATAGCCAGACCTCTTTACATGACTTAAAATGCTACTGGCACTTTATCACCTCATCGCCATTTCCATTTCTTAAAGTCTGAAGGATTGGGATGTACCTCAGTTGGTGCAAGTGTTTGCCTAGCCTGTTGCTGGAGCTTCCCAGCAGAATCAAACAGTACCTAAGTGGGGAGTGAGGACTGAAATAACTAAAGCAAGTCACACTACTCACGGGATCAGCTCGAGAGGGCTGTCAGTAAGACTGCAGTCGTGAGTTTATTCCACAATTTCTTTTCATAGGCAAAGCAAAAACAAGTCACATCAATATAAGAAAGAAGTTCATGAAACTGCCAAACTTGTTTTTATAGACTACTTCCCTATAGCAGATACGGTCCAAGGCCACACAAACACATTTTAAGGAACTTGTCGAAATATCCTCTTATCTCTGTCTTAAGGTGAAGACCAGGGTGAAACATGTTTTTCCCTGAGTACTCAATAACAAAGCAGCTAGACAAACAAGCAGCTCTCCAAAGCCTGTATAATCTCTAGCATCCTGTAAACTAGCCATAAAGGCATCCACCTGTAATCACGAGCAGGAGGGTCCAGAGCTCAGTGTCATCTTTAGCTACATATTGAGTTCAAAGGCAATCTCAGAATACATAAGACTGCATCTCAATAAAAGTTTGACGTTGTTCAAGCAAAGACTTGGTGTTTGAGAGCTCCTACACAATTATGAGGACCAGCATTCAAATCCCAGCACCCATACTACAATCTGGGTACCCCCACAAGCTCCTGTAACTCCAGCTCCAAGGAGGCCAGAAGAAGAAGGACGGCTGGGAAGTGTTCTACAAGCTGTCTTAGTCAGGTTTACCTTGATTTTCTAGAAAGAATGCCCCACACCCACTCGTCAAGGATACCATGACTGGAAACCTAGCCAACTACCCAAGGCTAGTGAAGTCATGGATCCTGGAGGAGAACCTACAACCACCACTTTATTAAGCATGCTCTCTAAATACACTCTAAATATTTGTCCTTGTCCTACCAATAAGTGTAGTTCTCACCCCTCATCAAGGAAGCCTGTGGATGCAAAAGATGGAGACCGTTACAGAAAACTACAGCCAATCAAAATACAGAGTGGCAGAGCCTGGTTCCCATGGATAGATACATCTACATCACGCTCACGCACCTAAGGCTCAGGGGTTACTGCAGAAGAGAAGTTTAAAGAGTATATGAGGAGTAATCTTTCCTCAGAAGCAAACTCCCGAGAAGAAACGGGAGTTTGCTGAGACTTTGTGTCACTGTATCACCAAGAAATGTCAGATGCCACACCCATGGCTGCTTAAATATGACCTGTAAAAGAACAGCAGCAATAGGCATACCTCTGTGAATGGGGTAGGGATGCCCAGGAGGCCTCAACCCTAGCCAAAGAACTACAGGCTACTCAGGAATGCTGAAAGCAGGAGAAATAGCCTTTCCTGGGGGAATTGTTCAAAAACTGGTTATCCAATACCACAAAGGTCAGACCTGAAAATAAACATACAAATAACATTATATAGGCTGAGCAAGCTGTATACATGCATTTAGGGAGATATAGATATAGATATAGATATTTCAACAATTGGAGAAAAGGGCCATGAATTTGAAAAAGAACAAGGATGGTACATTGGAGGGTTTGGAAGAAGTAAGTGGAAGAGGGAAATAATGTAAGTATTTTATAATCACAAAAAAATTTTAAAGGGTTAAAGACAAATTAAAAAATAATAAGTAAAAGAAATCCCCCTACTGAAATACCAGCCAGCATGGGGAACCCAAGCAGACTTTTAAAATGGTGCCAGTATTGACAACGTACCCTTAAGGCAGAAGAAAGTTCTGAGTCCTCGTGGGCTGGCAGGCCCTCTCTGAGACACAAAGAATTCCTAACTTCTAGCCTTATGGGCACTTTTTCCCCCTCCCCTTTTTTTGCTGTGACCCCTCTGAAGTCTTATTTGTAGACTAGTGAAGAAAACACAGCTGTGTGCAGAGGCTGCTTGTCACCTCTGAATGTACTCCATCAGCAGGCTGCCACTTCATCTTGTTTAGGCTCATCGACTGCTTTGCAGAAGGACACCAACGCCCACATCTATCTCCTTGAGACAGGCAGAGAAACAAATCCTTTTTCCTGTCTGTGAACGGGCTGACAAGCTTTTAGTGTGTTTATCTTCACTGAAGGATGATAACCTTGGAAGTGAAAGTTGAAAGAGACTGATACAATTAAGAGCCTTCCTTTGCATTCTCGGGTTTTCTTTTACAGTGTAAAAGACAGGAGCTTGCTTTTTCACTTGTTTACACTGATTTTTCTAAACTTGAAGTTATATTTATACACCAAAGACAGGTGTATCACGTTATGATTGTTTTGAAAAAAAGAAATTCTTCGGTAAGCCTAAAATTCTTTTAAATGATTATGCCCTCAGTATTTTATATACTACCCATCACTCCCTTCATATTATCCAGATTGGTTCCTTCTTGGCTGGTATTTTGTCACCCCATGTCATGTCATATTCACAGTCTTGAGATGCCCCTGATTGTTGTCAAGTCTAAGGACTGTAATTATCTACACTGGATTGACTCAAGGGCAAAAGGGGGAGAAAGCTTGTATTCCACCATTAACTTATATATTAGGGTTCTCTTGTAATCTAGGTTGGGACCATGGCCGAGATTCAATAGATATGATTGTATGTAATAGGAAGGCAGTGTGATCTCCAAGAGGCCTATTTGCATGAGAAACTATGAGAACCCCCTAAGAAAGAGTTCATCCTAACAGAACAAGAACCCAGCTACTGAGCTTTGCCTCAAAGGAGGACTCTGTTTCTGACTCCAGTGTCATGTTTGTTCCAGTTCCAAGATTTTGTGTCTAGTGCATAGAGAGAAAACTCTCCATGGGCAAAGACTGTCCCAGGGCTGTGGACTCCAGCAGGCACCTCCCTGAGCTTCAGGGGTGCGCTGTGGTTCCTAGAGAGTGATTAGCAGTGGGCTGCTGAATGCAGAAGCAGCTGTAACTTGTCAAGGTTCAGAAAGAAGCCCTGCAGTTCACCTCCTGGGGAAGGGCTGAAGCCTTTCAAACAAACAAACAATGAAAACGGTCCTTGAAGCCACTCCTTGCAACCCTCCTCCTCTGTGAAGGCTGCTTTTCTTTGTGAGTTCTTGGCCTTCCAGGGTCTGCATCAGGACTTAATCCTCAGATTACAAGGGTAAGATCCAAATGGGGCCTCAAAAGCAGCTCTACACTGGACTGGTCTGTCCCTCTCTACAGTTAGGCAAGTGCCAACAGAGGCTGAGTCAGCATTGCCCACAGCTGAGCTCTGTGCTTGTTCTGTGTTCCCAAGTGTAGACAAAATAGTCTTGTGGTCTTTATCTGGCCTGCAGGCTTTGTTTAGCTACCCAGGCTTTGGCCTTGAATTATTTTACCGTGACACAAGAATATCTAAAAAGTTATACTATCTGGCTTGGGCTCGGAAGTTGAGATTTCATGTGTTATCCTAATAAAACACAAGGCCTCTCTTTTTCTTTTCATAGCATTTGTGCAGAGCATGAAGGCTATTCTTTGCTCTGAATTGTTTTTCATCCTTCTACCTTTCAACCTCCACAAAATGATCATTAAATCTTACAGCTATGTTAGAGAGCAGTGTTTATTTTGTTTGTTGAGCTTATTTAAACCATGTAAATAGTGTCTTTTAAATAATGTCTTTAAAATAGCATAATATAAAACACAATAATGTCAGTGAAACTCCATGACAGGTTTTAAGAAGCTTAAAATTGAAACACAGGGCCAGGCACAAAGTAACAATTTTTAGTTATTTAGTTATTTTGTTAATTTTTATTGAGTTAAATTAATTATTTTTAATTAATTTATTATCATCATCATATTCGTGTGTGTATGTGTGTCCTAGCATGAACACACCATAGCTCATGTGTAGAGGTTGGAGGATAGCCTGGGGGAGTCATTTCTCTCCTTCCACCATGGCTTCACGAGCTTGAACTTGGGTTAGCAGCTTTGCAGGATATCCTAGTTAGGTTTCTTTTGCTGTGATAAAACAATGACCAAAACAATTTGGGGAGGAAGGGTGTATTTCAACTTATAGGTTATACTCCTTGAGAGAAGACAGAGCTCAAGGCAGGAATCTGGAGGCGGGACCTCAAGCTAACTAAGATCATGGAGGGATGCTATTTACCGGCTTGCTGTCCCTGGCTTGCCCAGCTTTCTGTTTTATACAACCCAGGACCACCCACCCAGGGGAGCACAACCCCCTGCAGGCTAAGCCATCCTACATCAATTATTAGTCAAGAAATGCCCAATCTGCTAGAAGCAATTTCTCAGTTGGGGGCCCCTCTTCCCAAGTAACTCTAGCTGGTGGTAAGTTGACAAAAACTAACCAACTCACCATGCTTGTAAGCCATCTCACTGCGCCTTCAGTTAATTTTTGATGAAATGAATAATCTGTTGGTCTATCAGGAGCAATGATGTGTTCTTACACTCAAGGATGCTTCTTTGAAGAGCTCAGAGGTTAACATATGACAGATTGCATAACAGCAATGTGTTCCGTAGAAAAATAGAGATAATAGATTATATCTCTGAGGACAACATAGTGATAAATTAAATAACTATGTAAGTTATCTAATACATTATCTACTTCAGTGAAAATTGTCTCTTTTTCCCCTCCCCACCTTCTCGGGGGTAAAACCACGGGGCCTGTGCCAGAGAAGAAACCCTTAAGAAAAACTAAAGGAACTTCACAGAGTTGAAAGGAAGCCCTGAAGAAGTTTGCCCCAAAGATACTTCAAAAGGAAAGGAGAAAGCTTACCTATGAGAAAAACAAAGCACCACCACAAAAAAAAAAAAATACAGGCAGGTGCACAGGGCTGAGATCCAAATGGCTAGGATGGCAAGAAGAGCTAGAAACTTCCATGTACTTGCAAAGCTGAAGTTGGCATTTTTCACCGGAATCCGAGGTATCAGTGTGGTAAGCCAAAAGGCCCACAAGATATCACAGCTTTTCTGTCTAAATCAGATCTTCATTGGCACCTTTTTATAAGGCTTAACAAGGCGTCAATAAACATGCTGAGGATTTCGGGACCATACGTTGCATGGCAGTATTCTATCTGAAGTCAGTAAATGAACTAATCTACAAGCCTGGCTAGGAAAAAGTCAACAAGAAGCAAATTGCCTTGACAGATAGTGTATATTCTCTTGGCGAATATGGCATAATCTTTATGAAGAATCTCATCTCAACTATACAGTTGGAAAACACTTCAAGGAAGCAAGCAACTTCCCATGGCCCTGCAAATTATCTTCTCCATGAAGTGGAATGAGGAAGAGGACAACTCCTTCTGACAACTGCTGCTGACAATGGGAAAGACCAGATAAACAGGCTTTGTGGACCAATGAACTTGCCATGCAGTTTTTGTAATCTGGTCAGTTAATAAGCAGGAATAGCTTGGCTAATTGAAGAGAATAGAAAATTGACTCTCCCTTTTCAAAATTATTAAGAATAGCCTCACGGCTCTTGCCGTGAGGATTAAAGAGGCAGTACGTATCACTTGTCTAAGCCCATGTTGCAGTGAGCAGGTTCCTCCCCTCCTAAGGATCTGGGCGAGTTATGAAAGCTCAGTGAGCCACAGTCACCTCATCTGTGACGCTATAAAGTTCCTGGTTGCTCATTATCCTCTGCTCTGCACTAGCTTCATCTGTATTGCTTGGGCTGAGTGTCTCCCCAGCAGCGTGTCACATCTTCATCTTAATTGCCTCACGGAATCCTCACATCAAATGAATGACAAATCTGAAACACTGGGAGGTTAACGAATGCATATCAGTGTATGACACACGGCAGAGCAGAACTCTGACTGCGTGTGCCTACCCGTTATTTAAACTGCCTCTCACCGCTGCAAGCGGTGAGCAGGGCGGACTGTAGGAGAAAATGCAGGCAGGACCTGGTGGCCAGCCCACCTGGCACTGTGCTCCTGAATAAGAAATGTACACCATGGCCCACAAGCCAGAACCCTGAGTTTTGAAGTTGAGGCGAGTAAGGTAGCTGGCCTGGGGATGAGTCTGCACTCTGCATGGCCTCTGCAGTGTGCTTCTTCTGCAAAGAGACCCCGGTGGTATGAGTGCCCACTGTCCAGTCCAAGGAAATGCGCTAACCAATCACAATGGATAGGTTTCCATCATAAGCGGTTGCTCACATGCAATAAAGCAGACACTGTTCCCTGAAACCATCTCCAGAGTGGTTTGTCTCCAAGCCCTTTGCTGACCCATGGCCATTGCTGTTTTGATGGCAGCATATAGCTCAGAAAGAAGAAGAGGAGGAGGAGGAGGAGAAACAGGAAGGGGGGATGGAGGAGGGAATAGTAGCAAATGGATTTTGAGTGCCTGGAACTCATTCAACATGCACTTATCAAGAACATAGCTCCTTCCGTTGAAGTCCTAGAGGTTATAATCCCAAGTCATGGCTCAGACGTGTACAAGGTCAAATCGCCACTGGCACCAACCCCAGAAGACCTACATTTTCCCCTACAAAGAACACTGGGCCATCAGCCAGGGGGGTAATTTCCTCTGATATGATACAGACCAAAAATCACCATATCTGTGACTGGAATCACCAGTACCAGGTGACAGGAGCAGAGGTCATGGTCACAGCCATGCTGTACAGTGTCCTCTTCTTTGCAAGCCATTTCCATCTCTTTCTACTAAAGCAGCAATTAAAGAAATAAATACTTATTTACTTTCTTTGGTCAGAAAGAAAATCGTACATTGTTTGGCCTGAAATAATTTTAAAACTATCCCTGCTAAAATAATGTATTTTAAAATAACACAAAAGAGCATATCATAGTTGCACTCCCTGCCCCTGCCCTGAGTTTGCATAGCTTCACAGTATTTAATTGCTTCCACAGGCAGAGCCTAGGATTTGAAAACTCCACAGCAGTTGTGTGATGCTGTTTTACATAAAAGGATCAGACAGAAAGCTGTCTCCTTGCCCTGTCCTGCACTCTTTCCTCTGTAAGTTTACCCTTCTTTATGCTAGCTTTAATTCCCTGCCAGAAGGCGAGAAATCCTGCCCTCTTTTCTTCCTCTCTGCCAAATTCTTATTGATCAGTTAGTGATGAGTTAGTAAGAGCTTGATGAGAATGCTGCTGTCTAGGCCTTCAATGTCAAGATCAAGGAAGGCTTATAAAGAGACGCCTTTCATCTTTTCCTAAATCAGGGCCTTAGGTAATCCGTTTGTGTCCAGAGGCAATGAGTCCCCCCAGATGAGGGTACACGGCTCACGAACTCTGGCCCCAGTTTTGTCAGCTCATTAAGGATACGGTCTGCCACAAAGTGACTTTTGAACACACTAAGTAGGAAGAATCAAATGGTTTCTGTAGTGACAGGGTCAACTGGATCAGACCCTGAGCCTGGAAATAAATCAGATACTGAAGTAAACAACAAAGAGGCAGAAGACACATCGGTTACAGACAGGGGCTTCTATCTGTCACCAGCAAGCCGCCAACTCTTTTTTACAAACTCAGGTGGTGTTTGTAAGGTGACGTCTTAGCACATCCTGTGCTCCTCGCCCATCTCTCTTGGTCTGTGAGCTCCTGAAGAGCTAGGACCTGATCATGCATATTTTTATTCCATAGTTTGCAGCATATTCTCTTTCATAGAGCGGGTGTTTGATGTGTGAAGAAATAAAAGAGGAAAGCAACAAAAACTCTATGTCCTGTCTCCCGGAGACATTTATAATGAGGTCTTTCGCTGTTCCGATTTCATAAAACCGCAATAGAAAACACGCCACGACTGTGAGGCATAGTAACATTGGCAAGTGGTGGGAGTGAGGGGGGGGCGACAGGGATAAAAATGACTTTTGTTTAGGGACTATGGTGCCCCAGTTTTTATATATCACCTCATCTAATCCTTATGATGATGTCATGTTCAGGCTGTTCTTTTTTTTTTTTTTTTTATGTATCAGATAAAGAAACCAGGTGGCTAGAAACTAACCCACTCAGAATTAAAATCACCCATTCCAAGCCGTGTTTTTCCTCGTGTTATAAGTCTGTTTATCATGGGCCTTTGCGGAAATACATGTAGCCAAGAAAAAGACTAATGAGTAAATAAACTCAAGTTTGTTGTAAGAAGCTGGTGGTGGCTTTTTATGCCAGAAACATTTCTGTGAACATAGTGGATATTCCTAAAACCCTATGAACATTTTGTAAGAAATTGGGCCAGCACCAGCCCCACAAGGTGACAGAGTTCAAGGGCAGGTCTCTGTGCTGAGGGAAATGACATTGTCATAGGAAGAGTCTCTGTAGCAGTCAAACTAAGTTGATTTTCTAGAAAAGTCGTAAAAGTGCGAAGAATATTTTACAAAGCTTCAATGTGATGAGCCCGTTTGCTGACCTAAGGGAATGCTGGCTGCTAGGGAGCATTTTGAACTAAGGGGTCGTAAGGAAAAGGGCCTAGTGATGCTGCTTTCAGTTTCATCTTTTGTTGAATTATTAAGACAATAAAATCATGTTATTCTTTTGTTGTTGCTGTTTTTCTTTTGAGACCAGATCTCCCTTTGCAACCCAGGCTGGCCTGCGACTCCTTATGTAGTCAAGGCCAGACTCAAATATGTGGCACTCCTCTTGGCTCAGCAACAGCTATCTGGTGGCAAATGACATTACTAATTCCTAAAATAAATAAATAAATAAAAAAGCCTGGGGAGAGCCTCCGCAGTTGAGAGCACTTGCTCTCGTGCGGAAGCCCATGTTCAGTTCCCAGAACTCGCATCTATCCTGACCATCTATAACTCCTTTTCTCTCTGCAGAATTATTTTTTAAAAGGAACCGTGGCTGGGATTTGGATAATGAGTCATTCTGTGAATTGGGGAGCATAGCCTTCTCTTCATTGCTGACTTTATAGACTGCCCACAGAAGGAAACCTGGAAGCACGAGGTGAGAAAAAAGCCTCTAAGCTGTTCTACGTGGACACACAGGATGGTAGTGAACGTCTGTCGTTATCAGGACAGACTGAGATCCAACTAATTGATCTGCTTGAGTTCCTAGTGTGGCTAAGGATTGAGTGGTTTCAGGCTCCATTACAGTGAATCGCTCATTAGACTTTCCAAGGTGGAGACAAAAATCTCAAGCTTTTAAAACTCCTTGGGGAAAGCAAAACTATAGGGAAAAAATAAAATAATGCTTGTTTCCATCTTTTTACAATTCAGATTAAATCGGAAGCCTATATACAAAAAAATAAAAATTAAAAAAATAAGAAACGTGATCAAATTGTGTATACTTTTCCTTACACTTATTTTGATTTTACATTTTCTTTTTCATTTTTCTTTTACATGATTCCTGTACTGTTCTTATCATTAACCATATCTTAGGGTTGATCTCCTCCTTCTCTTTAATTTTTCTTTTCAAAAAAGGTTGCCTCTATGTTTCCTCAGGTTGTTCTCGAGCTCACAATGACCTTCCTTCTCAGCCTCCCAGGTAAAGGTGTGCTGTCTTAGGCAGTGGTTTTCTTTAGATAATTAATAATAATAATAATAATAAGTTTTCAGAATATAAATCACCCTTCCCTGTAGACCTAACACTCCTGAGTCACTATTACTGGTTTTGTTGGCTTTATTTTCTAAGAGAGGGAGGGAGGGAAGGAAGAAGGGAAGGGAAGGAGGGAAAAAAGGAGAGAAGGAAGGAAGGAAGGAAGGAAAAGAGAGAAAGAGGGAGGAAGGGAGGAAGGTTTCGAGAGAGGGAGGGAAGGAAGAAGGGAGAGAAAGAGGGAGGGAATGAGGGAAGGAGAGAGGGCAGAAGGGCAGAAGGGCAGAAGAGGTGGGGCAGACCGTGTTGTTCAAACTGCTCTTAAATCTGTGGCCACAAATGATCCTCCAGCCTCAGCCTCCAGGATATACTCCGTCACGCCTGGCTCCTCCATCAGACTGCGAGTTCTTTGGCAGAACCCATGACTAACCTTTTCTTTGTAGCCCCACTGTCTAGTTCAGTGCCTGGGCATAGCAGGCGCTCTATAAATATTTGCTAAAATGAGTTAGCCAGGACGGCAATCATCTGCCACCATCTTGTTTTTAACATGCCATACAGTAATTGGCTATTAAGCTAAATGCTTCTAGGTAAGTAGTTTTTTATGGAAAATAGGAATAATACTTCTCTATTTACATAATGGTAATGAGAAACCAGTGGGTCATACATGTGCTTTAACCAGAATATAGTGATCTTTCAGTTTATGATTCACCGTAATTGTTTCTTTCATTATTTTTATTATCTTATTAACTTTGCTTTGATTCTGGTACCCAATACCGTGTGTTTGATGAAGCGTTATGGGCTGAATGCTTGTTTACCTTCAAAAACTCATGAACTGGAACCCTTCCATACCTCTTAATATGAAGATATTCCTGGTGGAGCCTTTGGGAAAAGCTCTGTGATGAGTGAATGTATGATCTTGGATGTATGAGAGTTGACAAAAACTTTTCTTGATCAGGTGTGCTAGTACACAAAGATGGTGTTCTGAAGACCTGGAAAGAGATCTCACCCAACACTTGTCTTTTGGTTCTTTGATCCTGGACTTTGAAATCGCTACATTTATGAGAAATACATATGCCACCTATATACAGATGCCAACAGATGAGTGCGTCAGATGTCCTGGAGATGCAGTTACAGGCACTTACAAGTGGCCCAAAATGGATGCTTGGAACTGTATTTTGAGTTCTCTGAAAGAGCAGAAAGGGCTCTTAATCACTGAAGCATCTCTCCAGTCCCAAGACCACCTCTTTTCGTGGTAAATGAAGATGTGAAAGCATTTTCAAGCAAAAGTTATCTTTTTTCCAAATTTGACTTGTCATCTGTGATGGTTAACACTGATTGTCAACCTGATTGGCTCCAGAATCACTTAAGAGGGGACTCTGATCATGTCTGTGAGGGATTTTCTAGCTTGGGTTAATTGAAGTGGACAGACTGTCCTTAAATGCGGGTGGGGTCATTCCATGGGCAGGGTCCTGGAGAAAGCTTGATGGACACCAGCATCCAACTCTCTGCTTTCTGGCTGTGGACACAATGTGGCCATCTGCTTCAGACTCTAGCACTGTACTTTTCCTGCCATGATGGACTATAATCTTGAGCTATGAGCCAAATAAACCCTTCTCCCTTAAGAAGCTTTTGTCAGATAGTTTGTTTCAGCCATAAGAAAAGCAGAGAACACAATATGCTAACATTTCTCTTTTCTCTGGAGAGAGTCAGAGCATTGCTTTGGCTTCTCTGAATTACTGAAGACAATCCCTGTGGAGAGGAGGCAGTAGGGTCTCTGGAAACACTGAGGTTAGCCATGTTTGGGTTCAGAGTGTGGAACTCTTGAGAGGAGGATCTCTTGATAATTCAGTAAGGGAACTCAGGTGTGAAGGGTTCATCCAATTTATGATGGAAGATTATCAAAGGAACAGCAACTCTTACTGTGAAAAAGACAAGCAAGCGTCACCAAATGTGATGCTAGATAGAAATATAGCTTCTATAAACTAAAAAATAGAAACGTTAAAGCATAACTAAGAAGAATTAAAATCATGAGATAAAATCTATTATCAAAAACCAGACAGGGGTATGGGGGAGATGAGGGACAGAGGGTGAAAATGAGGGAGGGGGCTACAGTTGGGATACAAAATGAATAAACTGTAATGAATATTAAAAATTAAAATAAAAAAAAACAAAACAACCAACCTCTTCCTCCAATCTCTGGTACCACTGTTCAACTTCCCAATTTATGTGCCTAATGGAAGTGGAGTTAGCCATTTATGCCTGGCTTTTTTCACCTGGATGGTGTTTAGAGGGGTTCTTTTTCAAAAAGGCATTTATTTTTAATACTGTGCATGTGCTGGGAGTGAAGTATGTACACGTGAGTGCCAGAAGGGCCCGGATTCCCTGGAGCTGAAGTGACAGGCATTTGTGCACTGCCGGACATGAGTGCTGGAAACCCAGTTCTTATCCTCTGCAAAAATAGTACACGCTCTTAACCACTGAACCGTCTCCCTAGCCCCACAGGGTTCACTCTTATTATAAAAGTAATTATAATGCTTGTCAAGGGATAAATAGTACCCCATTGTTTATATAAAAACTGCATTTTGTTGATGGGCCTTTGGGCAGTTTTCACCTTTTGGCTGTTATAAATAATGCTGTAAATATTAGCAGGAAGTTTATTACAATGTTATCTCTCAGCATACCAGCAATAAACTAGGTGTTATGCTACTGCTTGATACATGTTTATATGTTTTAATCATCTTTAGCTTCTTATTTATTTCCTTGAAGTAATGCACTATTTCATAGATAAAGATAAACAATGTGTTTGGTTTTCCCTGCTTTCTATTCTTTGTACTTTTGATAGTCTTCATTTCATCTATCTATCTATCTATCTATTTGGAAACACCTCACTGACACAGCCAGACATTCTATTTAATCTAGGTACCTCATGGATAGTCAACTTGCTAGTTACATGCCTACTGTCATAGTTGGTGTCCTTCATGAGCCTGAGTGGACACTTTCTGGGTGAGGCCACCTGTCTGCTACCTGAATGGCTTCCCTCATGTCTTCTATCAAGATTTACTCCTGATGAATCCTTTCAGTTCTGTGTGTCTAAAAACATTCTTATTTCAACTTTGTGAGAGACATTTCCACTTAGGATAGAATTCTAAGTTGAAGCAATTTAAACCATTTCCCCACTGTTTTTTTGGATCACATTCCTAATGAGGAAAAATTGGGATGTGTTTTATTATTGTTTCTCTGTTCATAGTTCCTCTTTCCTCCCCTGTATTTTAATATTAATAATTATTATTTTTATTGTTTTGAGACATGTTCTTCCTATGTAGTTCAGGTGCTTCTGCTCCCCTAGCTTTGGGCTTGCAAGTTTGTACCACCAGACCTGGCCTATGGTTGCTTTTAACAAGTGTCTTTATCAAGAGCTTAGATTAATCATCAGCAGAGAGGCTTCACCCAGAAACTGATGGAAACTTGCAGAAACCCACAGCCAAACATTAGCAGAGCTTGGGGACTACTGAGAAAGAGGGGAAAGAAGGATTGTAGAAGCCAGAGGGCATAAAGACCCCAAACACACACATACAGAGAATCAACTAAGTGGGGCTCGTAAGGACACAGAGATTGAACTGTAACAGTCAGGGATCCTGCATGGGTCTTGCCTAGGCCCTCTGCATATATGTTATGGTTGTGTACTTATTCTTCTTGTGGGATTTCTAAGAATGGGAGTGGGGTTGTCTCTGACTCTTTTGCCTGCTTTGCGACCCTTTTCCTCCTACTGGGTTGCCTTGTCCAGCCTTAATATGGGAGAGGTGCCTAATCTTACTGCAACATGATATGTTTGATTGATACCTCTGGGAGGCCTGCCCTTTTCTGAAGGGAAATGGAAGAGGAGTGGGTGGCAGGGAGAGGCATCTAGGAGAAGAGGAGGGAGAAGAAACAACTCTCAAGATGTAATATATGAAAAAATTAAACTTGCATTTAAAAGAGAATTACCACTAACTTTGAGCACCTGATTGTGGCATAACTTGCTACAGTTTGCCTTATGTTTCTTATAAATCTGAGTTTTATTTAAACTTTTTTCTACTATAATCTCATTCATTTCAATAAATTTACTCATTATTTCCTTCAATATTTTTCTCCTCAAATCTGTTCTTCAAGCCCAAGTTCTGAAACAGAGAGACACATTCCTGTGGACCCAGCTCTGGGAATGCTGACAAGGGGGAAATGCAGGCCTGAAGTTAGTCTGGCCTGCATCATGAGATTCAAAAATGAAAAAACCAAAGTCAGTGAAAAACAACAAAAATGGCAGAAAAGAAATTCATGGTTTAATATGGTTACACCATTGGTTCTCTGTCATTATTAAGTCTGTCTTTTAGACAGAAAGTTTTACAATGAGTAGTGTGAATAAAATTATTATAATTCATTATTATAATACAAGAATATTTGAAAAATGTTCTTATCTTTCCTCCACTAGAATTGGAACATTCTAATTCTGGTTTATGCCTTTCACCCATGCCTATACATGGCACAAATATTTATCTATGTAGGTGGGGCATAGAGAGGTGTGCAGGTGAGAACACAGGCATGATGCATGTGGAGGCATGTGGAGACACAGGCATGTATGTATGTGGGGGCACAGACATGTATGCACATAGGAACTTTATACATTTGTGGCGAAGACAGCTGTTATGATGGTAATAAGTTTGTAGCTGGACATTGTCAGCCATAGTTTGGGCTAGTGATGGTGTTCTCCAATAAACACAGAAAAGTGAAAATTGTCTATGTCTAATTTCTCTTTTCTGGAGCCTCACCGTGTGTCAGAGAGGCACTTTGTACAGCCACAAGGCTACTCAACTGCACATTTTTTGCCTAGAGAAGGCCTAGGAGGAGAGCAAGCCTTCCTAAGAAAAAGCAATTAAATTTGCTCCTACACCCTACTGCAACTTTGCTCATGTCGATGTTTCTTTGCCTGAAACGCAGCCATCTCCCTGAGGCCTTCTGTTCTTGCAAGTCTCTAGAATAACCATTCACTGCATCTTCCTCAGTTTACCTACAGCCCTGTCAACGCTACAGTGATACTGAGGTTCTGACAGCTAATCAGGAGAGTAGGTAACTTATTTATAAATTAGCTATTGTTTCTAGAAAAATTTATTTATGGATACTGGTTATTTTGAAACCTGTATCCATAAATTAAAATGTGGGGAAAGAGTTAATTCGATGAAAAAGAAAAAAAAAAACAGTAATGAAGGTGTTTAGATTGAATTTCTACCCTGTCACACACTGTGACCTTGAACAAATTACTTAGCCTCCCGGTGGCTTAATTTATACAGCTAAAGATGGGTAAATCAGCACTTACATTATTTACAAAGAGGTTGAGGGTTTACCTGACATAGTAATTAGTAGGACTCTATTCTTTTGGTAAAATTCTAACTCTGCTGGAAATTTACACAGATTTAATTTATAGGAAAGCTTGATGCTGAAATTGCTACTAATTTTTAAAGGAACTATCCAGCTATAAAATTGGCAAATGTTTCCCTTGGGCAAGATAAAGGAATTTGCTTTGCTATGAACCCATCAGCTATTAGATCAGGGTATGAGACTAGATTGTTCAAGTCCACCCATATAGTTTGAATAGAAGTTAGGATACTTCCACACACAACCCATCTGAACTGTAACACTCATCGCATCTGTGATCATGTCTCAAAGCACTGCCTTACAGCATACAGATAGACAACCAGGGAACCAGGGCCGTGTCGGGGGTGAGGGTAAAGAGGGCTTTCACTTTTTAACAATTTTACTAAAAATAAAAAACATTGCAAAATCCTAATTTCATGAATTGTCTGTTAGTAATATCATTTTTGTCTCATTATTAGAATGCAAATCTCAAGAGTATAAAGGTTTATGTCTATTTTCTTTACTACCTGTTCTAGATATTTTTTTTTGTGTGTGTGTCAACTTGACACAAGCTGAAGTCATCTAAAAGGAAGAGGCCTCAGTTAAGAAAATACCTTCAAAGACCAGGCTATAGGGAAGCCTGTAGGGCATTTTCTTAATTAGTGATTGATGGAGGAAGGCCCAACCTATTGTGGGTAGTGCCATCCCTAGGCTGGTGGTTCTGGGTTCTGTAAGAGAGCAGGCTGAGCAAGCCATGGGGAGCAAGCCAGTAAGCAGCACCCCTCCATGCCCTCTGCATCAGGTCCTGCCTCCAGGTCCCTGCACGGAGTTTGAGTTCATGCCTTGACTTGCCTCGGTAATGGACTGTCATCTGGAAGTGTAAACAAAATAAACCTTTTCCTCCCTCAGTTTCCTTGTTCAGGGTGTTTCATCACAGCAATTGAAACCTTAAGACACTACGTTTGGGGACTGGAGAGATGTCTCAGAGGTTAAGAACACTGACTCTTCTTCCTAAAGGTCCTGAGCTCAATTCCCAGCAACCATATGGTGGCTCATAACCATCTATAATGAGATCTGGTGCCCTCTTCTGGCAGGCAGGCACACATGCAGGCAGAGTACTATATAAATAATATAGTATATATTATATAATATAGTATATAAATCTTTAAAACAAACAAACAAAAAAGACTATCTTTGCACCATGTCCTAGAACAATGCTTGAACATAATAAAATTAAATATTTGTTTAATCATTAAAGTACTCTCAGTTATGGATGCCGGACTCTGTTTCTTTTAATCTCAAAAGAAGCACTGAATTTTCCAGTAAATAATTATGAGGAAAAAAAGCCTCATTTGGGGTTCATCAAATTATATAACATCAACAATTTGAAATATGCCTTGAGAATATTTAGAAACAATACTCAGAAGCCTCCCTCCTCATTATTACATCTATTAATAGGTGGCCCTTGAAGCCTATTGCCCAAAGCCTGTATTGGCCTAAATTTATATATATTTTATATATGCATCTTATATATATATGCATCCTTTTAGTCTCAAAAGTCTTGCTTTAGACAACAGAATATATTCATATTCCTACTCATCTACCCTATACACCAAAAATTTAGAATATAGATTTAGTTTGCAAGTAAATTCTTCCCTCTAAACAAAGTTTAAACCATATCTTGAAATAATCTGAAGAATGGATCTATGAGCAAACAGCAAACCGAATGTACTGTGTTAGAATAGAAAAATAATTACCTAGATATTATCAATTTTACTCAGGTGTACTGGGCACACCTGATACACTGAAGCAGGAGGGTGATCTTTAGTGACCAGGCTGGGATGCACTACTTAGCACTAACTTGTCTTAGAATGAAAGAAGAAAGAGAAGGAGAAACAGAAGGAGGCAGATTGAAGAGAAGAAAACGGAGGGGAGAAGAGGGGAGAGAGGAGTGGAAGGAGAAACGGTAGAGTGGGAAAGGAAGGGGAAAGGAGGAAAGGAGGAAAGAAAATGGAGGAGGAAAATGTCAACAAGCTAGAATAATTTCAGTATCTCACTAGCTGAGTGCCCATAGGGAAAAAGGTTTAAATTTTCCAACTGAAGAAAACAGAAAAACAAACACACACTTTAGGGACCCATCTAGCTCTATTCTCTAATTCATCAGTTTATCCATTGCATTTCATCCTTCATTTCTACTTTGTGTGTGTGTGTGTGTGTGTGTGTGTGTGTGTGTGTGTGTGTGTGT
>NW_026593286.1:36123093-36139046 GCF_907164565.1 Psammomys obesus | reverse complement strand
TGTGTGTGTGTGTGTGTGTGTGTGTGTGTGTGTGTGTGTGTGTGTGTGGAGAGGGTCCAAGAAATTATTTTGCACATTGAATTAATTTTCTAGTTGATAAATCATTTCAGAAATCATTTATATGCTGTTATTAAAAATATGGAAAAGATTAAAATCAAATCTAAAATGTTTTATAATTGCTAAATTTAATTTTAGAACTCAAAATATGTTTTTTGTTTCTAGAAGATTTCAGAAATCTTAAATATAAAAAGAATAGTGTGTCCTGTCTCCAGCCACCTGGAAGTGGAACAGATTCTGTAACACAGAGGGGGTGGGGGAGTGGGGGTGAGGGTGGGGGATGGGGTAGCCAAGGCCAAGGCTTTATTCCCTCCTCCTGCCCTCACCACCACCAAGCAGTGGCAAAGAACAGCAGCGAAGCTATGCTTATGAAAATGTGAAGGATACAATGGCTTGAATTATGATTCTCACCCTCAAAAAAGTATGTTTCTGGACTAGCAAGACACTCATTTGGTAGAGGCACATGCTGCCAAGCCCAGTGGCCTGAGTTTGATCTTCCGGACCCACATGGTAGAGAGAAGAACTGACTCTTACAAGTTTTCCTCTGGCCTCCACTCTTGCACCATGGTAACACATTTGTTCACATGCTGTCTTAAAGCTTGTATTGCTGTGACAAAACAATATAACAAAAAGCAACTTGGAGAGGAAAGGGTTTGTTTCATCTTTACACTTCCATGCAACCAGCCATCACTGAGTGAAGACAGGGCAGGAACACAAGCAGGGCAGGAACCTGGAGGCAGGAACTAAGGCAGAGGCCGTGGAGGGTACCACTTGCTCGCTTGCTGTGGCTTACTCACCCTGCTTTCTGAATCCAGGACCACTTGCCAAGGGGTTCTACTGACTACAGTTATCTGGGCCTCAGACATAAATCACTAAGAAAATATCCTTACGAGCTTGCCTATAGGCCAATCTGGTGGGGGTAATTTCTCAGTTGAGGTTTCCTCTTCCCAAATGATGTTAGCCTGTGTCAAGTTGATAAAAAAAAAAAAAAAAACTAGGCAGCACAACAGACACACACACACACAAAATATATACATAAATTATAATGTAAATAATAATAATAAATAAATAAAACATTTTAAAGATGTGCTTCAGGAGATAGAGCAATGGTTCAGGACTTAAGAGTACTTGACATACAAAAGATTAATTAATTAATTAAAATAAATAAAAAAAGAGTACTTGACACTTTTTGAGAGGACTTAGATTTGATTACCAGCAACTACATTGTAGCTCACAACTGGTTCTAGGGGATCAGTTCTAGGAGACCTCCTTTTCTGGCTTTTGATGACACCACGTACTCATGTGGTACACAGACATATTTACAGGCAAAACACACATACACATAAAATAAAAATTTTAGAAAAAAAAAGCCAGAACCTTAGAAGATGAGAGTGAGACCTTATTTGGAAATAAAAACTTTTTAGTATAAACAAATTGGGATAGATTATACCAGATTAGGGTAAATTCATGAAAGGAAGAACATTTAGACACCGAGAACAAAGAGACAAACAAGGCCATGTCACAGAAGCAGAGATTTGACATTGCTAAAGGGCAAAGAAGACATAGATGTAAGCCAACACTTGTAGCTGGAAATGAGGGCCAGGTCAGGCTCCCTCAGGGCCCCAAAGAAACCAAACTCTTGATCTCAAACTTAAGCTTCCCGGGACTGTGAAACCAAATCACCATTGTTCAGGTCTCCAAGGTTGTGGTGTTCTGCTTTGGTAGAAATGGGGGATCAAAGCAGCTTCCTTTTTCCTGTGTCACTTTTTCACAAACAAGCCTAGGAATGCCTGATTTGTCTGTGTCAACAGAAAGAGATTTCAACCCTGCTGACGAAACATCATGAGATCAACAGCATTTCCTCAGGCTCAGAGCCTGGTCTCAGGCCATGCCCATGGCCCTTGTGGATTCCTGGGAGAGTAGAGTGTGGTCAGCTCCAGCTTCCTCCAGATGTACCAGCATGCGGCACATACTACTTCTTAAGGGTTTTGTTTATTTGTTTGTTTGTTTTTTCCTACTATTGTTGCAAAGAAACAGGGATTTAGAAATGATTGGAAAGTAATAAAAAGTTATTGAATTCTCCAAGATACAGAGGCGGTGCACATGGCTTTCCTAAAATGTCACTGCGGTTTGACCCTGCCATTGTCACAAGAGACTTGCACATCAAGGGTGGCTGTGTTCATCTACAGAATCATTTTGTGCACATTTCTAAATGCAGAGCCTGTCTTGAGCCACTTAGCGCAAACGGATATGAAGACTTAGTCCCTGATCTCAAGAGATTATGATGCATAAAGAGGAAAATGTTTACCCCCAAAAGGGGGGTAGTTATGAAAAAATAACTATTGATAGTGACTGATGATTGGCATGAATTAGCTCTCATGAGCAATCCTCTACAGCAACATGACGCTGAACTGAAGCTTGGAAACTGTGTCTGTCCCTTGAGGTGAGGAAGGACATTCAGGGATAAGCAAGGTCAGGATATGTCTATATTCACAGACAGATGTTGGCAAATTCATGGAGCTTCAAGGTGTTCGGTGTGAGTAGAGTAACACAAAATAAAATTTAAAACAAGAAAACTATCCCATGGAAATGTGAATACAAAAGGAAAATGTTCATAATATTCAAATGTTCAAAATAATGTTCAAAAATACAAAAAAAGCAGTTCATAAATTTCTATGAATTCTTCTTAGGTAACCTTCATATTTGGCTCCATGGATCAGAGTGGTTTAAGCATTATCAGTTAAGAGACCCAAATTTTAGAAAACCAGTCCCTTGTGCAAGAGATCAAGAATAGTACTGGTTATAATCCTGAGTGTTATATGGTAACAATAGGAAAAACAGGAGGAAATAAAGTGAAATAAAAATGGTGAAAGGGGAGGCCACTGAGTCTATTCAGCAGGTAAAGGAGCCTGCTTTTCAAGCCTAATGGTCGGAATTTGATCTCCATAACTCACGTCTGACAGGAGAAAGCAAACTCCTCAAAGCTATACTTTAAACCCCAAATGTGTCATGTAGCACAGTTGTGCCTCCATACAAAAAAAAAAAAAAAAAACAAAAATACATAAATGTATTTCAAAACACTAAAGAGGTAGAATAAATGTACTTGAATAGCCAAGTAGAGATGAATAATCAGAAGCAGGAAGAAGTGAAGGGTGGCCTCCAAGTTTCTGGCATTGGTGACAAAAAACAGAGGCATCAAAAGGAATGAAGGCAAGGAGAAAAATTCGTCCTATGTGTAAATGCTAAGCACACAATGCCCCAGAAATACCGTCAATCATCCAGGAATCAACAGAGACCACACAAGCGGAACTCAGATGACCAACGTGACAGAAGTTAGAGATATAGTATGACTGGCAGATGAAGCTGAAGAAACAGATAAATTCAGTCAGATGCACGTGTGAAGTAAGAAAAGAAGGTTTGAGTGCCGTGAGTGGTTAAAAGTGAAGGCTCTGTGGCCACGATGCTAGAGTCGGAGCCTTAGTCCCATCACCAACTAGCTGTGTCACTTGGGAAACTTTGCTGTTTCCATTCCCTCAAGAATGAGATACTGCAAAGTTACGCTCTTTCTGTAAAGTACTTAGAAGAGTGCCTGACCCATCACTGTTCAATAATATTAAGAGAGGAGGGAGGGTGGGAGAGAGCATTTCTTCTAATTTGGTCAAGTTCCTGGTATTTGCACAAATTTCTCTGAGCACAAAAATTTAAAAAGATAATGCAAATAAACAAAAAAGGTATCTTTTATTATATTTAATTATTTCAGAATGAAATGCTTATACAATGTGTTTTGATGGTATCGATCTACTTCTCCCTCCAATTTTTCTCAGGTACCCCTCAGCCCATCTCCTTCCAACTTGATGTTCTCCTCTTCTTTTAAATAACCTGCTGAGTCTAATCAGGGCTAAGAATATGAACAAGAGTACAGGACCATCCGCTGGAGTGTGAGAACTCTACTAGATGTCACATCACCAAAGAAAAATTACTCTCCTTTCCCCAGAAGACATCAAATACCAACAGCTCTGTGGTTGGGGATGGGGCCTCTTGGCAGCCCCTCTCCCATTCGTGTTAAATTTTGAGCAAATGTGGAACTCTGTATTAGCTGCTGCCCACTGCAAAAAGAAGCTTCTCTGATCAAGACTGAAGCTTGATCGAAAACAGCACAAACCTATGGGTATAAATACAAGGCAGTTTGACAACATGATCATTTATTAAAACAGTAGCAGGCTCCCTCTAAGACCTACAAACCTTACCCCCAATTTATTACTTTAATGATATTTTGCCATTTGTTTCTAATAGAACATATTAAATATATAATGCAATTCATTATGGCATTTGAAAATATATATTGAAGTGTTTGCTCATATTTCCTCATGGTTATCCTCTTATTCAGTTTTTTATGACATGCCCAATTTGAACTCCGTCTTTAACCATCATCTGCGCCTTCCCGGGTCCAGAGACAGTGGTTATGTCAGAGAGACAGCAAGGACAATAGAAAATAAAACTGTAAGACAGTAAGCTAAGGGCTGGATATGATTAGCCCATAACTGTATTCTCAGGACTGGAGAGACTAAGACAGGAGGAACTTAAGTTCAAGGTCAGCAAAACCAAGGAGAGAGAGAATTAACAGAGAAATCTGTCTAAAGACGTTTCATGGCACATCATGATATGTATTTTAAAGTGTACATTCCTGTTGCTTGCATTTAAACAGCAAAGGAATCTACATTTGAATGTGTTCTCTATGTTTTGTTGCAATTTGAATATCACAGAGTTATGACAGAAACAGACAAGGTATCTCATGGTACTTCATCACACACACACACACACACACACACACACACAACCCTTCATTCAGTAGTTCTCAAATGTTAGAGATTGCACAGGTCTTCAAAGAATGATATGATTTTTGGGAGAGCACCTCTTACAAGGGCCCAAGTACATTTTCTAACACCTACTCGCTCACAAACAAATATAAGAAACTTTTGGGATCAGATGCCATCTTCTTCCCTCTGCAGGCTTACATGCATATGGTAAACATTTTTAAGATGCTGTGATTTATTTGAGATTGTATTAAATCTTTATATCAATGTGAGAAAATTGACATCAGGACACTATTGACCCACAAAAATCTTTCATCTTTTTTGGGAACATGTTATGGCTTACAATGTACATCTGTATATCTTTTATTCAAAAAAATAAATATTTGTATTACATTACTTAATTTGTTTGTGTGTATATAAGTGGGTATGCACATGCCATGGCATACATGTGGAAATCTGAGGAGAATTTGTGGAAGCTGTTTTTCTCCTCCACTGTGTGGGCCTCCAGGGACCAAACTCAGTGTCAGAATCAACAGCAAGCTCGTTTGCCCAATGAGTACCTCGCTGGCCCCTAAAATATTTCATGTTCTGCCCTTGTTTTTTCACTTTGATTTTGTGTTGTTTATTCTTCGTTATGGAGACTGTGTTTATTTTCATGTGTTGATCTTGCACCACACACTGTCCTTAAACTCACCAATTATAAAAGGCTTTATGTAGAGTCTAGCAGATTCTCTACATGTGATTATGTCAACTGCAAAGAATGACAGTTCTACTTCTTCTTTAAAAAATATAATGATGATGATGATGATGATGATGATGATGATGATGATGATGATGATGGTGATGATGATAATGGTGATGGTGATACAGGTTGCTAGACCCAACGGCCAGTTAGGTCCAGGCCCTTGTGGATGATTCAGTTCACGAATGGCTCCTCAGAGCTCAGGCATTTAGTAGGCAGATTTCCCCAGAGATGATGCTATGGGAAGGAGATAGAGCCCTTGTGACCTGGGACACGATGGAGGATCCTTAAGTCATTAGGTATGTACCCTCAAAAAGGACCAAAAAAGGACCACGGGACTCTGATCCCCTCTTCTTTCCTTCCTTTTCCTGCCCAGCTGTGAGATGAGTGGTTGTTTCGGCCAAGAAGTGCTGTCTCACCACTGCCTCAAAACAAAAGGGCCAATTAATCACGGGCTAGATTCTCCAAAGTTCCAGACCAAAGTAAACCCATCAGGTATTTCACTGAGTTACAGAAAGCTAGTGATGCCCACAGGCAGGAACTCCAGCTATAGAATTATGGTATTTTGTTCTCCTTTGACAGAAGGCAGTGGCGGGAGAAGGGCATGAGGGGGTCTTTTAAAGCACAAAATGTTAGTGAGGTGGCTGAGCGGGAGAGTGTAACTCAATGATAGTGTATTCCCACACATACCTGAGGCCTGAGTTTAGTGAATACACACACACAAATAAACACAGACACAAACACACACACAGGCACACAGACAAACACACAGATAAACACACACACACACACACAACACACAGAAACACAAACACACACAGAGACACACAGACACACACACAAACACATACACAGACACACAGACAAACACACACACAGACAAACACACAGAGACACACAGACACACACACACAAACACACACACAGACACACAGACAAACACACAAACACACAAACACACACACACATAAACAAACACACATTAGAAATGAAGCCATTTCTGGCCCTGAGAGGAAATTAACCACACAGAGCCTTTTAAACTAAAGTAGGAGAATGTTCCACACATCCTTATGAAGACTGTGCAGTTTCAGCCAGCTCAGTTAGGTCAAAGTGAAGACAAGCAATATTTTGTTTCCTCTGTTAAATCACATTCATCCCAAAACTACCTTGGGAGGTTTTAAACAAAGAAAATATTGTGTTTAGCCCTTATCAAAGAATGTGTTTCCAATTTACACATACTTCAAGTAAGAAATTGTTTCTGACTTATTTTTTCCTCCCAGTGTTTGGGATGTTGCGCAAGAATCCAAGTGAAGATGAAGTTAATGTTAAAAACTAACTTACTGCGCTGGCATCTGACTTCCTTTCTGTGATTCATAATTGCATTCTTGTACAGCATGTGTTCATCATGACTGTGAGTCCTTTTAGCAGCTACTTTTAAATTCCTTTAAAATGAGAAGCCTGAAATAGCTTCTGTAGGATGTGTTTACTGGAACAAACTGAAGTACAGGGTTTCTCTGTAATTTTAAGCTTTCACAACTTATTCTTTCTCAAAAATCCAAGGCCTCATGCATACTAGGTAAGTAACTGCTCTTGCAGAGAGCTGGGCCCCAAGTATAGTCTTTAGTATTTAAATATTTTACCACAATGTATATAGTATGTTGGTGGTCAAATTAAAATGTCTATCAAAGAAATAACGGATGTTCACTTTTCAAAAATTAGCAGAGTAATATTTTAAATGCTCATGCTCAAAATTAGTTATTATGGAAGTAGATATTTCTTGAGAGAAGTATTAACAATCTGTAAGAAATTTGTGATGACCATTATTTACATAGCCATAGGTATTTTAGGTTAATTTGAGGTAGAACAATATTTTAAAATAAAACCACATCTGAGGGCTGGAGGTGTGGCAGACAACACGTGTGTAAGACCTCAATTCGACCCCCACTCAAAGTTAATTAACTGTTAAAAAGCACAATTCGTGAGATTGAAAAATAAACGATCCCATTCTCCCCCATACTGGCAACTAGAGGAGCGCACTCACAGATACTAAACAGCTGCTGTAATACTGAATCACATCCACAGCCAACAGACGCCATTTCACTCTAGTCCTGGATTAGAAGACTTTGCTCTCAAAGCGTCATAGGTGCGCTGCAGGTGGCTCTAATGTAAGTACTGTGGGGTAATGATGAGATACCGAACAGCCTGTGTGTCCAGAGGTGTGTCTGTCCAGAGTAGCACAGCTGCCTGATGGCATAGCTACTGAACTGGGGTGGATAGAAGGAAGGAGTCCTTGCTTAAAAAATTCTCAAAAAACTTAAAAGAGTTCAATGCCAGCCTAGACTTCTCTCTCTCTCTCTCTTTCTCTCTCTCAAAAAAAAATAGTTAATATATACTTGTGGTTTTTTAAGTATTAAATAAAAATAGATTCTGTTGTTGTTGTTGCTGTTGGAACACTCTCTCCATTCTCTCTCCCTAGAAATTAGCTACAGTTAATAACCGGTTGGTGCATAAAAAATAGAAAACTATTTTAGGTGTCACATTCCATTGACACCAACTCTGTTTCACTTGCACAAGCACTCGTACCACAGGTACTGCTTTTTATCCTGTTGAAAGACATGTCTGTATGGTCCTTTCAAATCTGCAGATGCAAATCTACCTCATTCTTTCTTAATTGCAAAACACGCAGCTGAATGTTCAAGTTAGGAAGCCGCTCTGGTGTTGACAAACACTTGGGTGGCCCTCAGGCTTGCTAGCACTGCTGCCATGCACGTGCCTGCGTTAAGTACCAGTTATCAAGTTGCCGGGTCCAAGTGTGCTCAGATTTGTCACCTTGACCCTCTAAATAGACTGTCATGTTTCACTCCCACTCGCGGAGCTAAGGGCTGCCATAGCAAAGTTGCTTCCATTAACACTTCTTTCTACCTGTGGTAAGGAAAGGTGCTGGTCCCAAATACAAATGACCCTGCTGTTTTGAGAATTCCTTCCCTGGGAGACGTAAACACTTACCTCCTCCTCGCGTCCTGAGGACAAAGACAACCCAGAGCACAATTTCACCAAGTTCACCTTGAGGAACCAACGAGTTTATTATGATTAAATACGGAGCGTGGATGAGCAGTTGGAGCAAGGGTGAAGCCCAAGCCAACATACCAGTCTTCTCCTGGCATGGACAATGGCTTCACCGCGGAGCAAAGATGGGGTCCCTTTCAGTTGTCTTCCCCAGCACTGCAGCACCTCGGGACACACCCCTTACCCCCTGGCCACATGCAATTAGGACAAAATCACAAAGCCTGAGACAGTGGCTTAAATCCAAGATGATGTTCCATGAACCCTCCCACACCCTCCCTCTCTGAGGGATGTCGAAGGTCAACAAGTCTGCTCTTTATTTTTATCATTTTGTTTTGTTTTGTTTTTAATTAAGATGTAAGTACAAAGTGTAACGTCACAAGCGCTTCTCGCAGAGCCCTTTCGCTGCCCATTCTGGCGCCGTTCTGCCTTCCTGGACCAGGCCAAGCAGGAGGCGCCACAATGGGTGTTAACATTTGACACACCAAGGACCGGAAGGTTAGGCGCAGGGGGCCCAAGAGCCAGGACATCTACCCGCTGCTGCTAATCAAGCTCTACAGGTTTCTGGCCCAACGAACCAACCCCACCTTCCATCCGGTTGTTCTGAAAAGGTTATTTATGAACCGCACTAACCGGCCACCTCTGTCCCTGTCACGCATGACCCGAAAGATGAAGATTCCTGGCCGAGGGAACAAAACAGCTGTGGTGGTGGCGACAGTCAGAGATGGTGAGAGGATTCTCAAAGTGCCCAAGCTGAAGCTGTGTGCACTGCGAGTGAGCAGCAATGACGCATCCTCAAGGCTAGGGCTGAGATCCTCACCTTCGACCAGCTGGCTCTGGAGTCTCCCAGCTGTGCTCCTCCCTGTCTGGTCCTCGGAAGGGCGCAGAGGTATACCGGCATTTGGCAAGGCCCCACGGACCCCAAACAGCCACACCAAACCCTATGTCCACTCCAAGGGCCGAAAGTTCGAGCGTGCCAGAGACCAAAGGGCCAACTGAGGCTAGAAAAACTAACCCTGGATGTTAGTGTTATTTTGTTTTTAAGCTTTTGATGTTGGGGAAAAAAAAAAAAAAAAGGATGTAATTACAAGATGACCTCCATCTGCCTCCATGTGGCATGGGCAGGGTGGAAGAGGTCTGGGTGCCACTAAGATAAGCAAGTAAGCAGTGTAGAGGTGAGAGGGAGAAAGAAGCAGAAAAGTGTGTGAACGATAAAGAAAGCAGAACTGGAGGTGAAAAAGTAGTGAGGAACAGCCCCATGTGACCTGCAGCCATGGGGAGGTCCTGGCCCATGCCGCAGCCAGGATCTGTGTCTGTGGCCCTGCAGCAGCTGGAGCGGGTGCTGATGTCCATGGTCCAGATCTTCCCTGGTCTGGGCTGCCACTGGGGGCCACGCTGATGTCTCAAGGCTGTGCAGAGCTGATCCTGCCTCAGGTTGGCTACAGCACTCAGGAGAGAGGGCCCTGTAACTCACCTAGGCAGCACAGTAGAGCTGTTCCTAGTAGCTGAGGCACGGGTGAGAGAGGGAGAGCTGGCCCAGAGCAAGGTGCTGGGGGCGGGGGGGCAGGAGGACCAGCAGGCCGACCAACTCAACTACCACCCAGCCCTGATCCTGGGCTTTGAGTTGGCCCATCCCAACATCTACCCTATCTGTGAACTGCTGGAGTGGGTGAAGGGGCTGGCCCTGCAGAACCAAAGCTGCATCTCCATGAACAGGGCAACAACAGGATGTCTGAGAGGAGTCCAGGTGGGGATCCAGTATTGATGGTGTAGCAGAAGCCAGAGGCCTCAAGTCAGACCAGTGACTCACTGTAATGAACATTTGCAAGAAAAGCTGTTTGGACAAAGGGGTATACTGTGGGACACACTGTAAAATACTGCAGCTTCCACAGAGATATTTTTCTCTTTTTGTTTACTTTTAATTTTTTTGTTTTGAGGGGAAGGTTACAAGGGCAGATATAGAGGAATGGGGAGACGCATGGGATTTGGGTACAAGACGTGAAATTCACAAAGAATCAATAAAGATTTTTTTTAAAAAAAAAAGATGTAATTACATTATTTCCTCATTTCCCTTTTCTTCAAACATCTTCCATATCTTTCTCTTTATTCCCTCATAAATTCATGGCTTCATTTCCTGTAATTGCTATTGTTACGTTATGTGTGTGCGTGTGTGTATACATACATATTTATATGCATAAATATACAAACATTACTTTCTCAATTCACTTAGTGTTTCTTGTATGTACATGATTCAGGGCTGACCAATTAATATTGGATAACCAATTAGAAGACTCAGCCCTGAGGAAAACTTTCCTGCTCTCAGCAGGCATTATCTATAGTTCTTTATCTAGAGGTCGGGGTCAGTGAGATCCCTCTTCCATGTTAGCATGGCTATTGGTGCTGTCTTGTGCCTGATTCGATTCGTGAGATCCCCAAAAGACCACCTGGAGCCGAGTCCATTGCAAAACATATGAGGATCTTTATTTACAGCTTAAGCTGGACTCTCGCAGACACCAAGGCATTGGTATCCAGCTGAGAGCCCAGAGCTCAGGACTGAGGGTGATTTATAGATCTCAGTCCCTCCCAGTGCTCCTAAAGCAGGGGATTCTAGCCCATCTAGTTTTTATTGGTTAAACTATAAAAAGAAGAAGCTATATTTCATAATATATATGTTTGCTATGGGAAAGTGCCAGAACCATGAATGGTCCCAGCTTTCTTTGTTCTCTTTTGCGGGGAACAGGAAGGGGTGAGGGGAAACAGTTGATCTTGGGCTTCAGTCCTGTCCTGTGCTGGCTTTGGGTTTCAGTTCTGCTTTGTGCTGGCTTTGGGCTTCAATTCTGTCCCGTGCTAGCCTTGGGTTTCAGTCCTGTCCTGGACTGATAGACTGCTGGAGGGTAGAGGGGGAGATTAACTCCAGGAGCAAGGCCATCCTGGCTGATTTCCTGGCAACAGAACCTCTGATGAGCAGCAAGGTCAGCTCTCCCCAGCAGCTGGCTGGATTTGCCTAGAAACAGCAACAGCTGCCCTGACATATTTTAAACTTTTTAGCTCAGTACCCCAAAAACTTAACTTTTAATTTTTTTTCCATCTCTCAGTCTTTATTCAGGTATTGTTTAGGTATTTGTATTGCTTCATGTTTGTTGTTTTGTTTTGTTTTAAAACAGGGTCTCACTGTATAGCCAACTGGCCTGGAACTCACTATGTAGACCAGACTGACCCTGAACTCATAGAGCTCTACCTTCATATTCCTCCTGAGGACTGAGTTAAAGGGATGTGCCACCATGCCTGGAAGCAGCCATATTGATAAAATATCATGGGTGAAGTGCCCCTGCCATTTCTATAAGATACAGTCTCACTGCAGATTTCCTGTTCCTCTGGCCTTTACAGTCTTTCTGCCTCTCTTTCTCCATGTTTCCTGAGCCTTGGTTGTGGGAATTTTGTTATAAATGTATTCGCTGGGGCTGAGCACCCAAGAATCAGTTGTTCTCTGCATTTTGAACAGTTGTGGTTTTCTATAAATGATCTCTGTTGCAAAGAGAAGCTTCTTTGATGAGGTATAACTGGACTTTTGGCTACTTTCTTGAGTTCTTTTTTTCTACTTCCCTACACTACCCTCTTTCCTTCCAAACCCCTAACACTAGGTAGGAGAGAAAGAAGGTTAGAGGAAAGGGAGTATCAAAATTGTCAGACTATGTACTGCTGATTAGGGATGTTGAGTTCCTTGGGAGGAGTTTTATCTAGGTAGTCAGGATATCTCCAACCAGGAGCCAGCAATCCATCAACCAGCAGCAGGAGCAAACCAAAATCAGCACAAGGCATGAGTCCCCACCCACCCATACCCACTACCTTGTTCAGAGGGGGAAATCCACTTGAACAGTTGCTGGTTACCACCAAAATATGAATGCCACTATTACACCATTAGGGATATTTCTGGTACAATGAAAGCTAGTCTTCGGGGAAAAGCCCTGCACATGAGAACCAGCTCAGATCCTCCCAGTCCTGTGTTTGAAGTGCACGGGCTGTCTTGCATCAGCAATAAAGCCTGCTCTTGTTGCCTGCTTTCATCCAGTCTCTGCTGACCTAATGAAGATGGCAGCTCCTTGCTCAGAGGACCACGTTCCATAACATTCATCAACCTTCTGCAGAATTTTCCTTTACTTAGCAATATACCAGGACATTGACTGGGTCCTTTTGACAGCTCCCGACAGCACTTGTCTTTTTTTGAAAACTATGTTTAGCATATTTGTCAAAGGATATCTATCATATGCAAGTTTCCATAAAGTTTGCTGAGAACAGAAAATTTTACATCCTTCCTGTATTCTACTTTGTCCTTGGGACATCTATAGTCCTTTCATATGGGTGTTAATATTAATTAATACTTGTTTTCTTTTATAGAACTTTTGCTCCAAGATATCAAAACACATTATGAGCATTGTCTCATTAATCATAAAATATCCCTTTAAGGAAGGTATTTTCAACTATATTTCAAAGTAATACAGAGTCTGAGCCCGAGTGTTAAGGATCCTCCTTAAGGGTTTGAATGAATTAATGGGTTTTTGTTATCCAGCTTTCTGATTTGAGTCAAGGAAAGTTCATGACAGAGGCTTTCTGAGTTGTCTTCATTAAGGGAAGTCCTGATACTTTTACAAAACTCTAACAAGCAAAATGGCACAGAGGTCTCCAGATGAGTCGAGGAAGGTCGCAAACTCTTAGGATCAAAGTATTTTACCTTCTTCCACTTAACAATACAAAAAAAAAAAAAAAAAAAAAAAAAAGTAGAAGTTAGGCCATAGATAAGGAGAAAGCCACACTGTAGGTTAAATTTTATTAATCTTAAGATCTGGGGGATTTTCATGGGGGTTGTTTAAATGAGACAACTAACCTATGAAATTTTAGGAGGCACCCTCAAGGCTTAATCACACTGGAATAGTGGGGAAGTAAACTAAAAGTTAGCTGGAACTAATAGACAGCAGTGTGAACATGGAGGCTGGAATTAAAAGACAGCAGTGTGAATGTGGAGGCCGAATACATAGTATGAACATGGAGGCTGGAACTAATACATAGCAGTGTGAACATGGAGACAATTCTGATGAACCTCCCAGTGTCCATTGCCAAGGGATCGCTGATGCACAGTGGAAGAAGTGTCTGACCACAGCATCGAGTGTCACAGCCCACGCGGCATAACGTCTGTGGACTCTGAGGCTGGTGCCTGGACTTCTGCCTGACATGCGGAAGGTTATCTACAGAAAGGTCCAGGTAGCAAAGTGAGACATAAGAACAGCTCTGTGGCATTTTCCTCAGGGTTGTGCAAGGCCAGCTACACAACGAGTCCCACCCACATTTCATTTCTATTCTTCTCTCATAAAGGGTAAGATTGTATGGCTACACAAAGGGTGGGAACGGATCTCACACAGACAGGGTTCAAGGATCCTCTTCCTGCAGTTCTGAGGCCCTGACAGTGGCCACCATTGCTTTTTCTTCTCACAATTTAAAGTAGAGTGCTGTGGCTTCAGAGTCAGTATGGGGAACAGGAAAAAATACGTAACTCCATTAATAAAACCCCTTCTCTTGCTTTGTCACTTCTTCCAAGAGTGACTTATAAACCAATAGCAGAGATCATACGACAACACAGAGACTTTCTGGAAGAAAATCCTAGTGGATTCTGTTTTAGGTTTTTTGGTTTTGTTTTGTTTGTTTTTGTTTTTGCTTTTTTGGAGTTGTTTTTGTTTTTGTTTTTTCATTTCAAACACTAGAACAGAAGGGATTCAGGAAAATAATGTGCAAAATGCTGTGAGCTGATGTTACAAGAATTTATTTGCTTTCTGTAGCAACAAAGTTGGATGTGCCTGTTCCAGTATGTCAAAAGGTTTCTCATTGTTCGTACTGTTTCAAGCTGTGCAAAATTATGAATACTCAAGTAGGTGTATTAAAACCTGTACTGTGATTAACATAAAAGCCTCTCAGAGGGGCACAAAATCAGTATCTCTGACATAGGGGAGACACAGCCAGGGGAGAGTGTGCCCTTAAGCACACTTGCAATGGTAAGACGCCTGCAGACAAGGCCAGACCTCAGGACCTTTCTGTTTCCTGTAGGGCTTGTCATGAGAAAATGAGATAAACTGCCAGAACTCGAGCACATTCATTTTCTTTACCCTCCTTGGTTGCCATCATGGGGTGTCTCCTAGTGACCCCACAAGATGCCTGCTGTGCTCCTGAGAAAATAAAAATGAGCAAAGCCTGCCCCACCTCTAACACACAGGTGGGATATTCTGAGTGACTTGTTGCCAGACTCTAAACTGCTGCTTCTTCCACCCCTTGGGTAGTTTAGCATTAATCACAGCAAACTTATCTTCTCAAGTCCCTTTAGGTCCCTAACAGTTTTACAGGGCCCCAGAGATATTTGTACCAATCTGAATCTGAAGGTTTGCTTCCAAAATTTAATCTCATTCATTTGATCACTTTGCAAGTCATTGATACTGCTAAAAGTTCAGGGAACATTTTTAATTATCCTTTTTGTTCCAGTGGTTTGGGAGACCATCCATGCAGGAGGGTTGAATTCTCTAAGATGGGAGCCTTTTCACAGAATCATACAATGAAATCCCTTTACATCCAAAAGGGATCACCAGGACATCTGCAATGGGTCTCTTGTGCAATGAGATGAAATTCTTCCATTTGATAGTTTTCTAAATGTGTCATCCCTTTTGGGTAAAATAATGGAGGCATATGGTCCAAACTTGGAAAGGCACACAATCCTGAACACTGAGCAATAAATCTCTACTTCGTGCCATCTAGCTAGCATTCGTGGAGGAGACCAATGCTATAGGTTCTTATGATTTTTTCCCCAGAGATATTCAGAGCATATCCTGACATCCGTTTAGTCAGAGCATAAACCTGGAAATGCCCAAGAGGTCATGCATTAATCACATTCTCTAATTGTCATAAAATAGTGAGAGATGGCTCAGCAGTTAAGAGCAGTTGGCTGCTCTTCCAAAGGATCCAGGTTCAATTCCCAGGAACACATGGCAACCCACAACTGTCTGTAACTCCATTTCCAGGGGATCTGACAGATATATAGACATTCAGACAAAACACCAATGCACATAAAAAATAATAAATAAAAAATCTATATAATAAATAAGTGTCTATTTATTCCCCCACAACTTTGCTTAAATTAATTGCTTTCTTCTTTATTTAGTTTTTTTGGTTTGTTTTGGTTTGGTTTGTTTTGGTTTGGTTTGGTTTGGTTTGGTTTGGTTTGGTTTGGTTTGGTTTGGTTT
>NW_026593286.1:36068019-36123083 GCF_907164565.1 Psammomys obesus | reverse complement strand
TTGGTTTGGTTTGGTTTGGTTTGGTTTGGTTTGGTTTGGTTTGGTTTTGTGAGTCAGGGTTTCTCTGTGTAGCCTTGGCTGTCCTGGACTCTAGATCAGGCTGGCCTCGAACTCAACAAGATCTGAGTGCCTCTGCCTCCCTGAGTGCTGGGACTTTATCCAGCTTTATAAGACATCATCAATACTTACTTTTTATCTTCTTGTTCTATTTTTCTGTTGTATCTATTGTTCACAACCGGAAAGGCAGATGCCTCCTTAAAATATGCTACTTTCAAAGATTTGATACAAATAATATTTGTGGTGGTTTGGATCACCAGTGTCCTCCATAGCCCTGGGCATCACAATACTTGGTCCTCAGCTGTTGGCACTGACTGGGTAGTTTTAGGAGAAAAAGCCTTGCTGAAAGACATACATCCCTTGAGGTGGGATTTGAGAGTTTGAAGAGTTTAAAGCAGCATCTCTAGCTCTCTCTTTCTGCAGCTTAAAATGTGAGCTCTTATTTTGCTGCCATGTTTTCTGTTTTACAGACTCTTACCCCACTGGAACTGTAAGCACCAAATAAACCCTTTTTTTCTCTGTTGCCTTTGTCATGATATTTTATCACAGCAACAGAGAAGCACTGCAACATCATTTAGCAAGTAAAGAGAAGAGGGGACTTACCACATCAAAAACTTTGCTGATGCAAGTAATATACATCAGGCAACACAATGGAAGTGGTGCTAAGAATAGACTGACTTAGGACTGATTAACTCTTACTGATTTTTTTTTTTTTTTGATGCCCAGAGAGCTGGGAAATCATTATCTCATTCAAATGCAAGGTTTTAGTTACAAGTGAAAGAAAATCTAAGCATTAGCTTAAATGATTAGTTTCCAGGCCCATGTGTCTTGGGATGCTGGCTTTAAGAAAACCCCAGGCTCTGGAGTATCAGTTTCTTCCTACTGTTCCAGTATGCTGCCTTTTGGAATGTTTCCCCTCATGGCAGGCAGTTAGAAGCAGCCTCAGCACCACGATCCCTGAGTCACATCTTAAAAAGTACAGAGGACCTTGAAGTGGGCCCTATGGATTAGTGGGCAATTTTCTCTTCCAAAACTTCAGCAATTGTCTCTTTAACTTCACTGTTCATAATTGGTTCTCATGCTTAACCCTGAGTCAGTCCCATTAATGGTGAAATGTAATGTTGCTCATTACACCAAGATAATCAAAGCTCTTCACTGATTCGACCTGATCTCACTGGAAAATGGAATACTTAATGCAGAGTAGGAAAGGTGCTGATGGTGAGGAGGGATTTCTTGAACGTCTTCTTTCCCTGCTACTTTCTGCATACAGCTTCCACACTGTGCTCTTGGGCTGGCTCCATGGGCAAGGCTTCATTCTAGCTTCCCTTGGAATCTGACACACAGCTGACAAAGACTTGACGTGGACAGCTTTCACACTTCAAACCTTAAAACTCCAGCTCCTTCAATTTCCAACACCAGTTATTCCTATGGCTACTAAAAACATTCCCAAAGCCATCCTCTAACTGGATTGAGCTGACCAGAGTCCCAGAGGTGATCTTTAAAGGCCATAATTAGGCAAGTGAGTCATCGACAAGCCTGGACACTAAGCACATCTGCTCAGGAGAGAAACAGCATCTCTTAGGAGATGCCAGGAAGGCATGCAGCTTTAGCACAGTCCCAGGGGGGAAATGATAGCAAGAAAATAGCAGCAAATTTAATGATTAAAAGTTAGAGCATATTGGTGGTCAGATTTGGGCTTCAATCACTATGTTTACCCTATAATCTCTGAAATTCATTTTATGGACCACCAAAACATTTCTTTGGCAAGAAACATTGTAGAAGAAAACAAAACTTTTATCATAAACCTAGATATCCAAAAAGATATTAATCAAACTTATATCCCAGGTGTAAAGTGTCAAAGCACAGATTTTCATGTTGATGATTATTAATATTTATTATTTATCTTTTAGTTAAACAATAGTTATTCCTAGATCAGCTGTATACCCAAATCACCATACAGAGACTAGAATTTATTTAACTAACCTAGAGCACAATGCTGGGCAATAATTACTCCGTCCTAAACCAAGCCTGCATAGCTTCCTCCCTTTCAGATTTCCCATATTATACTTGATATTTAGTCATATCTGAGACCCAGTTGGTTCATCTCCCCTGGTATTTCCAGGTCCTCTCCAACCTCTCTTCTCTGAACTCTCTCACTAACTTCTTTCTCCTACCTCTGGACTAGGATGTCCCACCCTATTCTCTCCGTTGCTCAGCACTGGCTGGCTGTTTTATTGACAATACACAAATGGTGACATGTTTACACAAACTTGAGACAGGTGATGCTTAGAATAAGTATCACAATGCAATGTCTGGATTGAAACCATATAGTGGGGTAGAGAAATCAGCATGTGAATGAACGAGGGTAAATTGTATACATTTCACAAGAACATTATCACTTCTTCAAAATCTTTCAAAAACTCAAAGAAAGTCTATGACAGGAAGCTTGTGAGTTTCATGTCATTCTTATCCACATTCCAACCCTCAGCTTCATGAGACACTTGTCTCAAAAAGCAAAAACAAAGACAATAACAAAAAAGCAAACACTGAAAGGACTAACAGAATTCTACAGGAGAATTTCACTTTACACAATCAATTTTCTTCTGATTTCCAACAGAATATAGAGAGCTCCTTTCCCTCCAGCCTGTTAAGAGTATTCACTAGGGAGAGGTTCTGAATTCAACAGTTGCTTTTTCACTAGAAAAAGAAGGGTTGTGTGTTTTTTGCAGAACCCAACTAAACCTCTGCAGAAAGCTGGAGAGGACCATCCTTCTTTTCCCCCTTGGAACCCAGATCTGAGTAGCCATCTGACCGGAGGCCATTTAAATGAGAAGAAAATAAGGAAAGTTCTCATCCCATCCCTCTAAGCCTGGAAGTGGGTTTGGGTTGAGGGTACTACCAAAATGTCTTTCATGAGTCACAGAAATTATAGTGACTGTTTTCTGGATGGTCTTAATGTTTAAATACTTAAGACTACAGAATGGTTTTTTAAGATAAATTATCTATAAAATAAAGTTAAAACAACAACAAAGAAATACAGAGGGCTGGGAATATAGCTCTGTGGAGGAGCACTTCCCCAGCAAAAGGATCTGGGTTCTACCCCAGCACTGCCACAATACAAAAGAAGTTCCAGTGATAGCCAAAGCCAGAGACAATTGATGCTTAAAGAAAATGCTGAAGGCATTGGTGGAGGAAGGGGCTATCTGAATCTACAGTTAATGCATCATCTCTATATGGCCTTCCTATTTCTCCATAGCTTCAGTTTGTGAAAATGATGGTTATGTCATTTCCACACACTTGCTTGCTCCTGTCACAGCATGCTTGCAACAATCAAAAGAAAACAACTGCATGAACTCGAAGCTGAAGACTTTGATGAGAGTTTCTTTGCACTTCATACAAAGGATTTCAACTCGGTGTTTGCCTAAGACAACTGAACTATTCTCACTGAGCTTAAACAGGTAGACATGAATACATGAAAGTGTCTCATTTTCTTAAATATATTTAGACCAAGAAGACTGAGTAATTGGAAACACTTAACAACAAATCTTACAGTTCCAAGATCATTGGTGTTTCTCTAAAAAAATAAAAATAAAAATAAAAAACCACCTGTGTCATCTGTTTTATAAACAAATGAGATGTTCTGGAGAAATCCCTTGGGAAATATCCCTGCACCCAACCAGAGAGAAGTCTCTGGCACTTTTGAAGAGAGTTTGGTACAATAAACCAGCTCTTCAGCCATTAGCTGAGCAAAACAAAGACAATTTCCGCTGGTCCCTATTTTAGTTTACTCTTTGAACTCCCAACAGTTTATTTATTGTTATTGTTATTACTTTTAGTTTGGCACAGATTCTTTCAAAGATTATCTTGGTTCCCTTTTTTGAAGTCTTTTTCTTTGGGAAAAAAAATAGTTTTGTGGACTGTCATTTCTAACGTGCTCCACCTCTACAGCATTTGTTGGGGGATGCAGCCTGGAGAGCGTCCTCAGTTCTGACCTCAGCTGTGGACTGGATGTGAGGGCACAACAGCGGGGACCTGAAGGTCTGAGGTAGGGGCAACACCATATCTCAACATAAACATGGCTCAATGCAAGCCAGGAATGGAGTTACACATGCTGAGCATACACACCTCATCTCCATCAATACAACTCATCTCTATCAATTATACTAATCTTTATCGATAGTGCTCATCTCTCTCAATATGATTCATCATTACTAGTACAACTCATATCTATCAATAGTAATTATCTCCATCAGTACTGCTCATCTGTATCAATATAATACATCCCTATGGATGGGACTCATCTCTATTAATGTATCTCACCACTATCAATATAACCCCTCTCTGTCAATCAACTTATCTCTATCAATGTCAGTTTTCTCCTAAAGATTTTCAATCTTGTGCATAAAACTTTGGGAAACATTTCCCATTCTCACCCAGTCATTTCTCTGTGAATAGTCATACATTGGTCACTCATCACTAGAGGGCATTGTGAAGTGTTCTTTGACAGCAGTAACTAAATTGGCAGAGTGACAGCTTGAACCATTTTTAGCCTTTTTTTTTTCTTTGATAGAATAATAAGAATCTAAATCTGACCCTGGAGCTTGAAACATAGCTCAGTGGTGGACTGCAGGTCCTGAGTTCAGTCTCCAGCAGCACACAAAAAATAATAAATAAGTGTGTTTGAATATTTTTATGTATTTTATAAGTTTGGCTCTGTGAAATTTGTTTCTTTTCTGACGTTTTTTAAAATGTATTTTCTTAGACTATAATCCAATATATATTAGTCTTAAATAAACAATTAATTAATTTTTCCTTTAAGTTTTATTTTCCAAGTCCTATATATAAACATTTGCTTAGAGACTTTATATATTGTGTGTGTGTCTGCATACGTGTGTCTGTCTGCCTGTATGTATATGTGTGTGTATAGTATTGGGAATTATAAACACACTGTATCAGGGCTTCTGGCTTTGAGAAATAAAATAAAGTGTTGGGCGCAGTGGCACACACCTGCAATCTCAGCACTCAGGGAGGCAGAGGCAGGTGGATCTCTGTGAGTTCAAGGCCAGCCTGGTCTACAAGGTGAGCCCAGGACAGCCAAGGCTACACAGAAAAACCCTGTCTTGAAAAAACAAAACAAACAAATGTAAAGCTCAATATGTATAGGTCATGAATCTGATAAGCATATATATATATATATATATGTACATATATACATATATATGTACACATATACATAAATGCAGGTAGTTACATACACATGGATAAGTCACATGCATGAAATAATATAAAAATAATCAGCTAATTCTTCCATAAACATGAACTTTATTAAGAAATATAAGTTATAAATTAAACTGCTATGAATGCATATTAGTGAAAGCCTTATTTTCTTGCAGATATAACAATAACTTCATTTTAATTCGTCATATTCCAATAGACTTTACAATTATTGAATAATACATTCTAATATCTATATTATCAGTATGGCAGAAGCTTTTTAAAATTATAATTAAAACTTAAGGCCTGGAAATCTGCAGATAATAACTGGCAAAAATGTACTACTTGGAAGGAGACTAACAAGACTGATGACAGGTATACAGACAAATTGAAGAGAAGACCTGAGGGCTGGCTTGTGGACATCTAACACAGTACTGCATACTGAGTATCTACCAGTATGGCTGAGCATGTACTCCGATGGTAGAAAGGCTGTTTATCATTGGTGAAGACTTGGTTTCAGCCCTCAGTGCTACATTAAATTTAATTAAAAATTTTAATCTCTTATATTGATCTTCTATTTCATATAATATCTGGAAAGATGTTTTTGTTTCAATTTGCCTTATTATTTCTGTTGTGTTTATTCATCCATTCCACAAGCACTAATTGATTTACTTGGAATTTAGTACTAGAAATGAAAAGACAAATAGCATACCAAATTTGCCCCCAGAAAACTGTTAATTTTCTTTTTTCAACATTCATGAATTGCATTTCAGAACCACAGAGGCGAGGAGGAAGGGCAAAGGGAGGAGAGAGATGGGCCACAGGGGTAAATGAGGACTCAAGATGCATGGCTTGGGGTCCCTCCTCTGGCAGAGGCTCAAGCTAGAACGCTGAACCTTCCATCATTGCACCCTCCAGTGAAACTGTAAGAAAGTGATCTGTAAACGGTAAAATACTTTTTAAATTAAAAATAGCATCTTATAATTTTTTCCTGTAAGAATACCATTGTCCTTTTAAGTTGAAATTTGGTTCTATAATCAAGCGAATCCTCCCTTTCGTTTTCTGTTTCAAAATTCCAACATCGTGAATAAAACCTGCCAAAATCTCAACATACCACGTGAAAAGAAAGTGGGCAGGAGCACCTGCTCTTGTAGGAGAAAGTGGTAGCTAACACAGAAGCCCTGTGATTACACCAGAGTCTCAAATGTGGACTATGACAACTTCCCCTCCCTCTTCTGATCTCATAATTCCTACTGGGTTTTATTGGTCTGTTTCTTTCTATAATTAAAAAAAAACACAGTGTCAAGCAAATTTTCTTTTGCCAGTTCAATCTTTCTAAAAAAATGCCCATTTTTGTTTAAGGCCAGACAAAACAAAAGCTACACAGATCAGTAAAAGGGCATTTTTCTTTTGCACAGATTAGAGCAGTAATTGTTATAAGGACGAATCAGCAGGGTGTGTTGAGATTAAAGGATCGCAAAGAGAACCCACAGAAAGGTTCTCTGGAACAGGTCCTTGTTTGGAGCTAGGTGTATGCAGAGCAACGTCTGAACTTGTTTCCTGGTCTATTATGTGGGGACTTTGCCTTCCACTATATTACTACATTGAGCTGTATTTGTAGTATGGTGACTGCTTGCAGTAAAAACAACTACCAATCGTTAATCTCAGTATATTGGTATAGCCGGGCCTAAAACAGTCATATTCCACTAAAATAAAAAAAAAAGTTTAGATTCATTCTACTTGTTTTTTTTTTTTTTAAAAAAAAGTCTATACTTACTTTGAATGAAGAGTGGTTCTAGAATATTTGCCATCAAACATGAGCTATGAAAACCATGGAAGAATAGAAACAGAGATCAACATGATATTTAGTATATTATTTCTTCCTTGAATGCACCTTCATTTTTGTTGAAGACTTTCTTTTTTATTTAAAATGCCACCCCAAGGCAGCAGATACTATAACAATGACTTGTGAATACTTGAGCATAAGAAGCCTAGGAAACGAAATTATGCTTCCACAAGCTCAGAGCCCATCGCACTCCAACTTTTCACCGTGAGTGTATTTGGGAGGAATTGTCTGCTGTGAGAGCAGGTCATCCACGCTCAGCCGTGGACAGACCTTCCCTCAAACAGGTGGACATTTAAAAGGAAAGTATTTGGGGAAAATGTACTGAGTCTTTTCTCTAAATACAGTGGCATTTCATCAGTCTTGGTCCCTTTTTATGGTCACAGATGCTCATAACCATCTAAAAGAAGCTGACTGTTATTCTCTTCTAAAATGGCTAAGTGTATTTCCTTTAAGCTATATTTTAAAACAAAAACAACGGTTACCACTTTGAAGAAACTGCAGGAAGCCATTCGGGTCCCACCCAAAGTTCCTGCAGGCAAAATGTCCTCCTGGGGAAGAAGGTTCAAGGTGTTTTTAAGAAGGGAGCTTTCATGTTCCTGCACATTAACAATGGCACTTCCTGTTTTGACCTCTAGCTATAAGGAGCAGATCATGGACTTCTCTTTTTGCACAGTAAACTGGTTATAGTTCCTCATTGTGTGTGTAGGGTTCAAACAGAGATGGACTGCACGGTCCTCCCAAGGCTTGTAAATTAACCTACACCAACCCAACAAAAGGAGTCAGTGACTTATATTGACCTATTCATGACCTGGACATTTTTGCCAACAGAATGTGCAATATTCCTTAACTAGAGTGGATTGAGGTTGCTTGCTGTTCTCTCTCTCTCTCTCTCTCTCTCTCTCTCTCTCCCTCTTTCTTTTCTTTTCTTTCTTGTTTTGTTTTGTTTGTTTTTCTGAGACAGGGTTTCTCTGTGTATAGCCCTGGCTGTCCTGCAATCACTCTGTAAACCAGTCTGGCCTCTAACTCACAAAGATCCACTTGCCTCTGCCTCCGGAATGCTGGGATTAAAGGTGCACCACCACCGCCCAGCAGCTTGCTGTTCTCTAAGGCCTGCGTTTTGTTAAAGCTTTAACAACCTCAAAGGGTTAAAGACTCAGTGATTCCTCCCTTCTGTGTAAATTCTTCCTTTTCTTTTTCTCACCCTTCATTTTATTCATTTATGCATGATTTTAGATGGAGTTTTCTTAGCTGCTGATGGACTTGAATTCTGCCTCAGCACCCCTAATCTGTATATGCCAATATGCCCTGCTAAACTACCCCTCCTCTTAAAAAAAAAAAATACAGAGAGAAAAAGCAAAAATTAGGCTACAGAGGGAAAAAAAAGAAAGAAAATAGAGAAAAATGAATGAAAAGGCCATCCATTCTTTAGAGTCAAAAAATAATTTAACTTTTTATCAAACGTTATGCTTCATTTAAATACAATAAAAGTGATAAAAGCAAAATTCCTCAGGTATTGCCTTTATGATTGTCACTAATGGTTTATCTGTTTTAGACAAAGACTCCACATTTTTACCCAGACCAAATGATACTAAACAATAAAACATCACTACAGCAGATGATAAGCCAAACATTCACAAAGCACAGGATCTGTGGAGCCGTACAGCTAATAGCAACTTGTAAAGACTAAAATCTGTGCAACTGGGTGAGCAGATGTTTGAGGATATCAGTAGGAGAGCTAAGAGAACCAAAGATAATTAGGAAAGACAGGTTTAGCAGAATGCATTCTGGGATAGAAATAAGCTTTAGATGCCGAAGCCTTTATGACACAATGATGCTTTTTTTTTGATTAGTAGTTCTAAAAATTTGTGGATCTGAAGAAACAATGCGTAGGTATCCAAACCAATATCCTCCTTCCATGGCAGCAAACAACTCACTTGATCAAATTATTTTACTGTAAAAAGTATCACTGATATGTGATTTGCTTTGTTTTCTTATATAGCCCAGGGTGTCTTCAAACTCTCTGTATCCCTATGGGCCTAGGACAACCTTAAACCTCTGCTCTGTCCAGTCTCACCTCCAAGTGCTGGGGGGATAAACCTCTACATCCTATTTATACTGTGCTGAGACTTGAACCCAGGGCTTCATACATGCCAGGCAAACACTTTACCAACTGAGCTAGATCCCCCAGCCAAGAGCTTTAAATTTCAAGTCCCCTTATATTTCAAGGGTAATCTCGCATTCTATGAAATTTTGTGAAGTTATAAAGTAAGGTTTAGTTTTCAAGAATAAGTCATCTTTGCTAAGAAAAAAAAAAAACAAATAAAAGACTAGGATAACAAAGAAATCACAAAACAGAAACAAGCTACAGAATAAGATTTGATGGGGGTTTGTGTTATGATCCTAATTAACACAGACTCATCCCCCAAAATATTAATGCTGTAGTACTTCAGGCTGACATTGTTCTAATCTCTCACCTATGAAGATAGAGAGGAAAAGCAGATTTTCTTCCGTTTTTCTTTGGACTTGACACCTTGAATAGCTGTTGCCAGGGTAAACCTTCCACCCATCCCACCCTAGAGTTAAGACGTTGCTAGCAAGGCCATGCCAAGGATATTTAATGTCTCTAGGGCACAGAGATACACATTTGTGTGTCCCTGCTTTAACATGTTTGAAGCTGATATTATTCAAGTCATCACTGAGCAATGTTCAGTAGGTGAGCGCGTCTAAGGTATCTAGGATCTACTTTATTGAAGACACAACTTGAATTATTAAAAACTAGGAACTGACTCCTGAGGCAGAAGCAAGCAGATCTCTGCATGTTTGAGGCCAGCCTGGTCTACATAGAGACCTCCAGGAGAAGGAAAAAGGGAAAACAGAAAAAAAGGGGGAAGGGAAAGAGAAAGAAAACAAAAGAAACTGATTACTGCGGTAGAAACTTTGTTGGTCTTGAGTGTGAGATTCATTTGCCTTGACCCTTTCTCTTTTAACTCCCTCCCTGAGTTCTTGGCTGATTCACAAATCTAGGAACTGCTAAGTCTAGTAAAGAAGATAAAGTATATGTCACATGAAAATGCTTGTTGTGGGGCTGGAGAGATAGATGGCTCAGTGGCTAAGAGCACTGCCTGCAACCACATGACAGCTCACAACTGTCTGTAACTCCAGTTCCAGATAGTCTGACACCCTCACACCAAAGCACGTAAAATAAATTTAAATAAACTATTTTTTAAATAAATAAATAAATGTTTGTTGTGTGCAAAAAGGGTGAAAAACTTTCCATTCTTGTACAGGTCTAGGGTACTTTCGGTGTAATTTTGTTTATTTTTACTGGGTATGCGTATGATGTATGGGTGAAGGCAGGTTTGTAAAGGTAGGAGGGAAGCTTGTTGAGTTGATTCTTTCCTTGCAACATTGGGCTCAGGTTGTCAGCCACCCTGTTGAGTGCCTTTACCCTCTGAGCCATCTCGCCTATCCAAGACTGCTTTAAAAAAATAACAAAACAACAACAAAAAAACCACAACAACAAAAATAGGAAGAGACAAAACAGAGTTGGCTGGCTCTTTGCTATGTCTCGGATAGATGCTGAGTGTTGGCCCATGGTTTTCTTAGTCCACACAATCATAACTGCGAGGAGTGAAACAAGACAGAAACTGACTATTTGATTTACCTTCACACTTTCTGTCAGTTTCAAGGTTCTGGGATGATGCAGAATGTTGAATAGATGACACAACTGTCAGGCTAGCATTACATAAACCAGTGTACAAAAATACAAAAGAATTGCATGTGTGCTTTCATTTCCTTTGTGTGGGAAGGTAGCAGTTGCCAGGGACTCCAGAGCCAGAGCCTCCTATATAGCAAGCTAGTGTTCTACCACAGAGCTTCACACCTCAGCTGTGAATGCTCTGGAAAAGAAAATCAAATTATACCCAAAGGAGACAGCCACCAAACATTTTCATTCCTGCTACGATATCTAACTTCCTATCCAAAATAGTGGTCCACGTGCATGACGTTGCCTCACATCACAGTGATTTGAACAGTAAATATTCTGAAAGGAGTTAGCAACTTAGCAAAATGCTCACACAGATCACAAATAAACTAGAAAGTTATTAGATAGATAATATAGGCAAAGCAGTGATGAAAAGGCCATGTCACTGGCGTGACATTATCTCTTGCAATTGATCATTAATCCCCAACTGGTTGGTTTACACTATAGGCTATACTCAGAACGGTCAAGATGGACTGACCACTAAAAATTATCCTCAGTAGATACATGCTTGCTGTCCAAGCCTGTGTTTAATCCCTAGGTCCTACATAGTAGAAGCAGAAAACCAGTTCTTACAAGTTGTCCTCTGACCTCCACTCCTGAGTTCCCATGCCAGCACTCACACACGAAGAAAGAAGGCACACAAACAAGCCCGTGACTGTGGCACCACTTCTAACTGCAGTGCCAGGGAGGCAGAGACAGCGGAATCCCAGGGCCTTCCTGCCAGCCTAGCCTGGCTGGCTATGACAGACCTGTTTGAAGGCAAAAATTCAAAAGATACCAAGGTGGTGGCTTCTGAGGAAGACACCGGTGGCTGACCCCTGGTCTTCACATGTTTGCACAGATGTGGATCTGTTACACACATAAGTATAAGACACCACACACATACATGCAAAGTATACACATGAAGACATGTTAAAAGCATGTGTAGTATTCATGATACTGAATTTACCATAGAAGAGCCAAAGATTAAGAAAAATAAAGCATTTAACATTTAGCATTTAACATTTCCAGAGGATTTACTACTGAACAACAACAAAAAGGTAAAAAAAAATTCCAAATCCTGCTTTCCACATCTCCCTTGACATTGCAGTATGCTTGCTTTCTTTCTTTTTTTTTTTTATGTTGCACCTTGAGATTAGCTGTAACAAAGGTTCAATTTCAGAGATAAAAGAAAATTACTTACAGGCCCAGGCAGATGTGTAGGCATTCCAGGTCAGTGCCAACTATGTAGCACACAGGGGGTCTGCTTCCTGGGTAGAAACTCCAACTCCAGCTATTGGAAAGCTGAAGTGTGAATTAATTGTTGATTGCAACCCTCTTCCAACTTCAGACAGTTCTGGGTGCCCAATGTAGGAGCTTCATCTCAAGTTCAGAGTTCCAAAGTCTTCCTGCAGCAACTATGTGGCCCAGAAGAAACTTCAGGAAAAAGATTCAGGAAACAGGGAGGAGTAGCCATATGGAATCCTCACGAATGTTTGTCGTTCACTGAAACGGGGCAGGCATGTGAACACAGTAAAATGAGTACCAGGGCTCACCAGGAGTCATGAGTGCTGTTAGAGCTGGTACTCCTTACTATACTTTATGTGCTAAAGTAGGCAGGGTCTCAATCTCTCTCTCGTGGGTGTATGTGGGTGTGTGTCTGTGTCTATCTGTGTCTGTCTGTCTGTCTGTGTGTCTGTGTAGGGGAATGTCACAGGGATTAAACCCTGGGCCTTGTACATTTTAGGCAAAGATTAACTTGAGCTACTCTTGATCCCCAGCAAGGTGAGTCTCCCAGTCCTGTTTCATGTCTGTTGAAATTGGTGTAGTAGTTTCTGCATCTTTTCTCTTTGATGCCAATCTACAAGTTATTTTGTCATTTAAAAATTTATGTGTACATGAATTATGGGAATACGTTGTGGCAGAATCCTAAATATGAAGCCAACTTGAGCTCAGTAGCAAGTTTAAGGATATCCTGAGCTATTAGGAGACCTTGCCTCAAAAAAGGCAGATGCCAACATTTGGGAGTCAACGGCAGTTGAATTTCTGTGAGTTCAAGGCCAGCCACCAGGGTACACAGTAAGACTCTGTCTCAAAAAAAAAAAAAAAAAAAAAAAAAGAGTTGAAGGTAGTAGAAGGGAGATTGTTTGGCTAGGGAGAAAACTGTCAGTAAGGACTTGTTTGCAGGCATGAGGAACTGATCTCCAAAAATCATGCTGACAAAACAGAGGTAGATGATGTCTGGAGCAACGTGGCTAGGCAGCCCAGGCTCCTTGGCAAGTTCTAGGCCAGTGAAAGACCCTGTAGTGGACTGAATGGCCCTCAGTTGGTGGTGCTGTTTTCAGAGGCCATGGAACCTTTAGGAAGTAGGCAGGCTGACCTAAGTGACCCTGTGTGGGCTTTGAGTTTACAGCCTCACCCACTCCCAGTTCCCTCTCTCTACTTTCACTTTATTGTTAAAGATGTGATCTTTCAGCTTCCTGATCTGTCTGCTGCTTCCATGCCTTCATCACTATGGATTCCCCTTCTGGATCCATAAGCCAAAATAAACTATTCCACGAATTGCTTTGGTCATGGTGTTACAAAACTGTGTAACTAATCCAGAAGTTGGTGCTAGAAAGTGGACTGGTGCTGGGAAGAAGCTGACCATGCTGTTGTTTGTTTTGTTTTGGTTTGTTTTGTTTTCTATGGTTGGCTGGTTGGTTCTTGTTGTTGTTGTATTGCTTGTTTTTGTTTTGTTTTGGTGTTTGAATGTGGAAGACTTGAGAATTTAGGACTAGAAAACAGTTGAATGCTGCAAGCAGAACTTAAGACATTCTAGCAGGAGCTTGGAAACAGTATTTCTTTGAGGCCAGTTTATGCAATCTCAGAGGGAAATAAGGTCTCTATTAGCACCTGGGGTAGAGGCCATTTGTGTGACACGCTGGCAATGTACCTGGCTGAGTTGCAGGAACTTTCTCCTGAGGCAAAGCTAGTAAGTAATGGACCAATTTCTTTCCTAAAGGAAAATTCAAGACAGCATAACATTGAGTCTGTGACATTGTTAGTACTGCTTATTCTTATACAAATCTACAAAGAAAAGACCAAGTGGAGCAGACAGAAACGCAAAACATACAAGGTGGAGAGAAAGAACATGGCCTGGGCTAAGAGCTCAGCAGTAAATTGCTAGGAAGACACTTCCTGCTCTGTACTTCTGAGAGGGTTGCTCCGAGGGCAAGACCCAGCCCTGCTTGTGAGAGGAGAAAGCCTAAGGGGTTGCTTGCTCCTACAATACAATTGTTCCAACAAACAAACCTCTTTAGAATATTGTGGGAGAAATGTAAAGCCTTTAACTATGTCAAAGAAGGTTCTAAATTAGAAACCTTAGTATGAAAGATTATACTCCACCCCCCACTCCACCCACACACACTCCTAAAAGCATGCAGTTAGATTCTAGACTCTTTTTTGGGTACAATATGCTTTCTAAATGAGTCTCTGGGCTTCATAAAATCACGGTGGTCATGCACCCAATATTGTTAAACTCGATTTTAAGTTCAACACACCTATCCATCATATCAGAAGAAAAAAAAAATGCTGCAGTATAAAATAATTCAAAAGTCCCAACAGCTACCTTCTACAATAAAATGCGCTTTGATTGCAATCATTTCCATTTCAGAAAGGAAGAGAGAGAGGACCATGCTCTGGTAGAAATGAATCTGAATAAGCAAACAGGCCTTCTCGGACTGAACTGAATCAGCATGGGGGGCGGGGGGAGCCTTCTTCTTAGAGGTTTGTCTTTACCAGGAAATTTACAGACTAATGAGGAACTTGAAGCCAAAAACAAAGCAACATTTAAGACAAAACATAGAACCTGAGGAAATCACACAGCTTCTTGCCAGTCACTCTCATCAAGACTCCCTGAGGTGTCCCCTACTTAGTACCTTATGAACAACTTTTAAAAGCCAAGACTGAAACACCTTTGACAAAGTTCAACATAGACCCATAATAATAATAATAATAATAATAATAATAATAATAATAATAATAATAAATCCATGAAGAAAAGCTTTAATCAGTACTTGGGAGGCAGAGGCAGGTGGATCTGATTTCAAGGCCAGCCTTCTATAGAGTGAGTTCCAGGCGAGCCAGGTCTACACAGAGAAACCCTGCCTTGAAAAACCAAAATAATAACAATAACAATAATAACAACCCACAAACAAACAAAAACAAAAGACAAAACTCTGAAGAAAACAGAAATAGAAATAGAAATAGAGAGCTGGGCGTGGTCGCTCACACTGTGATCCCAGCACAGGCAGGCAGATCTCTGTGATTTCGAGGCCAGCCTGGTCTACAAAGTGAGTCCAGGACAGCCAGGGCTACACAGAGAAACCCTGTCTCAAAAACTCAAAAGAAAACAAAACAAACAAACACAACAACAACAAAAAACCCAGATATTCTTTAACATGATCAAGGCCTATAGCCAATATTATTTCCTCTAAATTCTGGAACAAGACAAGAGTGCCCACTCCTTCTACTCCTATTCAACATAGTGCTAGAAATAAAACAAGAAAAAGAAATGAAAGGGATATGAATTAAAAAAAAAAAAAAGGAAGCAAATTCTGCCTATTTTTAGATGGCATCGTCCTCTCATTAAAAGAGCCTGAAGACGTCACAGAAACTCTAAAAACTGGTAAGAACAGTCAACAAAGTCTATCAAAACAGTCATATTCAAGAAAACACATGACAGAGAACTTAGAGAAGAAGGTAAACCCATCTTCACTGCGTCTGCAAGTGTAAATTTTCACCCGAGTTTTCCTCCAATGTACTAAGCCTGGGTTCAATCCACAATACCACATAGAACTGATGATTGTTATGCAGACCCGTAATCCCTGCCCTTGAAAATAGAAGCAGAAAGGTCAAAAATTCAAGGTTATCCTCAGCTACAAATGAGGTTAGAGGTTAACTTGAACTTCATGAAACTTTGCCTCAAAAAAAAAAATGCAACAACAACAAGAAAAACAGGGGTGGGGTGTGAAGAGATGGCTCAGCAGATAAGCACTTGATTCTTTTGAAGGGAACCCGTGTTCGGTACCTAGCGCCCACAAGGTGACTCAAAACCATCTGTGACTGCAGTTCTAGGGACTCAGATGCCCTCTTCTGACCTTTGCAGGCATTCAGCACACACATGTGCCTACAGGCATGCAGCCAAAGTACTCAGGCACAGCAAGTAAGTAAAACAACAAAACAAACCAACAAAGCAAACCCCCATGAGTTAGAACTACCATGTAGCAAAGCTCTATCACTCTTGGGTGATCACTGAAGGGACTCTGAATCAAAACACCACAGAAATGTTCACACATCTGTATTTGATGCTACAGCTATTTAGAGCCAGCTCAGCTATCTCTTGATAGATTGGTTAATAGATAAAGAAAATGTACACATACATAAAGTAAGTTACAGAAGTTTACATAGCTTTAGAGAAAACTGAATCAAAACATTTAGAAGAAAATGGGTAAATGTCAAATGAAATAAGTGAGGCTCAAAAAAGAAAAATGCTGCACGTTTTCTTTTACATGTAGAACCCAGACTTTGAATTACGTGTGTTTGCAGTTATGAATGTGGGATGTGAAACCAGAAATGACATCATGAGGAGAAGGGAAGAAGAAAATGCAAAGGAAAGGGAAATTGGGAAGTGGAACAAATATGATGAGGAGGAAGTAGAACTGTGAGGATACCAGTCTATAATCTCGGCACTTGAGAATTCCAGATCACCCTCAACCAGGCAGAAGACAGAGACCACGATGGGGCTTACCGAGGGAAAGAGAGGAGACAGACAGAGGGGCATAAAATGTTTCGGGAAGAGCATGTGTGTAGATGACGATAGCAAAGCGTAACGACACATGTATATGTAAATGTTATTTTGTATGCTAGCCTAAAAATATAAGAAAAAGAAAAATCAAGATGCAGGCAAACCACAGATGACTGCATAGGAATGTAAACAAGCCACTCTTCCTGATTTCATTTAGTTTAGACCTTTCTGTAGTGATTACAGATAACGAGATAGACATCTTCAGTTTGTTCCAGATCTTGTTCCTTATCTATTTTTCTATAGTTTAAAGATGAGAGTGTTTTGTTGTTGTTGTTTTAACATTTTAATTGTAATTGTTTTTATTTCCCCGGAGGAAGGGATGAGATGAAGGCCATACCCAAACTGTACAAATACATGGCTTGGGCAGAGCCAAGAGCATTTCTTTCTCCGTTCTAGCTATCCCTGGGTTTAGGCCTGGAAGCTTCTAGCCTCCATACAACTTAATCTTCTGTAAACCCGAACCTTGAAGGCTTCTGATTCCAGCCTCCATCTGCTAACCAGGCCTAGAATGTTTCAGCCTCTGAGATTTACCAGTGAATAAACCCACCCTTTCCAGCTCTTTCTGAACTCTCAGTGGCTGCTTCAACTCAGCTGTTGTGGCTCTCCTAGCTGACTGATTTAATCTGGCCTCTCTCTTGGCTTCTGACCAAATTGCTCTCCTTGACCTCTAGCTGGCAATATGTTCTACTCTCCTTCTCACTCTCTGGCTGGTTCCCTCTGCAACCTGTCTCGGTAAAACTGTCCGGGTAAAACGGACAGTCCTACTGCTCCCACTATTCTCTGCACTGCTCTTGAATAGCCTCTCTTTCCTGGACGCATCTTACCACTGACTCCTTCTATCAAATCTTTCTCTGATTTGTCACTTTGTTTGCCTTCAATTAGACATTACTTTCAAACATGCCTGCTTCTTTATATAAACTAATCTTACTTTCACTATTTGGGATTAAAGGTGTGTCCTAAGGGTGTGTCTGTATTCCAGCCAGATCATATTCTGATCCATAGTGTGTCTTCATTCCAGCTAGATCCCATAGACCTAGAATGTCTTTAGATATGATCCTTTGCCAGAGCAGCCATATTGCTGGATTAAAATTCCTTTACATTTAATGGTTGAAAAAAAACCACAAGAGAATATTTTTTGACAAGAGGAAATGATACTAAGATGAATTTCACCCACACATAAAGTTCGAGGGAATGAAGCCACTCTTGTTAACATAAGCACTGTCTGCCACAGCTTCTGAATTGCTGGTCACAGACCACCTTCAGGCAAAACCCAAATATTTGCCATTTGGACTTTTACAGAAAAAGCTAACCGGCCTTTAACATAAATCATGGTCTCTACTCTTGCCAGAATACAACTTGAATTATATAACAATATCATTAATCAAATTATATTAATACTCTACTAAAAGCTCATTGTCCTAATATAGAAACTTAAAAACAAAGTCCAGACTCCTAAGATTGACCATAAAGAATGTAGATTACAGATGGAAGAAGAAGAAAAAGAAGAAGAAAAAAAAGAAGAAGAAGAACTAGGTTTCTAAGTAATTTCTCTGACAGAAAACAAGTTTCTCAGTGGAATTTGCTGTCAAGTTTCCCTTTTCACATAGGAAACTAACATGCCGTGTTCTCAACCAAGTGGAAACTATAAAGGCACCACCACTTAGTGATTCTTTTTCCAGAATTAATTGCTAGTGTATGAAAGTTCAGTTTCTAACCTTGTTTGTCAAACTGAGGTTGAATGTGCTGGAAAAGTACAAAGGAAGGGGCCTACAGACATGTCGCCTGAGACTTCATTCATCTTTGATTAACTCCAGGAACCATCACAGCATTTTTCTGGGCAAAAGATAAGCAGCTTCCTTTAGCCCAGGAAAGGAATTCTTTTGAATTGAAAGTCTGTTTGTGATTCCCATTTAGCCTAGTTTCTGCCTCACTATTAAAGTCAGAAGACATTAGTACGTTTTCTGGGTGCTTGGAGGGGGCTCATTTTAATACTAGATTGAATTTCCAGTTGTATACCTCTCAGTATTAGGATAGGGTACATCTCAATTCTTCTGCTGTTATGAACAGTGGTTGATGTTCATCTGGAGTAAATATTCTTTGGGCTGCCCAAGATTCTACATAGTTCTAAGATCCCTTGGCTTCCCTGTAACTACTCACTTCACAGTCAGGCTGGTAGACCACAAGTCACTGTAAAGAAAGCATGAGTCCACTGTAGTGTGTATTTTAAGTAAAAGTCTGTACCTATGCCAATATTAGCACCCCAAGCCAACAGTGAATTGTCACACTTGGGTTGTATTTTCTTCTGATCTGGTCTGGATGTCTCTCTGGCTATGAGTTATAGCTGGGCTCAGCAGCAGCTCCGGGAAGTAGACGTCTGTAGGTATTCACAGTACTTTTCATGAAATAGTTCTTTCTCTTGCTGGAGAGTAGAATGCCTTAGAGCCTTATCTGACCAGATGTCCAATTGCATACACCAGGTGGCTGTCTTCTGACCTTTGGCCTACTCATTTCTTCCAAGGCAACTGCTATCCTAGAAGAGCCCTCATTCAGGTATGGTGGCTAGGCACGGAGGCAACTCAGCAATAGCAGATGAGGTAGCAAATGCACTGTGTCGTAGGGTGCAGAGAGAAGAGACAACTCACTTCACAGGGTCAGAGGCAAGGCCATGTGGGTCATGCACACTCAGTTACTAGTTAGGAAACAAGAGAAAGCAAGTCTTCAGTGAACCAAAGCTTTTAGTGGGAGCCAGGGCATCATGGTAAGTTAGTCCAAGTTCAGTGCAGTCATGATGTGATTAGGGACGGCCAGTGTGCCACACTGGGCCCATTCACGTATGGTGTAGGGATCAGTGGGAGAGCCATCCACTCACTGTCCCACTGGAGGGGAGGTTTTCCAGGAGGCCATTGTATACAGTAGATAACTGGATTCTTAGGAACTTGGAGGAGGCAGAGCAAACTATGCCAAGGGTGACTGAGCCCAGCTTCTGTGCAGAAAAAAGTTCAGCCTGCATTCTAAATAGACGCAAAGATACCAACAAATTCTAAGATTTGGAATCAGGACACATAGCTCAGTTTGCACAGTGCCTGCCTAACTTGCAAGAGGCCATGGATTCAAATCCCAGCACTACATAAAGGGGGCGTGGAAGGGCACCCTGTAATCTTAGCACGTGAGAGGAAGAATGATGACCTTAGAGCACAGTGTCGCTGGGCCACCTTAGCTGACAGCCTTGGTCTCAGCATCACAGCGCTCCAGAATGCTGAGTTCGCAGATTCTTACAGCCCCACATCTGACACAGAGTTCCTTCAGAGCTCAGGGCCTGTCAGCACAGAGGGCTGTAGCTTCCCACTGGGCTCAGGCACAGGTAAGGGTTCCATTCTCCTACTCTTCTTCCTCACAGGCCATCAAGGCTTCCCAGGAACCCCACCCTCCCCACTATCTTCATCGAGAAAGATTCTGCTCTGCCAGGATCAATCATTCTCTTGCATACTCTGCAGCTTTTCCAAGGATTTGATTATTCTTATTGGGGCTGAAACATATTCTCCAAAGGCCAAACCTTCCCAGAAAGGTTGTCCTTCAGTGTTTAACATAGCAGCTACTCGCAGAATGAACACTTGTCAAAATCATTTGGTATAAATGTTCTAGCATGCAGTGCTTCCTTTTAAACAATTTCAGTCAGTCGAACAGACAGTGGCAGTCCAATATTTAGGCAAAAAGGATGTTTGATGTCCTGGCTAGCTTTATATCAAGTTAACATAAGCTGCAGTCATCTGAGAGGGAAACCTCAATTGAGAAAATGCCTCCATAAAATTGGCCTGTAGGCAAACCTGTAGAGAATTTTCTTAATTAGTGGTTGACGTGAGAGGACCCAGCCCATCGTGGTGGGTGGGGCCACCCTGATCTGGTCTTCCTGGGAGCTGTAAGAAAACCGGCTGAGCAAGCCGGTAAGCAGCACTTCTCCCTGGCCTCTGCATCAGCCTCTGTGCCTCCAGGTTCCCACCTTGTTTGCGTTCCTGCCTTAGCTTCCCTCAGTGGACTACAATTTAGGATACCTAAGCCAAATGAACCCTTCCTCTCCAGGTTGCTCTTGGTCACAGTGTTTCATCACAGCAACAGTAAACCACTTGCTTTTCAGGGGGGAAATGTGAATTGTTATTTCACTACACTGGACTTTTAGATTTCTTGGGTCTTAGTTTACACTCCTCGTAGTAAGCAACGCACTGCAAGGCAGGTCAGGACCACCGCTGCAGGGCTGCAGGGAATCTTCGCTCCCCACGGAGGGAAAGCCCGAACTGCCAAAAAGAGGAAGGCAGCTCTCGGCTTGAAGCGGAAGTAGGGTGCCTTGGCTGCTGGTGTGCTCTGCAGAAGCTGTGCAGTCTACACTGGAAGTAAAGGCCCCTTACGAAAGCTGAGATTTAATTAATGTGAGGTCTCCAGATAAACAATGTATGTAACATAGATCCGAATTTCTGGGAATGACTTACACTGCTTGGCTGCCACGTATCAGCGCTCCAGCTTTGCACAAAACCCTGTCCATCTGGCTGGAGGTTTTTCTTTATTTCTGAGTCCTGGTTTGGAGATTAAGCGTCTGTTACTCTTTTTTTTTTTTTTTTTTTTTTTTGCAAGTCTTCCTTTCTGACTTTTGGCCAATATACTTTCTATCCATTGATATTTATTTTTACAGCTATTTATTATTATTATTATTATTATTTTACTTTATTTTTCTTTTTCGAGACAGGCTTTCCCTGAGTTTCGCAGGCTGGTCTGCTGCTCTGAATTAAGGTCATTCTCCTGCATCAGCCCTCCTCACGCAGGGAGCGCAGGTCTTCCGGCGCCCTATGCCTACCTTGCGGTACACTGTCCTCTCATTGCTACGGCTGGGACGTGAAATTTCCCACACAGACTCACGCATTGGCACATGCGGTCTCTACTCGCGGCGCTGTTCTCACGGGTTGCGGGAGCCTTGGGAGGTGGGGACTACCGGAAGGAAGTGGGTCTCTGGAGGGCGGGCCTTGAAGCTTGATGCTTTCTTTTTCCCCTCTGCTTCCAATTCTGCAAAGTAAGGGGTGAGGCACCCCAGCTGAACATACAACAACCTTGGAGTGTCTGCCACCCTGCGTGAGGGGGCTGTCTCTCCTCAGACTGTGTGCCAAATTAAGTCCCTCCTCCTTCAAGTGGCTTTCTCAGATGTTTGTGTTTTTTTTTTTAATTTTATTTATTTAATGTACGTGTGTGCTCTATCTGCATGTACACCTGCACACCAGAAGAAGGCATAGATCATATTATAGATGGCTAATGAGCCACCATGTGGTTGCTGGGAATTGAACCTTGGACCTCTGGAAGAGTAGCCAGTGATCTTAACCGCTGAGCCATCTCTCCAGCACCCCTCAGATGTTTGTTAACAGTGGTGAGAAAAGTAACTACTGTGTGCTTCTGCAGTGAGGCTGAGCATGTGGCCTTTGGAATCCATTTGAGGGAAGAATGTGGACAGCCTAGAATGTTGTAAGCAAAGCCTATTGGTCTATTCCTGCATGTAGCTTCAGGTACATGGCTCAAACCTGTAAAACAAAAGGCTTTTCCAACTGCATAGAACTTTTACGAGTTGAGAGGCCCCAAGAAAATGAACACCCAAAGAGAAGGGGCGTATTTATGCTCAGGTTTGAGAAACAGCGAAAGGTCATAGGAAGTACGATGACAGGTCATGATCAGATAGAAATGATTTGAGAGGAACTTAGCAAAGGTGGCTGCTTCGAATGAGGGCCTCGGGGACTTCCTGTGCCCCATTTCCCGGGAGAAGAGCAACGGGAAGGTCAGCGGTTGTCCTGCTCCCCCCCCCACTCCTCTTTCAATGCAAAGGTGCCACACTTGGAGCTAAGCCTATCATTACCCTAAACCTTATTATTTTATGACCTTTATGACCACGGACTTCTTTTTTTTTTTTCAAATTCTGATATATCTTTTCTTCCCATTATTGTTTGGTTACTGGAGACACGAGCTCACTATGCTGAGTACACTGGTTTCAAACTCGTGATCTTCCTGTCTAAGCTTTCCTAGCCCCTGGAGTTCCTAGAGTGGACCACTGTGCTAGGCTACGCTACATATTCTTGAATGTTCCATGTACACTGAAGAAATTATAGGTTCTGTTGCTTCTGGATACGGTGCTCTGCAAATGTTAATTTGCTGTAGCTGTCTTGTAGTTTTTGTTTGCTGCATTACCCCAGGTATCAAGACCTGAGTTGTTTACAGTGAATAAGAGAATGGTTGAAAGAATAAATGAATACATGAAGATTAGTATCACTTTTATCCTTACCTAGAATTATGCTCCCTCTATATCTCCTCCCTTTCTTCCAATTCCTTACCTCCCACCCCTCACCAGCACAGGTGCTACAGATCAAGAGCAAACTCAGACTCTAGCACAGTGTCACCTTCCTCAGCCTCGGAACTCTAACCATTGGGTTGCTGAAGAATACACTCAAATCTAGACAAATCTGTCTTACTCTGTTCTAGGCAACCACAAACAAGCATCAAGATGGAAGGCTGCCCTCTTCTAAATCTATCACAAGTGTGCACAGAGTTCTCAGTTATTTAGAATCTGGTGATTGCTGCTTTTCAATAAAGTGCTGAAAGAAAACATCCAGAGAAAAAGACCTTAAGTGTATGTTAGAGGACTGAGGCTTAGCGGGCAACACTTGCTTAGCTTACACAAGGTTCCGGGTTCATGCCCCGTACTGAAAAAACTGTATTTGTGTGGTGTGTGTACATGTGTGTGTGTGTGAAAATCAGTCCCCAGCATTGAAGCACAGGTATGACAAATTTGACTTCAGAATGGACAACGAAAGCTGGACATTGGAGGGGACCAGAAGGAAGGGATGTTGTCACAACTGACTTCTTAGGTTTTTGTTTTGTTTTTTTTTTTAATTATTGCAGAAGGATATTCTTCAAGTTATTATTATTATTGTTATTATTGTTATTATTATTATTATTTTACTCTGTCTTTACAAGGCTTTGGTTCTTTGCATAACTCTTTTTAAAAGAGAAATCAGTCGTATTTGTGGCCCACAATAAAAACCGAAGTGCCTGCCACAGAGACGATCAGTCTCTCCAGAGTGCTCTTCATGTTTCCCCCAAAGTCATATTTCACCTTTATGTCTTTTTAAAATTCAGGCAATTCAATATTAATTTTATTTTGAGACTTTTACCACAGTTCTTGAACGTGCTATAAATACTCTGATACGCTGGAAAGCCAGGGTTTCTGGACTGGGTTTGCAACCAGTTTGAGGTGAAACCTAGTGAGTATTTACCGCCTCCTGTGTGTAGAAGGGTTATTCTGCTCTTTCTTAGTCAATACAGCTAAACTAATCCACACCAAATTGTGCACAGTTGGGGTTCAGCTCAGCTCTCTGTCATTTCACTCTCTAAAAGACTAATACCTTTTCTTTCTTTGTTAATTCCCTCTAAGAAAACCTTGATAGAAATCAAGTCTGGCCGGCTTTTCTAGTTCTTACATTAAGTATGAGTACTATCTTTGCAATCTCAGAGACTTGCTTGCTTGTCTGTTTTCAATTAGGCAAGGCATGTCTTAGCCTGATAATTTATCTGCATAATTCTAGGCTTCACTATGTAAGAAAGTTAGCCAAGAGAATATCACTTTTTTGTTGTTGTTAAACAGATTGAAACTAACTTAATGCAATCCCTATAAAAACCTTCTCCCTAACCCCTGAAATCTTTTAATTACACGCTACTCCAGGTATGCAAACATTAACTTGACATTCTCTTGATTTAGCTCATATATCATTCCTTCCCTCTTTAATTCCTCCCACATATTAGTATAACCCAAAAGGTGTTTTCTTTTTTTCAACAGTAGGAATGGTTCTGTTCTAGTGTGAACAAGAATTGTTTCAAATCCACAAAACTACTCATGTTGAGGACCTCAAAAGGAGCTACATACAGTCTGGGGACAGCACTGCCATACTGAGGCTCCTAGTGGGAGCCCTTGCCAGGAAAGGTAAAGGTGTGGGTGACTCAAGCTCCCCTTACCTGGTGGGTGAGGGCTCAGCTGCTAAACTCAGTGAGCAAGCCAGCACCCCCTGCCTCCCTCACATGCCAGGAGAACCGCACAGATCTCCTGGTAACAGAGTTATATTGAGGATCAGGTCGGCAGTAATGAGTAATGGGCTCTTTGTGTCTCCTGTTTTAAGAACCCAATTAGGTAGTCCTTAGAAGGTCTCCTTGAGTTCCTCACATCAGCCTACCCTGGAAACTCTTTTCCTGGTTCCAGACTGTGCCGGGACTGTGGGCTAGTCCTTGTAAGATGTAGAAGGGGGCATTTCTTCCTCCTAGGCAGGTGAACTCAGCTTCCTATGTGGCCTGTGGCTTGTTTGGAGTTCAGTGCCAGAACCCACAGCAATAGCCATGGATCTAGGGTTCCTCTAGGTGAGAAAGTAGTCTGTCTTAAGTAAATTTTGATTTCTGTCACCTCTGGGGAGTGACAGCCACTGAGAGGGAGTTACAGCTGAAGGTTGATTATCACAAGTTCAGCAGAGAATGACCATAGCTATGAAGAGGAAGTCTGCCCTTTGGTATCTTGGCTTAAGTTTCCATTTCACGCTGTCTGGAATATTGAGGTGTTTTTGTTTTTGTTTTCATAAAAGAGATAATTATTGCATATAACAATTGCTATTTATTTCTTTTGTGTGAAGTAGACTAGGCTGGCCCTGAGTTTGCTGTGATCTGCCTCCCTTGTAAAAGTTGGGCCTATAGCAGTGTATCCACCGGCTCTGGCTTTTTTCTGTGATTTTGAGATAAAGTTTGACGCTGTCGCCCAGGCTAGCCTGGAGCTCACTATGAAACCTTGAACTTTCGAAAATCAGCAGTCATCCTCACTAATTACAGGCACTATGCCTGGCTCTGAATCTTGCTGTCTGTTCAACTATCTCTGTGCGTGTTCACTGGTGTACTCTCAACACATAGCCAGTCCATTTGGCACAGAAGCCACATTTATTGAGCTTTTGCTGAACGAAGGAGTATCTTTAAGCAAACTTTGACCATGAGGAAACCAAGTAAGTTTGAAACACAAGAAAACAGGGAATGAATGTCAGCTGTCCTTGCTCTGGAGACAAGGTCAGTCTAACTTCCCATGCTAAATGGCAGTTTCTCATACTTTCTCCTTCCAGAGGGGAGAGGCTGAGCAGATGAATCTCATTTTGATCAGCTAACATTCCTCAGAGAATGCCACCCACTGTGTCATCTAACCTGCACAAGTACCCATGAAATAGGCATACTTCTGTTCTGCATATAAAGAAACCTTGGAGGATGTGGACTTAGGTGAGCTATGTTACCAACAACATGGCCATATCAAGACTATCCCACCGGCCTTAAGTAGTCATCCCCCAAGCCCCAAAATGCACAAAACAAATCGCTTTACTCTGAGAACAGTGATGCAGGCAAGAGAGCTACATGCAAAAAGGCCTTCTCGTTTAACCTCTTGACCCAATCTACTCTTGGTCTTCACAGGCAGTCAGGCCTGTCATCAAGCCTGTTTCCTAATCTACTAATCTTCCACTCATTGCCTTCACTCCCATCAGCTACTCTGCCATATTATAGAGTCTACCATTTAGACAGGAGAACTACCATCCATCTTGAACTCAGTCCTGGTTCAAAAAGGCTGTGTCTCACCCTCAACGGGACACACCAGGATCTGCTCACACAGTTCACTGGGAAGCAGAGCTCATCTTCAAGGCCAGGGAACTTCTTGTTTGTAGTTAGAGTTTAACTGGAGGAACAATGATTCAAGTGGGATTATTTCCACTCCTCAATTTTAGCAGCCTCTAATACTGTCAGTCTCATTTGCCTTTTGGCTTTGTAACTGTTGGAGAAGTAGCACAGCAGTTTGAGAACCCCAGGAAAAAACACAGGCAACTTCACTACAACCCAGAATACTGTAAATGCCTACTAAATTTGCTACTTTAATAAAATAAAATAAAATAACAAAACAAAACAAAAAACCCAACTCAGATCCAATTCTATTGTACTACATACATACGTACACTAGCTAGACTATTACAGTGGCTGCATAAGACCTATATAATTTTAACATATGCAAACTGCATTATGTTAAAGGTTTTGGTTGGTTGTTTTATTGTTTGTTAGTTTGCTGCTTTTTGTAATTTGTGTTTTGTTTTGTTCTTATGGTGCTAGAGACAGAACTCAGTCCTCAAGCCCAGGCTTTTGAGAATGCTAGGAAATTAAATAACTCTTCATTGTCAAACTTCACCCTCCACTCCTAACTTAGCCATCCTTTAAACCTGAGAACTGAAGACCCTGGTGACACAGAACAAATCAGAATAAACAAATTGACTGACCTGGGGGGAGAGGGGAGGGTTAGAATCTAGTTGCAATTGTTCATAACAAGATCCAGATATAACAAGTCTTTTGATGGTTAGTGTAAGACAAATACCAATATATTGCCTCTTTTCTTAACCAAATTTACACACCAGCCTCTCAGCGGCTCATCGTGTTTGGTAGTTCGCCTTGCATTGGTGAGAACATGAAGAGTGGGATACAGAGAACTCAGTACAATTACATGCTCACCTGTTTCTTCTATTCTGTTTCTTCCTTCCCGGCCCCAGCCCAATTGTACAGGTAGAAAATATGGAGGCAGTCTAGTTTGACCTCCACACCTGACTGAGGTAGCATGGAAGACGCAGTCCAGGGAGTCAGTGGCCTTCTGCACTGAGGAATCATGAAGACAGGAAGGAGGAGAAACTTAAGTGGGAACTGTGTTGGGCTTAATGCATTTTAATTACTCTCGATAATTACCTTTTGCTCACCAGAAAGAGTTTAAAATTCACACAAATATGTCCGCCGCTTGTGTAAGCGTTTTCCGGTTCAGTTCTAAGTTCTGCTCATTTTGAGTGTTTCTTTCCTTTTTCCTCTGGTTGTTGTTGTGTGTGTGTTTTAGTGACACAGGGTTTCTTGGAGTTTAGGCTGCCTTGTTGCATAGCCAAGTTTGACCTGGAATTCCTGATATTCCTGCCTCTACCTCCCAAGTGCTGGGATTACAGGTGTTCACTGTCACATTCAGCTTCAGTGTGAGGTTTTTCAATTAAAAAAAAAAGAGTGCTGTATTCGGACAACACCGTCTGCTATAATGTATGCTGTCAAGTTAAAGAATATAGACGAGGCTTCTTTTTTTCTGTTCACTAGACACAGAGATCCTGAGCAAGATCAAGTAATTTATTTTAAGTTAGGAAACATTTATTCAACATCCTTAAAAGGACCAAGCTAGGTTCTTTAAGTAGAAGAAAATGAAACAGAACTCTTATGAGGAAATAAGACAAAGGAAAAAAGATCCCTACAAATTGTTTGATGATAATTTAAAGAAGGAAGGACTTTATAGCTGGTGGAGCAGAGATAACTGAGTAGCTGCTAGTAGGATATGGTATTTAAACATTTTTATAATATTTAAAAATAGTGAATATACGGGGTAAAACATGATATTTTGACAGATATGCATATTATGAAATGGTTAAATCAAGTTAATTAATTCATTCTTTCAATATCTGGATTTTGTGCTGGAAATATGTTAAGTACACCTTTGAGCAATTTTGAAGTATGATACTTATTTAATTTTTTTATATCCATTCTTTTCTATATTCATTCACCATTCATTCCAGAAGATCACTCAAGAGTATTTTTCCATTCTATTGAAGTTTCTATGATTTTTTTTTTTTTTTTTTTTTTTTTTTTGTTGGTGTTGTTTTTAAGACAATCTTTCTTGGTTGCTCTGTGTGTTCTGGAACTTTCTCTGTAGACCAGGCTGGCCTTGACCTTTCAGACATCCACCTGCCTCTCCCTCCTTATAGCTGTGATTAAAGGCATACACCACCATGACCAGTTTCAATTTGTATGATGTTTTTTTACTTTTCCAACCCTTCTCCAGCTTCTGGAGATTGTTATTCTACTCTTGACTATAAGCAGTCTCTTATGCTCCATATATAAGTGAAATCTTGAAGCATTTGTTTTTCTTTTTTTCCTTTTTCTTTTTTAAAGATTTATTTATTTATTATGTATACAATTTTCTGCCTGCAAACCAGAAGAGGGCACCAGATCTCATTATAGATGGTTGTGAGCCACCATGTGGTGGCTGGGAATTGAACTCAGCACCTCTGGAAGAGCCAGTGCACTTAACCTCTGAGACATCTCTCCAGCCCCACATTTCTTTTTATTTTAGTTAGCATAGTGTTCTCCAACTTCATCAAAGTCGTAGATTACAGAATTACCTTTTTAAGGTGGAGAGTTTTCCAGTATGAATTCCATTGTGGCTTTTTTTTTTTTTTTTTTTTTTTTAAATTCACCTCAGGTGAATACTTAGCTTGACTCCATCTATGTCTTGGCTTTTTGTGGGTGCATCAAGTCACTTTTCTGTTAGTGTCATGAAATACCATGACCATGATATGTAAAGAGGAGGCTGCTCTGGCTTATGATGATTCCAGTGGGAGAGTCCAAAATGGTGGGGGAACTTTAAGAGGAAGCTGAGAGATCACACCTCCAAGGACAAACACAAGCAGAAAGACCAACAGGAAGTAGGGTGGAGGCTATACATTCTCAAAGCCCACCTGCAGTGAAGCGCTTCCTTCAGGAAGGTTCCTAAGAAACCTGGGACAAAGGGCTAACCCTGGGTGTCTGTTGGCATAACAAAAGCTCATGCTTGGCCTCTAGGCTCACTCAGTTCCTGAGTCTTCTCTAACCAATTATCACACCCCAAGTCCCAGCCCTACTCCATTCCCTACCCTAACCTTCTCCAGCCTCAGAGCTCCCCACTCCTTGTTATGCCTATACAAACTTGCTATTCTGACCACACTGCATTTTCGTGGCTCTCTCTCTCTGCTCTTTCTTAGCCTCTTTACCCTTTTGGTTCTCCTCTCTCTCTCTTTCTCTGTCTCTGTCTCTCTCTCCTCTTCTGCTCTTGCTCTCCCCATCTCTCTCTCCTCTCCTGGCCCGGTTCAGTCTGGCCTTTTCCAGATGCCTCTGGCAGTACTCTCCCTTCCATCCACGTTACAAACCTTCTCCTACTCTGTAGCAGTTCTGTTCTCATTTTCATTCCAGCTCCACCTCCTAAGAGTTCCGTGACAATCCCCTAGCAGTGCCACCAACTGGGAAATAAGTCTTCAAATACCTGAGCTTATGCAAGGCGTTACTCATTCAAACCGCCACATTCCAGTACCTGAATCCCTGTAAGTTCATAGACACATCACAACGTGAAATACATTTAGTTCAGCTTCAAAGGACCCAGGACCCATTAACAGTCTCAATACAGATCAAGAGTCCAAAGTCTTTTCTGAGATTCCAGGCAGTCACTTAATTGTAAACTCCTGTAAAGGCAAAGAACAAATATATACTTCCAATGGGCAATGGTAGTGAATTTGCACTCCCATTCCAAAAGGAGAAATAAGGGAGCATAGTAGTAATTCTAGACCAAAGGCAAGACCTAAATCCAGCCAGGTAAATACTCAATCGTGTAACTTCCTGTCCAGTGTGTGGGTCCTTAGTTTCAAAGGCTTAGCCCACTCTACCCCTCCAGCTTTGCTGTCTGCTACATATGCCTCTTTGTTGGATGCTTCATAAAGAAAAATTTATTCTTTGTTCTTCAATTTTTCCAGTGAATGATTTGTACAGTTGCATTAAAAAAAAAAAAAAAGCCAGTGACCGGTTGATGACACTGCCAAGTTTAACTGTCAGCTTGGGATAGACCCTGGCCCTTTGATGACTTTAGCAGCAGCTTTTGTTTGTTAGAACAATTTTTTTCTTTCTTTTCTTTTCTTCTTTTTTTCCCCTTATTTTGCTTTTTCGAGACAGCGTTTTTCTGTGTAGCCTTGACTGTCCTGGACTCACTTTGTACACTAGACTGGCCTTGAACTCACAGAGATCTGCCTGCCTCTGACTCCTGAGATAAGAGTTTGTGCCACCATGCCCTACCGGAACAATTGTTTTCCAGTAGAAGAAAACCCCTTAGGCTTTCTTCTTCCCTAAACTGGGCTGAATCTTGAGAGAAGTGTCTCTCCAGCAGATAGAGCAATCTGGAAATAAAAATGAAGCCTTCTAAAGATTGATCACAGTCAAATGGTGCCACCAACTGTGTCATTCAAAACACTGTGGTGAATATTCCTGCAGGAGCACTGAATTGCAGACACTTACTTAGCCAACTGATTCCTGTTCCTTAGACAGATATCCAGAAGTAGAAGTTCTGAATCTTTTTTGTTCTCTCTCTCTACTGTTTTCCATCTTGGCAGAACTCATTTACATGCCCATCATCAATGCAGGAGTATTCATTTCCCTTTCTTGCTAATGCTCATCTTTTTTGATAATAATCATTGAGTTTTTAGTATCTATAGTTTGAATTTGCATTTCCTGAAGACTAATGCTTAACAATACTTTTCATATACACCAGTTACTAGTTGTAGGTCTTATTTTGAGACATGTCTGATGAAGTCTTTTACCTTTGCATCAGGTCATATCTTTCCTCTGAGTCATTGCAGTTAGGAGGTGGTATTTATGATCATTTTACCCATGATTCTTGAAGGACTATGGCCTTGAAAGCAGTGTTTACAGGTGAGTCCACTGGTGTCTGGGATTAATTCTCTTCCATCTCTTTTATAATTCTTCTAAAAAATAAGAAACTAATATATGGTCAAATCCTTTGTTTTCAAGTGTAAACTATATTTTTATCTAACTGTACAAATTATACAAAATATATTCAAAACAAGAACATAATTCACTCTATTAGAAAGTATATAAAACTTGCAAGATTTTAAAAGGATAATTTACATTTAAAAGAGGGAGGTTGGAGAGGGGCCATGTAAAGAAGAGGGAAAGTCAGAATGTAGGCATTTCTAGTTTACAACATTCAAGGCACTGTAAAAGGATGAGTCCAGAAGTCCTTGCTTTATTTACTTAACCACACTTTCTCCCTGAAACTTTTGGATGCAAGTGCAGAAATAAAGGTATTTATGAAGTCAGACTTGTAATTGCCAGAAGGCAGTAATGAGTGCCAACTTGGTCCCTGCTACCTGTGTAAGTCCTAAGGGAAAGATGAGCTCATGGATGCATATATATATAGATCATTACCAGGCTGAATTAAAATACATTAAATGTGGAAGTTGGATATAAAGCCCTGAAAATTATCCAGTATGAAAAGATCAGTAAGAACAACTTGAAGGTTTAAAAAGAAGAGACTCTAAGATGCTTGCTGGCTGGGTAAGGTTATTAAATATCCTTCAAGAAAAATACCTTATGTAAACCCCGGGCAACACGCTAGTCTAAACTGGTGCAAATTTAGGTGGAGAGATTTATTTTAATCTTCTATTTGTGTCTTTCTAGCCACCAGATCCAAGAGACTTCTGTAACTGACACCTGAGCTTCAGTGAGCTGAAATAGAGGTAAAGAGCCTAAAGCATCTACTGAAACCCTCTTTAAACGGTAAGTTTTGCTTATTTTTTCATTTATTGTGTGGTTAATTGCTTAGTGAAGCATATGCCATAGGGTTAAGCAGTTGAATATTTTACTATTTTACTTTTGGGTAACAGTGGGGATCTGTACAAATGACAGACATGCTCCTTTCCTCACATGCACCAGAATTTTTACAATGGGAGTAGCAGCAAACAAACTTGGGGTGTATTAAAGTATTGGCATCACCACAAAATAAGGCCCAAGAAGAAAAAGCTTAATGACTTTAAAATAGAAGTAATTACCAATCACACAGAAGCACAGTCACACAAAATCAGTTCACACATGCTCAAAATGAGAATTAGAGTTGGGAGAAGCTGAGACAGTAGAAACAGGAAGGAAATCTGTATGCAAAAAGTATGGTTCATAAACCAAAATGTGGGCAAGAGATTGCGCTCAGAAGTCAGTAGAATACTGTTCTTTAAAATAATTCAAAATGACTGAAAAGGAGTGCCTTCAAAAAATAAGCCAACATATGCATTCCTTTGGTACCTTTAATGATACCCACGGCAAAGGAGACTCACAAGCGTGAACTGTAAGAGTGATGGAGAAAAAGAGTGGGAGGTTTACAGTGCAGAGGAAGGCATTATGAAGCTGCCAAGAACGGCTGTATCATCATGAAAAAAAAGTGAGGAAGACAAAATACAGAGATATACACTAATGCCGTTTGTCTCCTCTTAACGTCATCCCTGAGCCTAACTGGGAACTGTGTAGTTAGCGGTAATAAGCTGAATTACCTACAAATGGGTTCAGAAACACAAAACAGTTCATTCCAGATAATTCTGATGCAGAAATACAACCTCAATCTTGAAAACAAGGATCCATCTATCTGAAAGCCATCGCCTCAGTTACTGAAGACTTGCATTCTGGGGTAGAGCTTTGAACTCTGAGTGCTCCCCACAGGCAAACTCAGAATCTCAGTTATTGTAACAGGAGCAGTGATAAGCATCACCTTGGAATTCTCTGTCACTTGAACTGCAAAGACTCATCAGCAAGAAAGGCCCAGATGGAGACCTTGTAGTAGCAAGGCAAACCATGACTTAATAACTTAAAAGAAAATAAAGTGAAATCAGAATGTTTTTCTTTAGCTATAAGGCACGAGAAATTAAATGAAGTGAGAGCCAACTCAGTGAAAAATGTTCTCAGGATTTTTTTTAAAAGGCATTTTCTGTTACAACAAATTGGTCATCAGAACATGTTTTTACCAACAGTCGATCTTACTTGTAGGCTTCATTTTGTGTAAACAGAAGACCTTGTGTTTGCACCTTGGTTTTTCTAAAGTGATTTGATATTTTGAGTCACTTGTCAGTTTTTTCTTTATTATTGCTAGACTAACAGAGATATTAGCTAAATTGCCATAAAACTAATGTATTCAACATCTAACTTTAAAAATGTTACTCATCATTTGGCATCTTAACCACACGCTTTACTGATTTTACTTTTTAACTATATTATCTTAAGTGAGTAAGTTTTGTTGTTGTTGGTGGTGGTGGTGGTGGTAGTGCTGGTTTTGGTTTTGTGTAGCCCTGGCTGTCCTAGAACTCACTCTGTGGACCAGGCTGGCCTCAAACTCAGAGATTTGCCTGCCTCTGCCTCCCAGTTGCTGGAACAAAAGGTGTGCACCACTGCTGCTTGGCTAAGTGAGTCAATCTTTTTTTTTCTGCAGATGTTTGAATTTAAAACAATGACAATGACTTTGATGCTTCCATAAACTTCTAAGAATTGTTATGTATGTACATACTTTTACAGTCACTATTAATCTCATGCTTACCTCTTGGGAAATAATGTTCCCAGAGCATACAGGCTTAAGTCACATAAAAACAAGAGTCAGCAGCCTTTAACCGCAACGGCATAACCTCTCCATCAGATAAAAAAGCAATTTAGCTTTGAGCACTGTGAATAAGTGCTTTGCTGTTGCTGTTGCTTTGGTTTTGGTTTCTTAGTTTATTGTTTTTGAGGCAGAGACTAGCTATGGAGACATGGCTACCCTAGAACTTCCTATGTAGACCAGGCTATCCTGGAACTCCTAGAGATCCACTGGTCTGCTTCTGCAGTACTGAAAATCACAGGACTGCCTCACTATGCCCTGTGAGTTTTCCCAATGTAGTGATGAGGACAGAGGTTTTACATCAGATAAACCTGAGTTTGGTCCCTGTGTAGACATTGTTGGAACCTGGATCTGCATCTTTAGGTCAGATCCAATAGCTTGAATCAGGCCACTATGACCCACTGCAGCTCTCTCTGGGGCAAAGCTAAGAAATACTCTGTACTGTGATTTGGCAGTTCTTAATTTATGGTACCTGGCTTCTCCATGCTCCTTGTCATATACCCTCTACTGGACCACATCGTGTGGTACGGAACTTCCCACCTCCTCAAAAGGGTTCTAAAAAGCCCAGCTTCCCTTTGTTCGGGGACTTGATCAGTGCTCCTCACTGGGCTTCGGGGGAGATTACCCTGATGATACTCTCTAAATATGCCTTTGTTTTCTCTGGGCCCTCACAGGAATCTCCCCCTTCCTTTTAAGGACCATCATGTTTAAATTGCCATGTATTGTACTGATTCTGTGTACTGCTTTCCAACTCTCCTGGAGGCCTAAACATGACCTTGAGGCCCTTTCAATGAGCCTCACTGAAGGGCCTTGCATGAGCCTCTGTTCAGACCACTGCTGCTCACCTCTGATTACACAAAGTACTTAATACTTTCCCGGGAACCTGGAGTCTCTAGTGGAAAATGAAGCTGCTAAGCTTTAGCTTCCAGTGGCTTGTTAATAGTCAGATACATGTACAGTGTGGATTGATTCTAAGTTGTTACATCTCCTCTCTCACAAACATTATTTAAACGAAATGTTTAGGTTTAGGATTGTCCACAGTAGTCTGCATTGATGTTGATGTAGAGTTCCCAAGTTTTGTAAGCACAGTCACAATGAAACTGGTTAGAAGTTCAGTGGCTGAATATGGGAAAGACCTGCTTATCAAAAAAATTCAGGGACAAGTAGCCTGGCTTGGTGGCACACACCTGTAATCCCAGCGCTTGGGGAGTCAGAGGCAGGTGGATCTAGGTGAGTTCAAGGCCAGTGTGGTCTACAAATCAAGTCCAGGACAGTCAAGACTACACAGAGAAACCCGCCTGGGAAAACCTAAATGAATAAATATTCAGGCACAGAAAGAATGGCAGGACAGGAAGCTCGAAGGCAAGGCTGCATAAGTCCTTCTATACATTTCATGCCAGTGTTTAAAACGACCTTTCAAGGGTGAGGAAATCCAGAAAAACATACTCCGAAAACCTAGAAAGAAAGACAGTTAGGGAAGGAAGGAAGAAAATGAGAAAGTGAAACAGAAATAATTAAGACCGGAATTCTCTGGGTGTGGTAATAAGGTTCAAAATCCCAGGCTTGGAGGCTGAAGCAAGAAGATCTCGGAATCTTTACTTTCTCACAGAAATTGTGGTGAGGAATGGGAGCGTGTATAAGCTCTCAACTCACCTGGGTCCACAATGGTTAATTGGATTACTTTGGTATCAGAATTCAAATGAAGTTAAAAATGTACTGTTGCTTCAGATTATAAAGTAAAAATGGAAAGGGGTTGGGGATGGGGCAGAGAAAGTGCATAGATGTATGGTATAAAATCTTAAAACTCATAATTCCCGTTTATAAAAACACTATCTTAACGTGCAGTGGCTAAATAGCTTCCTATACTTAGGCCAGTATAGACTGCAGCCTGCTGTGGGAAGCCTCCTTGTGCTTCCCAGACGATATGGAGAGCCACCTCTTGTCTTTCTCAGAAGATGGCGAACCATTTGCTTTGTTTTGGATTTATTTATTTATTGTTTGTTTGTTTGATTTGGTTGTTGCTTTTTAAAACTTTAATAAGGAGTCTAAGACTCAGAGGTCCAGGGGGGCAGCAGAGGCAGTGTCTTGGGCCACTCCCCACCTTTTCCTCTGACTCTTCCATTTTGATTCATTCTTCAACTTCCTCCAAAATTCTTTGGCATTTGTGTGTGTGATTTTTTTTTTCTCTCAGATACATATAGTTTCTAGACATGGGAGTTTGCTTTTTTGAGCTCTAGAATCTACCACTTTAATAAATTAAGTACCTAGACACTGATTATCCAGTGTTCTTGCTTGATTAGTTGTGGGGAAGTACATATTCTTTGTAACATCATCATTGCTAGGTGCTAGAATCAGGATTTAATTATTTTCAACTAAGTTTATGTTATACGAGGTTTTCGACGCTTCATAATCAGTTAGATGACATCAGAGAAGCTCAGAAATCTGGGATCAAGCCAGATATGATGCCTCATAACTCTCTGAGGCTGAGGTAGGAGATTGGAAATTTGAGGGAAGCCTGGATTGCTTAGTAAAACCCTATCTAAATAAATACATACATAAATGTTGGCAAAGATTTTCTACATCCTATTGGCTATCTTCACTATACTGATTGTTTCCTATCTGTTGAGCAGAAGCTCTCAAAATAGATAAAAGTCCTTTGGTGTAGTGGAATGAACTGCAAAGCCTATGAAAACTGGGGAAAATGGCTTCACAACAACACACAGACACATATCCCACGCGCACGTTTGTACACATTGCTTCTCGGTCTCCGGGTTTTAGCAGTCAAGGGTATATTTTGCATGTGATTCACAGCTCCTAGACAGTGGTGATTGTTCCTAAACATTAAGGGCTGATGGACAAAGCGTTCCTACCCCATTACCCATGTTCTAGAAACAGCCTTATTTTAAGGCAGAATGGAAACTGTACAGGGTAAAGTTGAAAGGGAAAAGATAAATATTTGTGTTAAAGGGAGGTGGCCATAGAACTGCAAATAGACAATATAGACATGGAAGGCTGGAGGTTGCTCCTGTTCCTCAGAGGGACATGCTGTACTCTGCCTCATTTTCTTGACACTTGAACAGCTTCATGTGAGAAAAGTCTCATTTTCGTCCAGACCAAACTTCCAAGCCAGCATGGACAATTTCCTCAAAATGTACTCTACTCATGAAGCCAGAAAGAAGCCCCTGTCTGCTTGATGCTTCTGAGTTCAAATAGACAGAAGTGATAAAGATGGAAGCTGGGATTCTATATAAAAACAAAGCAAGGAAAAACCCTACCTGGAGCAGCTTTTGAATTCCTAAGGTAGTGTTTAACTTGTTCAGGATTTTCATTCAACATTTACAATTGATTCAGTGTTCTGCTGGTGGGGGAAACCTGTCGATGCAGCTCCTTTAAAGACTGGGTTTCCAAACAACGCCAGATAGCCCACATTCCTTTGGTGGGAGGCAGAGCTCCCGTCTAGCCTTCCCCATTCATTCCAAGAAGGGAAAGAGACTGAATTTACCTGCCAACAGGTGAAGTTAAGCAGGTCCCGCCCGTGGATTGATTTTTTTTATGAATCGAGGTTCTGATGGTAAGGTGCCTAAGGAATGTTCTCTCCCTCTGTGCCCTCTGTTTCTCTTCCCCATCCTGAGCTCACAGCTGGGAAAATGTTTCTCCTTCAGGGACGCCTTTCTTCCTCCTCAAAGATAGTAAACCTCCTCCCCCACCCCCTTTCTTTTTAGCTCCAACAAGATTGTTGCTTTCTTTGCTTGTCAATGTCTGTGCCTGCCTATCTAATATATTCATTGTTTCTCTTTTATTTTGTTCCTTATGTTTGAGCACATCTAAAAAACAAATGTAAGCTTTCTGTCAAAACAAAGTAAATGCATACTTTATAAAAACCAGGAAGGACAAATAAGGCTGCTCCCGGTGGTCATATTCTTAGTGTTTAAATTTCTGACAGTACTTACAAATTTATTTTTCTTTCTTGCTTTTTTTTTTTTTTAATTACCAACCAACTTTGTATAGAAATCCATTTTCTGAGGTTAGTTTATTGTGCTCTTCCAGGTTATGTGTAAAAATACTCAATAGACTTCAGAAACAGTGTGTGCATTTTATTGAAGTGGGAATTCAACAGATTAAAGCTTTTGAATGATGCTTTGTTTTTAATTAGTCAGGTCTGTTTATCTACAGTACTGATTGAATATATTTCAGCAGAGACACATACAAACATTACCCAGTATAACAATTAAACCTAATAAAGATTAGCAGGACTGGAGCAGCATGAGGGATACCTCCTCCTGAATAGTTCCCAAGCCCCTTGCACAGGAATACAAACAGACTCACACACACACACACACACACACACACACACACACATGCACACACACAGGCCTTAAAGTATCCTATGTAAACGTGAGAGGGCTTGTTGGTGTTTATTATTTCTTAAGAGCTGTGTCCCGGAGTTGTTTAAATTTGGTGGCTGTTGTTAAGCTCTTTAATGACATAGAGGAACCAGTGGTGTATTTTGTGTGTTCTGTCTGCCACTCTATCCTGGGCTGTATTTCAGTGGTCTTTAATACCCACAGACAAAGCTACTTCTCTGTCCACAGTCTCTCTCACTGGAAGGGGCTACTCTCACCCACACTTTTATCCCCTGAGATCAGGTACTGTATGAGTAATGATACTGATTTCCGGGCAGAAGGCTGCCAGGCTAGAGATACAGATAAAGTCACTGACCACAGAAGAGGACTTGGGCTAGCATCTGATACATAGTAGGGGCTTCACAGAAGAGGACCAGAGATAGCTGATACATAGTAAGGGCTTGATAAGTATTTGGTACATGAAAGTCTCCAGCCATTTCCTTTACACCAAATATGTCCCCAAATAAATAATGAGGGAGAAAGCTTTCTATTTGTTTATATTGCAGGTACTTTATACTGACAAATTTCAGCAGGTGAGCATTACTCTAGCATCTGGAACCTTCCAACCTCTTTCAGACGCATTTCCAATATAGCCTTTGAATGTTGCTTTAAGAAAATCATGGAGTTGAGTTGCTGTGCCCACCCTACCCACTGAAATGAGAGCAATGCCACTCGGGGAGCTCTATCATGAAGTATTTGTTTCTGAGGTTACTTTAGCTACTCGGAGAAACTCTTAATCCTAGAAAAGAAAAAACCTACATTGCCTCCTGCCTGAAGACAGCCTAAGCTGAATACACTCATTCATCATCCCCTCTCTAGCAGAGGAGGAAGCGTGGTCACATGCTGGTTTCAAATCTCTACAGTGAGAGCATCTGCAGTCATGCGGTTGTGTTCCCCTGGAACACTGGGCAGATGCACTGTGTAACGACTGTTCTGTCCTGGGCAGGAGAAAATCTCCTCCAGACATTTTTTATCCCCCTTCAGTCCATTCATTTTCTACACATCCCTTGTCTGGCTCCTATAATTACCCTGCACTAATTGCCTTTATCCTCCTTGAGAGAAGCACACCAATTTTTAAATATTACTGCCTTTTTTTTCAGATATGTAATATGTTTAAAATCCTTTCCTAGGGTTGAGAATGTAGCTCAGTTGGTAGAGAGTTGGCCTAGTATGCAAATGCCCTGGGTTCAATACCCAGCACTGAATTAAAATACACATGTGTGGTACAAGCTTGCAATCACAGTCCTCAGAAGAAGGAAGTCCTCAGAAATATACGTTTACCCGCAGGTGCATGGCAAGTTAGAGACCAGCCTCCTACTTGAGAAAGTACCTCAAAAGAAAAAACCAAAACCCTCTAGCAGTCACCTTGCTGTGACTCCTATACAACATAATTTGCAGTTCCTTAGGCAATGAGCACATAGTAATTATGTGTATTTATCTTACCCTCCCTGCTTGATAAACTACCTGGAGGCCAGAGTGTCTCACTCCTTTTATCTTCTCCTGTGGCTTCAACTCGTTGACCCCACCATGCCCTGAGTATGCATTTGTTTATTCAACAGAGATTCATGAAACCATCCACATAGATTCCCTTTACCAATCAGGTGAGGTGCTGCTGAGATTTGTCAAACCAGACACTTTCTGGGCACCATTTAGCGGCTTCATATTGTAAGGAGACCGACCATTCAAGAGGAGCTGCTAAAACAGTTCTCAGATTTCACCGAGGAACTCTTTTGTACAGCAGAAGTCTTTGTAAAAAATAGAGAGGGTGGGGGCAGCTGGTGGGGAAAGAGAGTGAAGGGTTTATGGAACCCCCAGGTTGGGAAGTGGCAAAGGCCTGTGGCTGGGCTGATTCAAGAGAGTTCAGGATGAAAGATATTTCAGAGGGCCTAGGGACAGAAACTTAGCAAACAGTGACCACAGAAGAATGGCACACCCCCAAGCTCATCAGCATATGCTAAATTATATCTTTATACACTGACTGAAGCAGGAAGATTCCTTCCTCTAAGACGATGCAGACTCTAGATACATGCCGTTGGCATTTGGAATTCTCAATAGAACCAGCTGTCTCATTGCAATTCAAAAACATAAATGACCCTAAACATTGGATATTATATTCAGTGTATTATATTCCTTGGGAACATAAAAATGAATCCGATTTTACACTTTTCAGTAGTGCTACATTTGCATGATATTTTAAAGAGCTGAAGGGTTTGGGTGAGCAACTCATTCGGTGATAGAGTTAACCTGGGTCAGGCTGGTTCAAGGTGCTGCATCAGCCACTGGAACTGAAGAGAACAAAAGACAGATTAGAGATTAGAAATCAATTGTTCCAAGAAAAGTCTCCTCCTCACACCAGTCCTCTAACAACCCAGATCTCCAGACAGGTGACAACTCTTAGCAGTTTTGTATACTTTAAGTGTGTTTAAACTAATTTCACTTAACTCATTCGTATGTGTGGTGTGTGTGTGTGTGTGTGTGTGTGGTGTGTGTGGTGTGTGTGTGTGTGTGTGTGCGTGTGTGCGTGTGTGTGGTGTGTGCGTGTATGTGGTGAGTCTGTTTCATTCATGTGTGTAGACAGTACTAGAGATTGCACTTACAGCTTTGAACAGTCTAGACAGATGTTCCAGTTCTGTGTATCTGCAGCCTCCCCTTTACTTTTCATTTTATCTTAGCGTGAGGTCTCGCTAACTTGTTTAAGCTGACCTGGAACTCAGGTTGGCTCGGGTGGTCTTGAACTTGCCATCCTTTGCCAACAGACCTTCTGACTGTTTGGGATTGCAGTTCTGTGTCACCAGCCCTGATTCTAAGCACTGTATTCTGACCCCTCAAATATGTTCTCTTGCCCAACTGCTCATTCTTTTCATTTAATTAGAAATAGAAAGTATTCTTAGTTCTTAATAGGAGAAACTGTGTTTCAAAGCTGTTTCATTGCATATTATATATGATAGTAGATATATATATATTGGTTAAGGTGACACTAATATTCTGCTTTCACAAACAGTATCACTGTGAGTTCTCCTGAACTTTGGATATTTTCCACATTTGAAAATGTATCAGTAAGATAACTTACTTGTTGACACCTAAGTTTATGGGCTGTAATTTTGAGTGATATTGCTAAATTGCCACCTATAAATATTATATAATTTTATAAATCACCAGAAACATATGAGCCCCCCCCCAACAACATCTGTGGTGTATTTTGAATGTTCTTTAGATCCAACAGGTTATAAAGGTATCTTTTAACATCTTAATTGTATCTCTTTTATTATGAATGAAGTTGAACAGCTTTTATTATGTTTAAGGAACAATGGTATTTTTAATGATAACTATCTGTTTTCAGACTTTGCCCAATTTCTTAAAAGTTGGAGATAAATTATTTCTCTGGCTGAATAAAATACAGTCAAGTTTTAAAGCATTAAATAAGAAAACACAGGCCTTGAAGGACACTGGCAATGCTCACTTTGGATAGTGGGTTGCTGATTCTAAAAGCTTTTCATGTTTCAGAATTGTCAGTTGTTTTGTGTAAGCGGCTAACAATCTCTGAATTTCTTTCTTATGTTTTTTCATCATGTGTGGAGAGTTCTTGTTATTTTTTTTTGCTTGCGCATTCATCTTTGCTCCACAGAGGTCTCTTGATAATATAACTTAAAGGACTAAGGATGTAGCTCAGGAGCTGAGCATTTGCCTAGCATGTACAGGATCTTGTGTTCATTCCTGAACGCTGAAAAGTTAGAAAGAAAAGAAAGGAGGAAGGGAGGGAGGGATGAGAGAAAAAAGGAAGGGAGGCAGAAAAAATACTCCAAACAAAAACAATACTTCATGATATTTTTTATTTTAATTTTTATTAATTACACTTTATTCACTTTGTATCCCACCATAAATCCCACCCTCCTCCCCTCCCAATCCCACCCTCACTCCCCCTTCTCCACACATGCCCCTCCCCAAGTCAACTGATAGGAGAGGTTCTCCTCTCCTTCCTTCTGATCCTAGTCTATCAGATCTCATCAGGAGTGGCTGCATTGTCTTCCTCTGTGGCCTGGTAAGGCTGCTCCCCCATCAGGGGAGGTGATTAAAGAGCAGGCCAATCAGTTCATGTCAGAGGCAGTCCCTGTTCCCATTACTATGGAACCCACTTGGACACTGAACTGCCATGGACTACATCTGTGCAGGGGTTCTAGGTTATCTCCATGCATGGTACTTGGTTGGAGTATGAGTCTCAGGAACGACCCCTGTGCTCAGATTTTTTGGTTCTGTTGCTCTCCTTGTAGAGCTCCTATCCTCTCCAAATTTTACTATTTCCCACTTCTTTCATAAGATTCCATGCACTCTGCCCAACAGTTGGCCATAAGACTCAGCATCTGCTTTGATAGTCTGTAGGACAGAGCCTTTCAGAGGCCTTCTGTGGCAGGCTCCTAACTTGTTTCCTATTTTCTTCTTCTGGTGTCCATCCTCTTTGCCTTTCAGGATAGAGATTGAGCATTTTAGCCAGAGTCCTCCCTCTTGATTAGTTTGTTTAGGTGTACTGATTTTAATAAGTTTATCTTATATTATATATCTATATGAGTGAGCATATACCGTGTGTGTCTTTCTGCTTTTGGGATAGCTTACTCAGGATGATCTTTTTCAGTTCCCACCATTTAACTGCAAATTTCATTATTTCCTTGTTTTTTATTGCTGGGTAATATTCCATTGTATAGATGTACCACAATTTCTGTATCCATTCTTCAGCTGAGGGGGCATCTGGGTTGTTTCCAGCTTCTGGCTATTACAAATAAAGCTGCTACAAACATGGTTGAGCAAATGTTGTTATGTACTTGAACCTCTTTTGTATATATTCCTAGGAGTGGTACAGATGGATCTTGAGGAAGTGCTATTCCTAGTTGTCTGAGAAAGCGCCAGATCGATTTCCAGAGTGGTTGTACAAGTTTATATTCCCACCAGCAGTGGAGGAGGGTTCCCCTTTCTCCACAACCTCTCCAGCATGTGTTGTCCCTTGAGTTTTTGATCTTGGCCATTCTGATGGGTGTAAGGTGAAATCTCAGGGTCGTTTTGGTTTGCATTTCCCTGATGGCTTACTTCATGATATTTAAGCTTATCTTTTCTACTGTAATTTCAGGATTTTGAATCATTGCTACACAGTCCTTCTCCACTGCAAAATTATAAGTGAGTTATTTCACATTATAGTTTATGACACTTAAGATTCTACTATTTTGCTTTGAATTCTTAGATCTTTCGTACATATTTGATATAGGACATAGAACTCAGGTCTGCTTGTGTGGTGGGGATGTCTATCTCCTGTCAAAATATCAATGTTTGATCTTTTTAAGTTAACAGACCGTGAAGACAGAAAAGCAAGACTTAAAAATAGAAGATCAGTTCTTGGAAATAAACTCATAAACTACCAAAGCAAATGCAGAGTGAAGTGGATGTAAATATTAAATCAGTGTGGCGAGATGGCAGCAAAATCAATGTCACAGAGGTGCTGTCCTCACCTCCCTCTCCTAGTAGACACAGGCAGTCTTCCATGGCACCTTGTAGCATACTGTTGCAGACAGCTGCTTCCAAACATCAACAGAGCCACACTGACAGCCCTTGGTGAAAGACTTGGTTAGGAAGAAGCGGTAGGTCACGAGGCAGAAAGGAGGCGATGTCAGGGTCTTACACACTGTACAATGGAGGCGGTGAAAACTTTATCTTCAAGGTAAAAAATGGCATCATAACGTAGGTGTGCAGCAAAAGAAGAGGGTCATGACGATAGAATAAAAGAGAATAAAAGCCACTGTGGTACTCCAACCTAGAGGGAAACGAAAGAGGATATGACTGAATTAAACCCATTAGAATTTGGAAACCAATTAGTTATAAATGCTAAAAGAGATGATAAAATTAAAAAAAAAGATTGACCCCTCTACCTTGTAGTACTGTGGGGGACTCAGACAGAGAACATAAGAAGGTAAACACATCTAAGGACTGAAACATAGTAATACTGGATAGAGCTTGGTTCTGGGCTTCAGATGTCCATAAAGTATGAGGACACAATTGGAATGTTTCCCTTTGTCTAGCACTGGGCCAATACTAGAAGCCTTTGGAAATAAAGGGAAAATTCAGTTGGTTGAATTTGTGAATTCCCAGTACAGATGTTCACTGCCTCAGGCATGGTCAGAATTAATGAAATTGCAAGTTGAGGGAGAGAGGAAGGGAAGAAGGAAAGGAGGGAGAGAGGGAGGGAGAGAAGGAATTGCATAACATAAACTGGCACAGGAAGTCTAAGGGGCTGGAACCATAAGGATTTACAGTAGCCTCTACCTGCCAGCACCAGTGTGTTAGACTCAGGATTGGGCTTCAAAGCTTCAGACGTTAAAATGCTGGAGAGCTTTCAAACTGTAACAAAGATAATTAAAGGATTAGGAAAAAGTAGCTGAGATATGAATGTGTGCTTGAATTAACTTGAAGAAAGGAACAAGTACTGTCTTCACTCAAGGTAGACAGATGATTGCCCTGCCCTTGCCTCTCCAGAGTTCAGAGCAAGAGAAAAAGAGAATAAGCTCTACACCAAGATGATAAGATGTGGGACAAAACTTCCTGGGGTGGAGGTTAAATATCAGAGCTGAACTTGGTAGCTTAAGTTGTCTACAGGTTGTGAAATCTTGTATCTGTGAATCTGTAAAGCATGGATAGCTATATAGAAACCCTATGGTTAGCAAGCACTCTCAATTTATAGAATGAGGTTTCTGATCCTTCCAGGAATTTCCCACCACAAATCTTGGGCATGTATCTGCCATAAAACAAACTACCCATTCTAAATGGCCACGTGAGAAGTTTCTTCAGGACTGACAGTGCAAATGCAGGGCCTTTCTCATGCTGTTCTTGGGCTTTCCCTCTGACCTGTCTACACAGTAATGAATGCACCATGCCAATATTGGCTGTTGTTGCCTCTCAGGTACTTGTCTGTGTACTTGACTTATTAACGCCTGTCTCTTTCAGTCCTCCCCACTTCCTGGGTCCTTTGTCTAATTCTTCTTGTTTCTCTAGCTCTGGTATCTCAGAGATTAATGTAGCCGACTAGAGAATCCTTTTCTGAAACTAAGCAGAAAGTTGAAGAATCTTGGTCAGATATTTTAAAAACAAAGCGTGGGTTATTTGTTGCTTTAATTTGTATCAAAGTCATTGAGAATGAAATTACTCACAGACTACCATTTCCTTCTGCACTCTGCTACCATGGATAAGACAGCGTAATAACCAACAGGAGTACTTGGTGGGGATTTGTGGCATAGACAGTGATCTATTTTATTTGCTTAGACAGACAATATTAGAATATGCATCATTTACGTAGTTTATCGATGTACATACAACTACACTGTATATCCGTAAGTATTTAATCGTAGAGAACAACTCAGAGAACAGACTACTACAAGAGTATGTTTAGTGTATTTAGTGTTAGAAATTATCACCATACATACTGTGAAGTTGGCCTTTTTTTTTTTTTTTGTAATTTTTGAAGGTACTACTTAATGGAATTTCCTCATTAATCAATTCATCATGGGGCTGAGCTTGAGCAGGTCATAAGTTTGTAGATGTTTGTGCCCATTAGAAAGCTACCTAGAGGCAAGGAAGTAATTTTCTTCTTGTTGTTACTATCTCATGCTACTTCACAGGGGCTACAGAACTAGCCCAGGGAGAATCCACTTGTCTAGCATGCTTGACACCTTGGGTACGTTCTCCAACAATAACCCACGCTTCCAAGTCCATGAAGCATCCTGGTATGAATTGCTTCAATTTTCTGTATCAGGCAAGCAGCAGTAGAGTAAGGAGAAAAGATACAGAGCCAGCATGCCTGCAAAAGGCCATTTTTGATCAGTAACATGTTCATCTCAGCGTAGATGCACAAGACTGCCAGAATAAATCTGTAACAGTTAACTATGAAGTGCCTAAACATTGGAACAAAGCCTAGTTCAGAAAGATAAAAATTAAAGGGTAGATTTTGAGAACTATGCATGAACAGATTGACGATGACTTTGAGAAAAAGGTTAGGTGGAAAGTGGGAATCAAAGCATTCTGAAATAATAATAATAATAATAAATAGTGATGATGATGTCTGGTTATGTAGCCCAGGCTGGCCTTTAACTCATGGCAGACCTCCTACTTCAGCCTGCCAGTATACTGAGATTAGAGGTATGTGGCACCATGCCTGGTAAAGCACTTTGCTTTTTTCCCCTTCCTAGTGTTAGGTATTGAGGCCAGGCCTTGCTCTTGTTACGCAAGTACACTGACATGAGCTCAAATGTTAGGCCTCTGCTTTGTTTTTGTGAACAATCTCCTGTACTGATAACAAATCCCATGGTCCGCTTAGAACACATAACAACTGTGATTAGAGCTTTACAAACACTTTTTCCCCTGACGTCTTCATAAATACCATATAAAGTAAGGAACATTTTGTAGTTAAGAACATCATGGTTGAAAAAGAGAAGTAATTGCCCTTGCTTAGTAAATGAAAGTGCTGTATTCAAAACCAGATCTACCTGGATCTCAGCCAGGACTCTCTTTACTGTGGTTCATTCCTCTATCACACTGCCTCATATCCTCATAATTTCTAACAAATAAGTGATATAGAATTTACCCTCTTATGGTCAAGCACTCCAATGTTCTCAGAATGTTTTGTGTCAGGTGAATGTTTTTAATGTAAGGTCAAGGGTTAATAGGTGACATTCCTCACCTAGTTAGTCTCATATCCAAACATTAGGAAAAGAGATTCTTAAGGGCAATCTTGAGTTCTCAGCGAGAACTCAAGAATTTTTTAAAAAATTGTGGTGAATGTAACAGATTGATGTGTAAATAAATATCAAGAAAGTATGGACATCACTGAATCCTGGGGTTGAGGGCAGCAGGTGGAGGCTCTACCCAAGTGACACCAAGTGGTCATGACCTGGGCCATTTTGGCTATGCCCCTAATCATGACTGGGAGAAGCATGAGAAAAGCAAGGGAAGAAGTTTGTACATAGATGAATCCTATCCCTTAAGGCAGAAATGAAGATCAATTGGATGAGAAAGGGTCATTGTGTTCGAGGCCAGTCTACCCAGTTATCACAGACCTTGCATTCCTTATGACTAATAATTTTGAGTAGGTTATTCTGTCAATAAGAAACCCCTGCCAATTGCTATTATTTAAAATTAATGTTATTTAAATACTAATGCATGTGCATTAAAGTTCATTTAGAATTGCTCTATGGCATAGTCTTTATAAAAATAAAGAACCTTCTTATTTATCACTTCTTCCCTAGTCAGTGTTACATAACCTAAGTGCAAGCTGGTATGAGATACTCTTGTCTAAAAGTGCGCATTAGGTATGTTCCCTAAGTGAAACAGACCACCGTAAATTAAATACTATGGAATAAGTAACTGGCATTCTCTACTTGCACTTTTATAGAACATTCTTTTTCCTTTGGGGCTCTAGCTAAAGTTTGAGGCAATGTATTCACTGCATACTTTAGCTCTCAAGCAAAATCTTGTCCGAGAAAATTAACACTTTTCACTTTATGAAGTTAATTGTTGTCATTTGTTTTCAGTGCCAGACATCAGACCCAGTGCCTCACATATCCTAGGCACACGTTCTCATGCTAAACTTTTATTCGCCTGAAGTAATTGTCCTCTCAGAGGCTTACTGCCTCCATTTGTTGACCTAGGCCAAGTCCTGGAAATTTTTAGCCTATGCACAATCTAATCTAGGCCTAGAATGTTTTCAGCCTCTGAGACTTACTGCTGAATAAGCTCACACTTTCTAGCTCTTTATGAACTCTGGCTGTCTGGATCAACTCAGCTGTGTGGCTCAAAACTTCTCTCCAAGCTGACTGATTTAATCTGAGTTCTCTCAGCTTCTGATGTTTTGCTCTGCTTGGCCTCACATTAACTTTGGCAATATGTTCTAATCTTCTGGCTACTTCTCATTCTCTGGTTTGTTTTGTCTTCACTTGTGTCTAGCTTGCTCTCTCTACAACCTGTCTCTGTGAAACTGTCCTGGTAAAACTGCCTCTGAATTCCACAAACTGAGCTGCCACGAACTCAACTCTGCTATACTGCCTCTCAACTCAACCAAATGATTTAACCAAAATGACTGAACAAAACTGACTAGAACTCAGAGAGCTGCCTGCCTCTGTCTCCTGAGTGCTGGGATTAAGGGCATGTACCACCATGCATGGACCTAAGCTTTTCTTTACCTGAAACTTGCTCTATACCAGGCTGGCCTTTGAACTCAGAGATCTGCTTGCCTCTGTCTCCTGGGATTAAAAGTGTGTCTGTATTCCAGCTGAATCACACAGACCTAGGTCTGTGGATGTGACCCCTTGTCACAGAAGCCATGTTCTGAATAAAAGTTTCTCTACACTAACTCTAAGGTAGCAACCTCCCCACCAGCCCCTTGAATTTTAAATGGGACAAAGCATCTATAATGTTTCATACATGCTTACTTTTTCTTCTGTTTCTTAATAAGTTACTTCTTTTTAATGCTTGCAATTAAAGGGCTCCAAAATATTGTGACTTTACACTGACCATGCAAAACTATTTCATCAGAATAAAGATGTTCTGGTCATTCATTAAGAAAGAGAGAAGAAGAAGAAAAAGCCCAAATAAAAATCAAAACCAAGTCAAGTGAAGAACTATAGACAACTTTACCACACTCATACACACACACACACACACACACACACACACACACACACACACACTTGAGTATAAATATTTGGGGAAATTGGACCAAAGTTAAAATAAAGGCATTCTTATTTTTAAAAAGGTATATGATCAGGAAAAAATCAAGGAAAGAAATCATTCACCAATCAAAATCTCACGACTCAGTGTAAGGCAGCTGCAGATATAGAATGGTCTGTTCTTTGCATGTATAAAAGATATAAGATGTGCTAACTGTCTATTAGGGGAGAGGAGAAAGTGGACACTTCTCCCGTAAGCGATCAAAGTTCAAAGTTAACTAACGTGACCAGGAATTAACGCTGGAAAATAGCGGGTTTTGTGCAGTAAAACGTTGGAGATTTAAAGTTCTGTTAACAACTGATTGTAGATAGCCAGGAATGTAAGGAAGGCATCTTCATTGCTCTCCATCCCCATCCTAAAGCCATTTAGTAAATGCACACACACACACACACACGGTATGCAGCTGCTGTCATGGTGTGTGTGTGTGTGTGTGTGTGTGTGTGTGTGTGTGTGTGTGTGTGACACGCATGTGTACACATCGTGGTCAGAGGACAAATTATAGGACTTGGTTCTGTCCTTCTCCCGTGTGAGTCCGGGGTATTGAGTTCAGATCATCAGGTTCAGGGGCAAGCACCTTCATCCACTGAACCATCTTGCCAGTCTAAACACTTCCTCCCACCCCTGCCACTGACCCCATTTAAAAAAAAAAAAAAAAAAAAAAAAGGCAAAGAGCTATGGAAAATCTATCGATTTAAATTTGCAATTTAAAATTGCAATTTGTAATTTGCAATTTATATCTTGATATTCACTTTACTTGAACAACATATCGGGAATGGGAATTTCAATCTCCTCAGAACTTTAAATCCTTTCTAAGTTGGTCACTCCTTAGCCTTCCCAAACTTGAAATTGAGAGTATCTGTTTTTTTGTTTTTTTTTTTTTCCTCTGCTCCATTTTCTTTCTTTCCATTGTGAAGACATCACTCATAATCAGAAACCGCTCTCAGATGAGAAGGCCTCCCTGAGAGTCGGGTGGCGGGCGCACTGCGATGCCGCCAGTCCTGTCTCGTGGCGTGTTGGCACGGAGGGTGCTACATGACCTTTTCTCTCCCGACGCCTCCGTTCCTATTGTTCTGTGCTGAACAGAAGAGAAACAACGGAGCATGGTGGCGTATACCTTTAATAGAAAATCTCAGGAGGCAGAAATCTCTGTGAGTTTGACACCAGCCGGGTGTACATAGAGAGCTCCAGGACAGCCAAAGCTATGTAAAGAGAATTGGTAAAAGAAAGAAAAAAAAAAAAATCAAGCAAGAAAGAAAAGAGGATAATAAACACAATTTGATACTAAACATAATAAAAGTACTTTTTTCTTGGTTGCAGAATAAGTATTACTAACTTAGATGATGACTTTTGTAAAAAAAAAAAAAAAAAAAAGCCCTCAAAACTTTTAAGGTATGTGGAAATTAAACTTAAAAAGCTTCTTTTTAAAAACCCAACCGTATCTCTTGATTTTAGGGAAGCTTTTTAGTGACTCTTTCTTCAGAGCAGAGATGTAGCTGTTGCCCGCGGGAGAATATCTGTGCACCACACTGATAAGAGTGCAGGGGACACCAGGTAAGATATTGCCGACGGGTAATCATTTCCCTGAGCAAATCTCCCCCCAAAGACATGATTCTTCCGTATAAAGTTGCTCATCTGTACCCCAGGCCCACAAACCGGTTGGCAAGTTTTATTGGCAGGAAAATTGATAAATAGTTGTAGCCTGGAGACGCAGTTTCTCTCTCGGCACATAACTCTCTTCCCACATCCCTTGGCTGTTTTTATCTCAAAGCATTAATCTGTGTTTCCTGGGGGGAAATATATTTATGATGAGGCATCAATAAATTCTCTACGGCTCAAAGATTTGCCTTAAAATTGTATTTTTAAAATATCACCTTTCTTTATCAAATCAAGAGTTTGCTCTTTCCTAAGAGGTCACCTAGATCAAGAGGGGTTTTGGTTGGTTTGTGTGCTTCTTTTTATCCAGTGATCTGTGTAGATTCCAAATTGCTGGATGACTTTGGTGAGTTTGGTTCTGGGCCATCTCTTAAAACACTTTGAAATAGCAGGTTTTGAAATCTGCATGAAAAAGAAAACACCTCCCACCCATTTCCAATGATACATGCCTGCCTACCTGTGAAGTAGAAAAGCTGTGGTCTCAGGAATCATCCATTCTTCCATCTTAAAGCAGAGTAAGCGTGTAGGTATTCATTTAAGTAGATGCTATGAGTACGCCATTCTGTATAGCAGAGTACTGACAAAGGATTTGGGCAGCACACTGTAAGGGCGATTACATCACTCAAATCAAGATGCCCACAAGAGAAACTGGAAAATGAGGAAGAGGTTCTCCTAAGCCCTACCCGTTCCAACATGCTGAGTGCATTAGCTCACAGCTAGACGTTGCCTTGTAGGATAGGAAATGAAATGAAGAGGGAATTGGAAACAAGACAGATAAACCCAAGGGAAGAAAGATATACATCCTCTATTGATGATCGGATGCTGTCCCGAGAACCTCTAAGTACACAGGGTGGTAAAAACGCAATGGAGAGAAATATGAACTATGTAGATGGGAGTGGATGGCTTTCAAAGTCAAACAAGGCAGAGCTCAGACTTCTGGTAGCTTTTTCTGTGTGAACAATATATTTAGGCCTTAGTGGAAAGGCTGTGCAAAGAGAGACTGAAACACATTTTTGAAATGGACCTCTGGGTATTAAAAGCACTTAGAGAAATGGGCAATTTGAGTAAGACCAACAAAGTGCCAGCAAAATCAGTGTCATTTCTAATTCGTTTGCCAAAACTATAATTAAAGCATGCAAGAGGATGCTTGAAAGCTGTAATTAAAGCATACGTTAAAACAGTAAACATTTATGGACTATTCATTATACATAAGAGAACCAAGAGAAACAGATGTTGCCTCCATTCTGGGAACTGAGGAGAGAACACTGGACGCTTTATAAGTTGTCTGTACTTTAAACATGGGAGATTCTTCATATACATTCTCACACCACAGGTACTCCATGAACCAAATCCCTTGCAGCCTTTACTATTCACTCTTTTGTGTTTGTTTTCATTCTGGGGATTGAACCCGAGGGCTGGTGAATGCTAAGTTCATGCTCTATCATGGAGCTACCTCCTACTTCTAATCCTTTGCTATTTAATTTATTCTCCCTTTAAGAGAGGTCAAAAGAAACAGCTGGCTAGCATTTTAAGCTGTGGCACAGACTCGTCGTCGTTAAGTCTCTGTTACAACCTTAGTGTGTGCCTCTTGTACTGACCAAAGGCCACACTTAGATTGGTTGCCGGTGTTTGTGTGATATGTATTGTGTGGCTGGCACTGTCCTAACCCTGAGGAATGCAGCTCAAAACAAAAAGCCCCAACCCTCATCAAGTGCACTTTCTAGGGCAGAGACAAAGCAAACTACTCAAAACTAGCCAGCCACAACTGCTGACAAGATCTTCAAAGGATGAAGGCAAATGGGGTGGATTCGGGTGGGGGCATCAGTGAAGCTCTTTCAAGAAAAGGAAAGAAAACAAAACAAAACAAAACAAAACTAATAGATGTCTTGGATCAAGTGGGAAGTTATCCTAAGGAAAATAGAACTACTTCTTAAGTTTTCTAGTCAGAAATCCTGGGCCCTCTCTTCAGTCTACCAAATTTTATCCAGTCTGATGCTTGCAAGTATTTTCTGGGTGCATCTGAGAGTATCCTTTTTTTTTTCCTGGCTCAGAGGCATCTTTGAGGCATGATCTGTATACTCTGTTACTGCTTGACATGCAACATCCCTCATAGGCTCACGTGTTTGAATCCTAGGTGTTCAGGTGTTCAGCTGTTTTGGGAGTTTGTGGAATCTTTGGGATGGAAGGCATGATGGGGGAGGGAGAGGGTCCAGGGTGCAGGTTTTCAAGGGGGATGGCCCAGCCTTGATTCTGGTCCCATCTCTATTTTCTGAACAGTATTTCACACTTCCACTCTAGAGCCAGAGCTGTCCCAGCTGTCACGCCTACCCTGTCGTTCCCTGACACTCTGAGCCAAAAAGCAAAGATTCTCCCCCCCCCCCCCCCCCCCAAAGCAGCTCAAGTGTTTAGTCACTAAAATCTGAAACCATCGGTTTTTAAATACAGGGGCCTACTTGACTCCTCAGCGAGCTGTGGCTTATGTACTGCAGACTATTAAGGACCCTTCCCTTACTTCTCCTTCCTTTTTCTTTACTTTTCTCTCTTTTGGTAAAAGATTCTTCCACCCATACAATCCATTTCCATTCTCAAAAAGCCTATAGCCAGGCCTTTCTTGTGAATTCAGGGTCTGCGATAAATTTCACCCGTCCTCTGCCACGGCTTCTGCACTGTCATATTCCTGTTGGTTTTAACAGCAGTGGCAGTAGCTGCACACTCAGTATTTGTGTTTGTAGATAGCCACAGGCTGAGCAGAACATCTAATGTTGGTCAGGGTGTATCATGGCTGAGGTGCTCTCACTGATGCAAGGACTCACAGCAATTCCTTATTGTGAGCCAATGACACTATCAATAATTAAACACTAATTGGTTCCCGTGGTACCTAACTGAAATGGAGAATTTGGAGAAGACATATTTTTCACACCATTGATGAAAGAATGGAAAAAGCCATTTTACTCAACGGCTATATTTCAAGTGTCAAAATGAATCTCCAGTTAGAAAACCTTCTCCATAACTTAGCTCCAGGCTGTGCGCTGCTAAGCATGCCTTTCTTCTTCTCACCCTATCCTCAAAACAAAATGCTGCTTTAAAGTTTAGAGAAAGGCGTGTCTGCATGTGTTTGTTTGTTTGTTTCTGTGTCTTTGTGTGTATCTGTGTGTGTATGCGTGCCTGTGTGTTTGTGTGTGCCTCTCTGTGTGTCGCTGTGTCTGTGTATCTGTTATGGGTGTCACAAAACGTGCATTCTAGACAACTGCTCTAACACTCCTGTGCCTCAAGTAATAGTGAAAATGTACCCTCATTCACCTATTATAATTTACTTAAAGTTACTGATAATTCTGGGGTGTTAACTCAGTGGAACAATGCTTCCCTGACATATGTGACCATGGATTCAGTCCACAGGACATTAAAAAGAAAGAAAACATACTTACTAATAACCTGCTTTTTTGTTTTGTTTTCTGTGGGTGTCATCCAATGTTTCACAAGGCATGTTATAGAATGGAAATAAATTAATCCTTGCTAATCTTTGACTTGAAATTATTTATAAAAAATTTTCCTAGAAAGCAGTTCAACTTTGTGATTAAGAATATTTACCAGGGGCTGGAGAGATGGCCCAGAGGTTAAGAACACTGGCTGTTCTTCCAGAAGTCCTGAGTTCAATTCCCAGCAACCACAATGGTGGCTCACAACCATCTATAATGAGATCTGGTGCCCTCTTCTAGTGTGCAGGCAGAACATTGTATATGTAATAAATAAATAGAGTAAATCTTTAAAGAAAAAAAATTCCCAGAAGCTGCTTTTATTCCCAGCACTCAGAGAGGCCTAGGCAGGCGGATTACTGTGAGGTTTGCAATGCAAATTCAGGACACCCAAGGCTACTCAGAGAAACCCTGTCTTGAGAGGAAAAAAAAAAGAATATTTAGCAGAGCCAGGTGGTGGTGGCACACACTTTTAATCCCAACACTCGGGAGGCAGAGGTAGGATTTGAGGCTAGCTTGGTCTGTAGAGCAAGTTCCAGGACAGCCAGGGCTACACAGAGAAACCCTGTCTTGAAAAACCAAAAAGAAAGAAAAAAAGAAAGAAAGAAAGAGAAAGAGAAAGAGAAAGAGAAAGAGAAAGAGAAAGAGAAAGAGAGAGAGAGAGGGAGGGAGGGAGGAAGGAAGGAAGGAAGGAAAGAAAGAAAGAAAGAAAGAAAGAAAGAAAGAAAGAAAGAAAGAAAGAAA
>NW_026593286.1:36049248-36068009 GCF_907164565.1 Psammomys obesus | reverse complement strand
AAAGAAAGAAAGAAAGAAAGAAAGAAAGAAAGAAAGAAAGAAAGAAAAAAAGAAGGAAAGAAAGAAAGAAAAAGAATACTTACTAGATTATAAAATGTGATTATACAGCTACATTTTTTTTTTCAGCTACATTTTTTTGCAACAGAGATAGTGGAGGACTATTGACCTCACTGTAAGATCAATCTTACTTCATTATCATGCAATGAGGAACACAGGTATTTATGGATAGCTACACAAAAGGAAACAACCAGAGGGTCTCCATGACACAGGAAGAGCTTCGGTAAATGCTCAGTCACCGCTCTCAGCTACTGCTGTGTGATGAGCACTTACTGTTTGCAGAGCATGCCTCCCCAACCTCTGAGGCTGCTCTGTCCTCCTGCAACGGCATCTCCTACTTTAGGTTTATACTTGCCGTTGCAGAGACCCTAAATGTCAGAGCCTACAGTTTCCATGTTGGTTTTAATAGTTCAAAAGAGGAATTCAACCATGCTTTTCACTTGCAGTAAAATTACTTCCAAAGTTCTTTTTTTTTGTTGTTCTTTTCCAGGAATTCTTTGGAGTGTAAGGTCAAATTCATAGCTTGGTCCCAAGCTACCTTTCTTCTTTGGTCCAATTCTAACACTGTTTCTGCTGATAGCAGTTAAGATCCCTGGGTTGGTCTTTTGTCCTCCCGAGCCTGGGCCCTTATCTACTTGAAAATTTGGTCTCTTCATCTGGTGATATGGAGACAGCACTTTTTATTCTGAAACCTCTAATTAGCTTTGCTGTGGTCAAGTTTACTCATTCCCAGCTCCTGTGAGCTGAAGTATGTAACGTGACTCTCCCTTCCTTACCTGGGAGCTTAAAACACACCATAAGAGTTTTACAGTTATCGTACAGTGGAAGAGTAAAAGTTTATATTTTTACAGATTTTTCTTCTCAGCTACTCTGTACAGTAGACTCGATTCTCTTCGTAGAAATAGGAGCTCAGTTCTTGAAAGGTGTAGACAGCTGGGGATCATTTCTGCTTTTCCATTTATGTACAATACGTACATTTATGTACAATATGACAGAAAAACGGTTTTTGGTCCATAAGTCTAGTTTTCTTTTTCCTCTTATGTTTCTCTGATTTAAACACTCCATTTTCTGAATCCCATAAAAATTAAAGTGATGGTTAAAGATTAAAAGAGCTAGACCAGAAAGTGCCAGGCTTATATTTACCTTCAAAAACAACAAGCTTATTTCGTAACCATCTCTTTGCTGCAACTTGACAATTTGCAGATTTCCTGTTTGTTACTGCTCTTAATCATGGCTAAATCTTCATCTTTGGTGGTAGAACACTAATTGTGCTAACACATAGACAAAAATACGGTTACACTGTACAGTCCCTTTAGTCTGTAGTCATGGGGACCGAAGCAGGGCTTCCTGAATGCTGAATTCCACCACTGAGCTGTATCTCCAGACCTTTTTTTTACCTTATATTTTGAGGTAGAGTCCCACTACATTGTGCACTGGCCTTGAGCTCACCCCATAGTCAAAAGTAGTTCTCAAACAGTCGATGCTGCTATGTCAGCCTCCAGCTAGCTTAGATGGCATGCTGCATAGAGCCCTGCTTCATTTGGCATCTTGGTATTTGGGTGGCTTTGCTTCTGCAAACCTGGTTACTTTCTGATTCCAATTAATAATGTGTTTTAATCTGTGGGCGCTTGATATTATATTCTTATCTCCCTGAGAGTTCTCAGTGTTCTTATAATAAAATTTACCTTTTCCTTTTTTATTAGACTTGCCACCATAGAAACCACAATTCCAGTTGCTCAACGTGATGTGCCTCCTTCCAGCTTCTGTTCCTTGTTAAACGGCTTATAATAATTTTATTTTATCTTGTGTGCTCATTTCACAGAGTTTGAAGTATATCTGACAATGGAGGTCAGGCTCTTGGGGTCTTTGGGATACTCGTAGCTTGATGGGGAGTGTGAGAGCCTATTTGAGTAGACATGCTTTTGACTCTAAGGGACAGAACACCTGTCCAAAAGTCACGTAACCAGTCACTTAACTAGCTATTATCTCACATAGCGAGAATTCTCAAGGGAAGGTAGTTCCAGGGTTGAACAATTAATTCACTGAGTTAACACTGACATCAGTTTGCCCTGATGTCTTTTCTTCTATTTTCCCAAATTAGGGCTGTTGTTTGTCCTCTTCGGGGAGTGGCTTCTAGTGTTCTCATGCTGTCCGTAAATGCCCAGACAGAAAAGGGAAATTTCTGTTAGATGTATCTTGTTCAGAGGAAGTACTTTTCCCAGAGGTCCCTTCAGCTCATCCAACAGACACATCTCACATGTCTCTTCCAGAGCTCATTAGCGAAGAAATAGAGCGATGCATCTCATTGCTTAGCACAGCAATGGGCCCCAAACCTGGAGTTGTGAAACCCTTTCCGGAAGCTCATGAAGCTTTAACAAACAAGCAAGCAAACGAACAAAGATAAATTCTTGTCTTTTCCACTTCACTGAAAAAGCCCAGGTGGCCATAAGTGTGTGCCTCTGCCCACAGTTTAGCATCAGTTAAAGAAGAGTCACCAAACTTTGCTAATGGCCAAACCCACGCTGTCAGCAGCTCATGTAAAGTCCCACAGAATGATTTCATAACATGCCTGCATCTCATCTCATCATCCCTCAAATGCAGTCATTTGAACTATGAGGTGGAATGTTCACTTCTCTTATAGCATTGTTTTCCCTCTGAAAGACTAACAAGCAGGACATGATCACTCAGACTTGAGATTTTTGCAGAATTTTCTTGTACATGAATAAAATGAGCCTGTCAGTTCAAGGAAAACAACTGGCAGGATTTGCTGCAAATGATCAAATCCCAGCTTTCAGAGGAAAATTAGAATGTTGGAGAACTTGTATCCACCCCTGGGAGTTTGGCGGCTTCCCAGGACTGGGAGATTTCTCTGCCAAGCTGATGAAATTGGGATGATATTAAGCAGAGTGATATTTTAGATGCTGTGCTGAAATATGTCAACATAAGAAAGACCCACGTGACCAGAGAACCAATATTTTTCCAATGACTGGTGCAGGTTACAAAATCACACTTGAGTAAAAGGAGAGAAATCTGAAGGATGTCAGAGTGAAAAAGCTGTTGTTTTTCCTCTGATTCAATGTTGCAATCAACCTTCAAGAAATCACTGTTTCTTGACTGTTATTGTAAATATTAATGAAAAATATCCAAAAGTATCTGGAAAGCCTGCTACAATTCTCCTTCCTTTTTAAAGTAAATGTTCATCTGAGAGTAGAAAGGAACCATAAGCATCAGTTATAGACCAAATCAACAAAATGGATCTAACAGTAGATATGAGAAGCCATGCCTTCAATTAAGAAGATGGATGACTTCATAATAATAAATAAAGCCTTTTTATGGTGAGAACTAAAATTATTTTTCTATAAAATATTATCTAGAATAAAACATGATATATTTATTATCTATCTTTCCTTCCTTCCTGACCTTCTTTTTTAAGACATGATTTCTCTTTGTGTTCTAGGCTGGCCTGATTTGGAACAGTGTAGTCCCATGCTAGGCCTCAAATTTATTACAATCTCCTGCCTTAGCACTTCAAATCTGGGATTACAAGAATGAGCCTCCATAAACCCAGCTTATATTTATTTCCAACAAATTAAGTTATATGTCATCATAAATATTGATAAAAATAATTCAGTTACTTAAATGTACTCTGTAGTCTTTACTAGCCTTAGAGAATGGAAAAAGACCCTGAAACTTATAGGCTTGCAAACCACTCAGTTCAAATTAATTAGCGATAAACCATTTAGAACTTGGCTTCTACCTTCCATGTGATAACATGGTTTCTGTTGTCTTAATAAAGTCAGGATTCTGTTAACAAGGAAGAAGGGGCTGGGGATCCTGGTAAAGGCATGATGACACAACAGCTACCTGTCAGGATGAAAGCCAAGGAGCGTTTTCCCATTGCCACATGGCAGTCACCACATTGTGATTACTTTGGACAATGTTGACAAAAGAACAAAGACCTCACACGGCCATGCTCCTGGACTACCAGATCCATAATAGACAGAGGTAGAAGTTAGGGACCTGTCACACCCAGGAATTAGCCTATGTCTGTAGTCTGGCTCCTAAAGGCAATACTGCATTTCACTTACACTAAGCTTTGTTTCTTCCTAAAGAATATAAAATAGTGACATCTCCTGTTGCTCTCTCATACCCTGCTCTTAAGTCCCAGCTGTACCTGAACTTATATCCTCACTTCACAAATCAGCCATGGATATTTTGAATAATGGGTTGGTTATTATTCAAGAGAATTAACTAGATTAGAGAATGTATGTCTTAATCATGAATATGTATATATCTATATCTATATATATATATACAGAGTATATATATACATGTGCCCTGTAAAATGACTGGGGAAGCTACAATGCCACCCATTAACCATGATTGGGGTTTTTAAAGGGTTTTCTTCTTTGAAAAACACTGAATTGAATATCCCTGAAGGTCTGTGGGTAGGAATGTTCATTCAGTATTTGGAAAGAAAGTCTGACCTTTATAAGAGAAACTAGGCACAGAATATAGACTTTGGAGTGTTCAGTATAAAAGACACAGTTGACACTGTGAGAGTTCCCCTGACATGTAATATGAAGTGATAAGGCAGTAGATACAGGAATTAGAAGAGCATTTTCAGAACTAAAAGCATTTTTGAAGATGTTAAAGGAAGTGTTTCTAAAAGTGAGGGCATTAGCTGAAAATTCAAGATGAAGTGTCAAAACTCAATAAAATCTTATGAGAGGTCAATAAATGATTCTTAAAAATAAACTATTTTAGGGCAGTTTTATTGATCATCTATCCATCCATCCATCTATCTATTGATCATCTATCCATCCATCCATCTATCTATTGATCATCTATCCATCCATCCATCTATCTATTGATCATCTATCCATCCATCTATCTATCTATACCCATCCATCTCTAATCCATCTCTGAATTTAGAGACCTAGAGCTCTGGAGATCCTGCTGGTTTCCCAAGCTGGCCTTTAATTCCGGCTTAAGCAGTCCTTCTGCTCCAGTCTCCTGAGTGTATGGTACTCTAAGTACACACCACTGTACCTGGCTCATGCAGATATACTTTTTTTCTTGAGGCGGGGTCTCACTCTGTATTGGTGGCTGGCCTTGAACTTGCTATGTGGACTGTCCTGGACTTGAACTCACAGAGATCCATCTGCCTGTCTCTAGACAGATGTGCCTTTATTAACTAAAGTCAATACTTCATTCACTTCTTTAGTTCATGCTTCAGAATCACATCTAAACTTATATTGCCTTTGGTCATCATGCATTCTCCCTAATAGCCCTGATGTCTTTTTCATGCTTACAGCAAAGTTGTAGATCTTGGGCAGGAGAATAATTCCTGTGTACATGTGTGTGCATCCATGGGTTGTGTTTGTTAATGCTAAGCCGCTGGGGATCGAATCCTTAGCATCATGTGTGTGTCACCACACACTATACCCTCAACCCTTATGTGCCATTTTTACCACATTATATCAAAGGCACATCTACAACCTGATTATATCACTGGTGCTGACTCTGACAGCCAGGCTGAGAACATCAGTCCAATTTTTCTACTAGGTAGCTGCCTCTTCTCCCGCTTTTACTCATCTTTTTTTGACGGGGATGGGGTGGAATTGATTTCTTTCAAGACAGAGTTTCTCTGTGTAGCCTTGGCTGTCCTGGACTGGCTTTGTAGACCTGGCAGGCCTCGAACTCACAGTGATCCATCTGCCTCTGCCTCCCAGAGTGCTGGCATTAAAGGTGTGTGCCACCACCCCTGACTCCTCTTCTACTCTTTAAAAGGGAGTTGCCAAGCATGGCCCACATCTGCTGACTGGGAAGTTAGGGCTAACCTCTTGACTGAAAGTCCATGCCATAATTTTAAATTCTACATGAAATACTTGTTTCTTTCTTCCCATTGTCAGTGTACTCCATCACCTGATTATATCAGTACATACCAATGACTATTTATTCTAAACTTGAATCATAACACACAATTTTTTAATCTTATTGCTCAAGTCCTTTCAGAGTTCACTGCTACAGGCTCTTTCGGTTGGCGCCCATGTCGCTCATACACTCTCATTCAGTTAGTATAGCTGCTTCCTCAACTTTGTGAACACAGACAGTGTCAAGCCCCAATAGTGAAACACTGGGACCCTTAAATAACAAGGGAACATATAATATCATCCTCAACAAGCTGTAATCTAATAAAAAAATATAAAGAGATGAAAGCCATGCTTATGCCATGAAAAGATTGAAAACTTTTTTGTTGTTTGAAATCTCAGAGTGGTCAAATTGAATGAATGCAGAGGATGTCAGTTAAAATTTCTATCTGATGAAACTGAGGGAAGGAAATTGTTACTGGCTGTTCTGACTGCTTTTATATTTGGCACACACTGTCCTGCTTTTTTTTTTTTTTTAACAGCAAGTAATGTGGTAAACTTTAATTATGATGTGAATGTGCCAGAATTTTTGATGTGCTCAAAACTTCTCTGTGAATGCCAATCTTGCAGGATTATAGAGAAAATGATTTGATTTTAGGCCTTGCTTAAATTCCTGCAAAGACTTGATCTTAGAAAATGCTATAAAAATGTTTCCCAACAAATAGGTAATTTTTCTCACAGTGAATGTCCTTGAACATTTAAAGCAAGTTTGAAATATTTAGGAGACAAAACCTGTGTTCGTTTTGTTCTCTTATCATTTCCTCAGTTATGTTAACTAGTAAAGTTTTAAGCTTTTACTGGGAGCAAAAGAAATTAGAGTGAGTTGGCTATATTGTTGAATAGGATGTAAGCAGTTAAGGATGAAGAGAGAATAGTCATTCACAACCGGTTCTCTACATATGTTGTCAGCCACATTTCCTGGCTTTTGGTTCAGGGGAGCCATTTTGTGACGTCTTCTTTGTGCTAAGCAGCGTAAGCGGTATTGTGGTGCCACTGCCGGGCATAACATTACACTGAACCAGGCACAGGCCCTGCTACCAAGGAGTTGGTGAACGTAGGACACAGAGGGCATAGACAAATAGGCCACGAGTGCAGGCTACATGTTGTTGTGGGGAGTCTAATAGCTAGTGTGTAGGAGGACTCCTAAGCCAGAATTGATCTCTGTAGGGGAAGGAGTAAAGAAGCTGGAGAGCTGTACTTCAACAGAATCGCAAAGGAAAAGCAAGAGATGGCGGGAGGGAAGGTGCAGCGGAGAGGGGGTGCTGCAGGCACAGAACAGCAGGGAGAAAGTCCTACGGTGTTGCTGGGTCAGTGTTTGAGAGACACCTTGTCTACACTGCAGACAGGTAGAATTAAGACAGTGTGAAGGAGCTACTCAGCTTCTAACAGCCTTTTTATTTAGCCCATATATTTAAGGTGTCATCTCAACATATAATCAATATGAAAAAGTATTGAGACAGTTTTCATTTTTTGTACTAAAATTTAGAAATCCAAGTATGTTTCGCATTATATATTAGTTTAGATTACACGTATTTCAAGTGCTTGGTAGTCAAACAGTAGACTAATGGCGAACGGCGACTCTACCAGACCCTTCAGTTCTAGAGAGAAGTAAGGAGAGATTAAACTGCAGAAATACTCCAGTGACAGAGTAGGTTGAATGTTTGTCAGCTCAGGTACTCACCTCAAAGACTATGGGAGGTCCTGGAAGTTTGAGTCAGGGAAGTAATTGATCAAGTCACCGACTTTCACTGTGCAGAATGGATTGGAGGTGGGCTTTCTCTGGAGCCAGCTAGTTCTAGAAAATAAATAACTTTTAGTAGGGGAGCAATGTGGACATAAAGAAATGCAAGAGTCAAGCCATGAAGATGAACTGGTGTAACGATGGCTTGTTGCTCGGGATTCCAGCTACTTTCAAGGCTCAGGAGGCAGAAAAATCACTTGAGCCCAGGAGACCAGGTGAACATGGGGGATGGGGGATTTTAAGACAAGAGAACCTAAAGGCATTGATAAGTGCAAACCAGAGGAGACTAGAATAACTGCATCACTTCTGTTTTCCCTCCTCCACCCTTCCAGGAAGTACAATAGAACCTTTCTGAGAACCAGCTCTAACAACGAGGTGTACATGTCTGAGCGGCTGGTGAGACAGCCCGCTCTGATGCTAATATCTAAAGCAGAGCTGGACGTCACCAGCATATAATTAGTAATTGAGATCATGGGACTTGCTGTGGTCTGGATGTGCTTTGTCCTTGAAATCAAAGGTATCAGACGCTCGCTACTCAGTGTGCGGATTTGAGGGGGCTTTGGACTCCAGGAGGTGGAGCCTAGTGGGAAGTCATTAGATCTCTGGACCGCCTCTCAGAAGTGATTAAGGTCCTTTCTGAAGGATGGTGATTAGCGCCTGTGAGAATGTGGTTATAAAAGGGCAGCCTGGCCCCAGGCCCTTCCTCATTCAGGCTGCCCACTTCACCTTGTCATCTCTAGCACATGCTTAGCTTCCATTATGCTCTCTGCCATGTCCGGGCTGACCAAAGGGGCTCTCGCCAGAGAACAAAGCAGTTGGGCCACCTGATCTTGAACTTTAAGCCTCCAAAACTGAGCTAAACAAACCTCCTTTCTTCCGGAGGAACCCGACCTCCATTATTTTCTAATACTTTTAGAAAGTAGACTAAACAGGGTCAGGATGAGGGTCAAGAATCATTGGGATTCTTGAGTGTGGTTTGTTTGGGAGATAGAGAAAACCAACCTTTAGGCACGCTAGGCAAGCACTCCATTACTGAGTTACAAGCCCAGCTCCTCCGATCTGATGTTTTAAGCACAGTTTCTGAGAAACTGATTTAAAATGCAGAACTTGGTGTTCGTCCCTCTGTCCTGGGGAAGGTTGGGCTGTGCACTTTGAATAAGAGTCCTTTGAGATGTTGATGCAAGTAGTCCTTAAAATACTCCTTTACAAACACCAATATAGTATAACAAATAAAAGTACTCAGAAGAGAGCGGCTATGTGTACAGGGTTGGGAATAAGAGCCCTTGACTAAACTGGGAAATGAACCACTAGAGAGGTTAAGGGGGAACCAGAAGAATGCTGTCTGCTATCAACAGAAGAGTCTGGCAGATTCTTCCTAAGGAGAAAGGGCTATCTCTACGAGGGATAGCAGTAAGAGACTGCCCCCTCTTTAGCTGTTAGTTAAGGTGCCTGTTCTAGCTATGTCTTCTCATTAAACTCATTAAATTCCTGGGCATCTGAAGGAAGTAGTTAACTGCCTCAAATGTAGCAGAGAAATAAAATTAGATAACATTTGAAGAGTGACAGAATGGTTTGGTGACTGAGTTCAGCAGTGACAGTCTGGGAGATGTGGTAGGATAGAAGCTCTGTCTCAATGAGCGCCTTGAGAAAGGGTCAAGAGAAAAGTCTTTTTGGGTAACCATGGCCATGGGAAGGAGGGAAGAGAAGGCAGAGTTCGTGGAGGGCACTCACTTGGCAAATACTGAGGGATGCCGGAGGCCCTCCTGGTTTCATTTCTTTGTGTTGAGAGAGTCAATACGGGAAACTTCCTGTGCTTCACAGAATACAGTTATGAAATGATATCAATTACATCTTAACTAGTCAAGTGGTGTCCCGGAAGACTGTCTCTTCTTTTAGTAATTCTCGGGGTGAATAAACCATTTTGCAGTATAGACACCTTATTACTGATGGTGTGTGTGTGTGTGTGTGTGTGTGTGTGTGTGTGTGTGTGTGTGTGTGAATGCAGGCACAAAGTGCTGCAGCAGGGTGGAACTGGATGATAAAGGAGACAAAACTAGACCTTAAACTAAATTTCTCAGTCACCTCCTCGGCTTCCTGTGCTGAACAGTCATCTATAATTGGCACCTCAAAGTGGTCGAATTATTTAGCTGTGGTTAACTCACAAATCAGTTATACAGCTCTGTGGAGGGAGGGGCTGCTAGAACTTACTGCTGTGGAAAGACTGTGGTGGCTCATTTTCTCTCTACCCCTCGCCACTACCCCACTACCTAGCTGATGCAGAAAGTCAGATTATCAGCCATTGCATTTGCTATTTAACATTGTTGAGGATTATCTTAGGTAACTGTACAAATGCAGTAAGTGTTTCAAAGATGTGCTTTGTTCTCAGTACAAAAATTCAAATAAAATGAGATATAAATAGGGCCAAGAGAGCCTTACATCTAAACACAGCTGAAAGTTTAATTAGGCTAAATGCAAATCAGTTACTTTAAACTTTCCTGCAAAGAGGGTGGGTCTGTCTTGAATCTGAGCCAATTACTCTTAAAATCACATCTGCATCAACTTTAAGGTGTGTCTGGTAGCTTCACCCATGACCAACCTAACTGCTTTACTTTTTTTTTTTTTTTTTTTTTTTTTTTAAAGCTTATTGGATAAAATGCTTGCCTTACCAGCAGTGAGACCTGAGTTTGCTCCCCAGAATTCACAGGAAAAGCCAGGTGTGATGATGTGTGCTTGTAATCCCAGCGCTGGGAGAGGGAGACAGGTGGGCCGCTGGGGCTTACTGGCCAGCAGTCGAGCCTAGTTGGCAAGCCCTAGGCCAAAGAGACCCTGTCTCAAAACAAAGGTGAGTGAAGCACCTGTGGTTGTCTTCTGATCTTCACAGGTGAACCAACACACACGTGTACATAGATGTAAATAACACACATGTGCACAGAGAGAAAGGAGAGGGAAGAGATGAGGAAGGCACCAGTAGTGTTCTGGCCCCGATATTGCCAGTTTTTGGTTGTCTCAGGAGCTCCCAGTGACAAAACTATTGTCTCATATATAAAGTTCTTATTTAAAATCGAGGACGAAAATGACATTTTTTTTTCTTTCTTTTGGTTTTCAAGAGAGGGTCTCTCTGTATAGTTCTGGTTGTCCTGGAGCTCACTCTGTAGACTTGGCTGGACTTGAATTCACAGAGATTAAAATGCTTCTTTTTCCTGAGTGTAGAGATTAAAATAATGTGCCTCTATTCCAGGGAACAAAGGAAAACAAAGCAACTACTTCACAGGAAGAGTGCAACGGTAGAAGGAATGCTTACCGTGCATCGGGCCCTGGGATCCATGCCTAGCACTGCAACAAAAACTAAAACCTCACAGAGTCCTATATGCTAGTTTATACCTGTTATTCTGGGGCTCGAATGGCTGAGGCAGGGGGATCAATGTGGAGAACCCGCTGGGCTACATCATGAGGTCCAGGCCATCTTAGGGTATGTAGTAAGACCTTCTCTCAAAAATTAACCACATGATAAACCAACCAAACAACAACAAAACAAAACCGAAACAAGCCAAACAACCCCCCCCCCACCAAACCCTATATAATCATTTATGTGGTATAATAACTTCCAGTTCCTCGAATACTAGATGCACTAGGTAGTATATTTGTTTATTTTGTATTTATTGCTACATTTTAGTTTATTTTCTTTCATCATGTTTTTATTATCTCAAATAGACACTGTGTACCCACTAAATATTAATTAGCCTTTCTCTCAGTATTCTTCTCCCGTACTACCCCGCCCCTGTCTTCTATTTTCTGTCTTTATGAATTGCCCATTCTAAGTATCCCGCAGAAGTTAAGTCATGAATAGTAATGGTTTTGCCTGCCATATTTCACTTAGCATAGCGTTCTTAGGATTCATTCATCCTAGAGGAGGTATTTCTGTTTAAACTTTGGTTGCTAATATTGGTGTATTTGTTACACTGATGTCCCCCAATAGAGCGAGACAAACCAAACCCTGTGAAACATGGCTCCTCTTATAATGAAGATGAAGGTAGATGACTGAAGGAAGCCCACAGGTACAGAGTAGAGTGTATGCGCACATTGGATTCTATCCCTTCAATACTTTCCACTTTTAGAGTTTCCTAACTTTAATTTTCTAAATCTGCTATAACACGTTCCCATAGATTTGGTATCTTAAAACCTTTAAAAAAAAATAATTTTGAGCTGGGCATGGTGTGCGCCTGTAATCCCAGCATTCTGGGAGGAAGATGCAGATAGATCTTTGTGAGTTCAAGGCCAGCCTGGTCTACAAAGTGAGTCATGGAGAGCCAGGGCTACACAGAGAAACCCTGTCTCAAAAAAAAAAAAAAAAAGTCTCTCACTGTCCTTGTAGGTCCAAAGCTTGACTTTGGACTTCTTGAACAAAAACCCAGGTACCAGCAAGGCCACTTTTCTTTGGAGGCTCAAAGCAGAGTGCAGAGATTTAACTCATGTGTCATTGCTACCTCTTTGAGGCTGCACGTATTCCATTCGTATAGAGGTTTCAGCATCACTGACTGTTAATCTTCTGCCTCTTTTTTAAAATAACCGGAGGTGGGTGGCGTGTGTTAGAGCGCATGAGTGCAAGTGTGGTGGTCAGAGGACAGCGTGCAGGAGTTGTCTCTCTCTCCACCATGTTGGCTGGTTCTGGTAGTCAGGCTTGGCAGTGAGCACCTTTGCCCACAGAGCCATCTCACCTTCCCCCTTACTTTTATCTGTTGCAGACCTTCCTCCTCTCCCCTTTTCTTCTCTTTTTAGGAACTTGTGTAATTAAATTAGGTCCTTAATTCCATAATCGGCTTTATTCTTTTTTGATTTTACATATACACAGGTCTATGGATTACAACAAGGGCATCTTTGGGGAGGGGACAAACCTCTTGTGGCTACCGTACTAACCTTCCTTACTTCTTCTCTTCCTGCCTGGGCTCACCCCACCTGCCTGCTTAAAATTCTTCTGAGGCTCTTAATGCAATCTAGCATTCAGAGGCCTTAGCCTGCTGCACAGAGGCCCAGTTTACTAGTCCTGTCTCATCACCCCTAATCCCCATGCAGAATAAGCCACACACACACACAGAGGGAGAGTCAGAGAGACAGACAGAGTCGTTCAGTTCCCTAATCTGAAAACCATGATTTCACTCACACCACTCTTCTGCGTGTGTCCTCTCCCATGACCCCGTGTTTTTACCAGGCTTTCCTCCACTCACCCTTAAGTCACATGTCAGATATTACTAATTTCAGGAAGCCTGAGTTTAACCCACTTTACCTCTGCTGCCATAGCAACCGCACCTATATCTAGCCTAGCATTTACCACTCTATGCTATAATTACCCCTTTAATTACCTCCTCCACCAGACCATAAGCTATTTAAGGGCCAGACTCCCATTTTGTCCACCCTGGTATCCTAGCTACTTAACGCAGTGGCTTGCATGTACTAGAAGCTCAAAGCCATGCTTGAAGCTTTGTCTACCCCTCAGCACTGTTCTGTTTTTCTGAGGCAGACTAATGAATTTCTCTTTAAATTCGCCGGGCTAAAATTTTATCGAACCCGTCCTTCTCATGATTGATTTGCACATTAGTTGCTCATATTTAAGGACTCCAGTCCTACAAATTAAGTATGATCTGCTTAATTTCTAATATAACTTCATTGATATAAATGCATACTTGAACAACAAGATCAAATTGCCACGACAGGGAGGAAAGCTTTCGAATGAATGTAAAACTGGATTGACTAATGAACATTCTGCTTTTGACTGAAGGGAACATCATCCTCAGAGTTGATTCGAGCTAGTGAAGTGGAAGATAACGCACAAGGAGAGAACAAAAGTTCACAATACAAACATCTCAATGTGTTTTTGTTTTTATTCTTTATTTTCTTTAACATTAGATTTAGAGTTTCCATTGGCCCACAGCATTTACAGACTGGCAAGTGCCATTTTATGGATCTTTTCTCTTTCCTGTTTTAATTACTACTAGTTCAGAGAATGTGTCTAGACATAGTCACAAAAATCGGGCCTGGCCCAGTCATGCGCCTTGTGTTTGCAGATGTGTACATGGAGGCCAGAGAACAACATCCAATATCGATCCCCAGGTGCCTGCCATCTTGGTTTTTGAGACAGTCTTGCTCTTGTTGCCTGGAGCTTGACAGGTAGGCTAAGACAGCTAGCCAGGAAGCTGTGGATCTCTGTCTCTTCCCCAGAGTTAGAATTTCAGGCATGCTCCACCACATGGAGGCCTTTTCCTTGGGTTGAGGATTAAACTCAGGTCACCATGTTTGTGTGACAAGCAACTGGCGGGTTAAGCTACCTCCCCAGCCTTGGGCACAGTCTTGAAAGCAGAGGCAAATGGTATGAGTACCATCTCAGGAGCCAGGCGGCTGGGACTGCAATTCGGAATCTGCCATCTAGGGACTGTAATAAAGTGAACAGATGCCATAATATCCACTTTACAGGGTTATAGTAGGAATGAATTATATTTACATCATTAAAATGTTGCCACTTTTAAAAACTTTTATTTATTGATTTTTATATACTGAATGTACCCCCTTCCTCCTCTGCTCCCGGTCCCACCATCCCACCTTCTTCCCCCTTCTTCTCTTCCCCTTCTCCTCAGAAATGCGGAGCCCTCACCCACCAACCCACCCCAGCATATCCAGTCATAGCAAGACTAAGCACAAGCTCCTCTACTGAGGCCAGACAAGGCAGCCCAGCTAGGGGAAAGGGATCTAAGTGCTGGCAAATGATCTAAAAGCAGTCCATGTCAGAGACAGTACCCGCTCTACTTGCTAGGGAGGCCCACATGACGACTAAGCTGCCTATCAACTACATGTGTGTACAAGGCCTAGGTCCAGTCCATGCATGCTCTTTGGTTGGTGCTTCAGTCTCTGTAAGCCCCCATGGATCTAGGTTAGTTGACTCTGTTGGTCTTCTTGTGTGGTTCTTGTCCAGAACTAGTGGAACCAGAGACTTTTTTAGCCACGTCAATTCATGTGTTTAGGTTGGGAAGGCAAACTGCGAAATGTAACTGCTTAGAGAAACAACGTCCTTATCCTTATAATTAGAATGAAACTTGAGTATGAAATCATCGGATACTGTGGGTGAGATCATCCACAAGAACGCAAGCAAGCCTGGCAGAGCGAGTCCTAAACTACTGGGCATTGCCAGATGCGTTCTCCACAAGCATGAGAAATTACCTAAAACATCTCCCATCCTGTGTGATGAAAAGAAGTGCTGATTTATGCAATTCCATAAAGAGCAGAAAAGCAGCTTATTTTCCTATAAATAAAGTATGCTTTTTCACTTAGAACTAAAAGTAATACAAGAGAGATTCAGAAATCACTATAATCACCACTTTGAAAAAAAATAGTTTTATTTACTTCATGGATATGAATGTTTGTCTGAATGCATGTATGAATACTGCATGTGTGTCTGGAATGCATGTATGTGTACTAGGTATGTGCCTGGTTCCTGTGGAGGTCAGAGGATGGCATTGGCTCTCCTGGAGCTAGAGTTACAAATGTTTGTGATCTGCTATGTAGGTGCTGAGACTTGAACCAGGGTTTTCTGTAAGTTCAACAAATGAGCTTTAACTGCTGAGCCAGCTATCTTTCCTGCAGTAACTGCTACTCTTGTTTCGCCAATTCATTTATTGCCTTACCTGAAATGTACAGTTTTGCTGCATTCTTGCTGTCAATGTTTGAACACATGAAAGTAGGCAATATTTGCTAAGTGTGTCTTGGCTTAAGCGATAGACTTGCTTGTTTTTGTCGATTTAGTTATGAAATGGTGTTATTATCAGGAAGCTTTGGGCAAGATCTGAAACTTGTTTTCACATGATGACTTTTATAAATGAATCTTTAATACATTTCAACTAATGTAATATACTTTTAAGATATTTAGCAGTAACTCATGGTTAATTGTTCTCACGTTGGTAATTTCCCTTAAGCTGAAGTGTAGTCATCATAAATACATTTAAGATTTGCAATGTTAATATAATCATTTTTGCTGCTTTTTATCTTGATTACTTTGGACTTGGAGCTCAGTTTCGAAGGCCAAGTCAGCTGTGCAGTTGGGATTTTAAAGGATCTAAAATGGCCACCTGTTGGCAGCTGAGTCCTATGTTGTCTGTAGGGGACTACCAAGCCTGTTTTTCTTCAAGTATTCTTGAGTGGGAAATATTGGCTAACAGTGACAATGAGAAGTGGGCTATTTGTTTATCTTTATTCTGCAGTCCTCTACCCTTAGGAATTTAGATAATCACCTTTGCTCCTTTCTTGGAACCTTTTTCATAAAACGCCTGAAAAAAAATATACTCCTTGGGCAACATAAATAATAGGAGTACAGTAACTTCTTTCACAGCCAAAGTCATTGAGTCTCAAGTTGGCTTTTCTGTTCTGGGTGGGGAGTGATTTAATATTTGTGTCACTTCATATCTCCAGTTTATTTTTGTCTCTGCAGATCTCTGACATTCAGTTTATTACGTGATTTCACTTGCCAGGCAATCAGTTAAATTTGTCATTCACTGAGGCTCTGCTGGCCTATCTTCCTTTGCTGTCTCAGAGAGTTGGGCTCTTCAGACACCCAGTCTTGCTCTTGAGAACCAGGAAGAACTGTGGATCTGGGATTTCACTGCCACATATAAAATACAGAGTCTCTAGAAATGATAGATAATTGCCAGTTTTGAAGCCTGTGTTCAGACCTTTGAATGTATATGCCTGACACAGTCCTTTCCCAGTTTAAAAATATCTGTTCTGGTGCTTATTTCCTCACTTCATTTACTCTTTCTTGTTCTCTTAATGAGTTCTCTAGGCACAACCTTGTCTAATCCAAATATATTTGGCCATGTGAAAAATCAGTGTTTAGACTGAACTGCATTAAAGGAGACTTTTTGATTATTGGTCATTACTATTCTTGACTCAAGAAAAGAACAACTGAGTTTCAAAGGTCTGATTTCTTAGAATCTTAGAATCCCTGTCTTTGCAGATTTCATTACCACCTTAACATTATTGTGGATGGTGAACACTTTTTTTTTAAAATTAAAAGGAAAGCCGGGTCCCAGTCGAGGACTTCCTTTCACGGCCAGTGAAAGTTCAATATAAGGTGTGATTCGTATTTCCATTATTGTACTTGTTTCCTTTCTAATGCCTGGAAGAGCTGAAAGGGCCGCGGGATTCATTACACTGTCTCATGGAGGTAGGATGGCTTCCTTTAAATTTCAGGTACAGATGTGTGAAATGATACTGTGAATGAAGTAGTATGAGCAAGAGGTTAGCAACTGCTCATCCACCGTCTTCTTCCACTAGCGGCAAGGTGTGACGGCTTTTCAGAACGTCTTCCTTTGAGAGCTGGAGTTAGGGCATGGGCTGGGTTCCCCCACATGAGAAAAAGGGGGATCTTTGAAACGCAGTGTGCTTTTAGTCAGACGTTTATTAAGTAGCTGGATGATGTGCCACGTAGAGGCAGAAAACAAAAGGCAAACAGCTTCTTTCATGGAGTTCACGTATGCCAGATAGACCACATGGCCACACGGAATAGGTTTGGCTCTATGTGCCTCCTGTTCTCTCAGGCAAGTTACTTATTTCCTATGCCTTCATCTCCTGGGTAATCATTCTTCACTGTTACAAGTATTAAATTAATGCACATGCAAAGCATGTTGGAGGTACCTGACACAAAGCTGACAATCACTACTGTTCAGAGTTATGTGCACCCTGTTGGACACCCATAAAGCACCCCGAGAATTCACTTTCATTAGTAAGCAAGCGCAGTTTGAATACAGAAACACAGACATCCGGGCGGAATACAAATAAGCCTAGACATGAACTAGGAGCCAGGAAGAGGAGTAATGAATAATGAATTCAGCAAAGGGTTTGCCGAGCTTCCTTTTAAGAAAATTGTGGGTTGTTGCTTACGAGGGGAGGAGGCCATGAGAATGGCGGTGTGAGCAAAGGGGTACAACAACTGGCAGGATGTAGGCATGACTCCACCGGAGCTGCTGGGCAGAACAGCGTTTTGCCTTTGGGTGTAAAACTGTGGTTAAGGCGGTGGGAAGTCCTTGGAAGGGCCTAAGGCCTCCAGAATTACGCGTCCCTTTTAGGCTCAACTTCTCCTTTCTGTTTGGGAAGGCCCACTGTAAGTGCTCTTTAAAAGGGGGTGCGGTGGGGGGAGTTATGCAAAACATTTTGCACATAGCACTAAAGTTCAGTTTTGCCCTGAGACTGGGACGGTTGCTGGGACCGAGGGGGAGGAGTTAATTTCATAAAGATGTCTAGTCTTCGTACAGATCAACAATACTAATCACTCAGAGACCTCTGGGCTAGGGCGTTCGCCCTTCAGATTTCCACGTCTCATCCGCCAGCCCAAGGCCTCAGCCACCGACGTGCGAGGCCAGGCGAGGCGACCGTGGGCGCTGCACGCATGCGTTAGAAGACGCCCCAACTCCCCCGCGCCGTCCTTTCTCGGAACAAAACTAGCGCGGGGCCACTGGGCTCCGCAATTTGCGTAGATCGAGTTTCTTCCAGCTTCGCCCGTCGGTGCAGCTCCCGCGGGTGCCGCGGCTCCCCTACGCCAGGAGCGGCCGCGAAGTGAATGGCTGGGCGCTGCGGGTGCGCCGCCGGCGTAGCGCGGAGGCTGCCCGGGTGCGGCTGCGCAGGACGCCCGAGCGGGCCGGGTGCGCCGCTGGCGTAGCGCCGAGGAGGCCGGGGTGCGGCTGCGCAGGGCGCCGGAGCGGGCCGGGTGCGCCGCCGGCGTAGAGCCGCGGCCCGCACGCTGGGCTCCGCGACGCAGGTAGCGCAGGCGGCTTTGGAGAATACGCGACTGGGTGCAGCCGGGGTTTGGTACCGAGCGGAGAGGAGATGCACACGGCACTCGAGTGTGAGGTAACTATAAAACCCCGATTTGTTTACATTCCCTCCCCCAGAACCGGCCCCGTGCGCGGCGGAGCCTGGGAGTCCCGGGACGGCGGGGGAGGCCGGGCGGCCGGGCCGGGGCTGGCACCGGGGGCCTCCGGGCCGGGGCGCGG
>NW_026593286.1:35943295-36048848 GCF_907164565.1 Psammomys obesus | reverse complement strand
GCGGGCTTTGTTCCCGGACCCCGGGCTGCAGGCCGGCGTGGGCGCGGCTGGCGGCGGAGGCCGGCCGGCGGCCCTCGGCGGGGTCCGCATCCGCCCCGCGCCTCGCTCCTCCCTCGGGGGCGGGGGGCGGCCTCCCCGAGCTCCCCGGCCGGCGAGGCCCCCCTCGGCGGCGTGACGTGGAAGGGCTTCCTGTGGCTTCTGAGGAGACAGGTTCACGTGGGAGCCTGTCCACATGGGCCGACTCTGAGGAGCTGGGCACGTGGAAGAAATGTCGCCGCAGGACGCCCCGCCACCGATGTGGAAGGGCCCTTCGCCCAGGTGTCCGCTTCAAGAGTGACACAAAGCATGAGTTAAAAGACAGTACAACCTCCAGTCTTCTAAACTTCCCTATATGTCTCCATTGTTGAGTGCGGTAACTAGCGTGTGACAGGTTTCTTTTATGTTTTTCTCGTGGGAAATGTGTATCTTGATGGTAGTTAAGAAAAAGTAATATAGGATCTCGAGGCTTAGAAACTGTAACAGCGAGTGAGGAGCCTTAACAAAGCCAGACTGCTGTGTCCAGCGTGAGATAAGGAGTCCCCCAATCCTCAAGTGTTTGAGTACCTTGTGAGTCATTTCTTCTGGACCTTGGGAATCCGTCCCAGACACCCCACTTCCTGTGTTCATTGGACATTACACTAGGACGAAGAGACGTCGGTGATAAATGCTGTGAAGAAAATAAAATGTGCTGGCGGTTATTTTTTAACCTTTTTTGTGTTTTCCAGACTAAAGGGTCTAGGTTGTGACTAAAGCTAGGTAAGGATGCAATGCGTTCATTTAAATGGAAACAGTTATGGGGAAACTACATGTTTTTTGGATGGAGTAATCTATACTTTAATAAAACATTAAATATCAATGGGACTGGTCTGCCTAATGACTCACTTCAAGCTAGCAAGAACTGAAAATGATCGTTAAAGGATTTGTTTCAGGCGTTTTGTATTACGGTAATTTGGCCTGTATTCAGGAACTTAACTTCCTCAACCAGAAAGTAATTTAAGTTTTCGTGGCTTTAATCTCTTACCCAAATTGACAAAACTGAATTTTGTCAACCAATGATTAAGAACGCCTGTGCAAGAATGATGTTGGTGCTACTTCAAAGGAAGTAGACAGTACATTGTCTCAGTTGATAACGTAAAGGCGCACAGATCTATAAACCCAACCATTTGGGAGACAGAAAGGAAGCTGGCACATTCACATCCTGGAGCTTGCCCTAAAAAGTTAAATGAAATAGCTCAGCTGTAGAAGAGTTGCCTGTGGCTTGCACGAGTCTATAGGCTCAGTATTACTTCTGCAAATAGACGCACATGTTAGTGCGTATGTACGTGCGTACATATATGTATCCTGAGCTGTGCAGGTGAATGCTCCATGGCTGAAATGTTACGGGCCAGAAGTGTTTCCGGTTTTTGTTTCTGGATTGGGGAATATTTGGAGATATTAAATAGTGGGGAATTTCTTGGGCTAGGACCCAATTCTAAACGTGAACTGTACCTTTATTTTGTATAGGCAGTGTACACATACTGAAGGCAATTTTAAATCTGTTTCCTGCAGTTATATTTTGAGACCTATGCAGACACAACAGCGGCATGTTAGTTCCCAGAACACTGGATTTGGTAGTTTCAGCCTTTATAAGGCGCTACCTGCATTGTTAGATCTTGCTTTTTCGGTCTGTAGTCCACCGATAGCTTGTGAACTACCATCCTCGTCCCACTCTTGTTCAGACTCTTGGTTTTGGTTGGTTCTGGCCCTATGCAGGATCCACCTTCCTCAGTCTTGTTAACTTGAATCTCTGCTTTGAAGTACTTTGAGGAGGCCTAATGTTTATTATGCAGGCGTTGCTCTAGGAAACCTACATGATTATGGAGAAGATACATCTATGTCTATCTATATATATGTGGAAATTATTCAATAGCCGAGCTGAGCATTTGCTCTCTTAAAGAACTTCAACTTTGTTCATTATGTTTCTCTTGCCCCTGTAGAACCCTGGGTGTTTGCCAGGATTGGGATGAATTTAGGGATTTGGGAGTGAGGTTAAAGATTCAAAACTAATTTGGTTCTCTTTGCAGTTTGCTTTAGACTGAACTTAAAGTATTATAATATGTTACAAAACCTACTTCAGGAGTTTAATATGGCTTTTAATGATGACGAACCAAAGAGCTTTTCCCTTACCTTCTCGACATCCAAACTTTTCTTTAATAATTGAATTTACTTCCCTTTTTTGTTCTGCCTGATAACTGATTACCCCAGGATGATACTTAATGATTTCTACTACTAAGGCCTTTGAGACATCTTTTAAATCCATAACACATATGTAAGAACTGATAACTGTAGATTTGCCCTTTTTTCATTGTTCTATTCTGTAATTACACGTTTATATTTTGGTTTCTTTACAAAGCCAGATTTCTGAAGGGGAGCCTGTACCCCTCAGCTTTTTGTCACGAAGTCTCAGTGACTGACTGGGCAGAGGCAGCTTGTCTGCCAGGTTTATACTTAGCATTAAGGTGAAATCATTTGGATAAAAATACTAGTCCTCATCAGTGTAGTGCCTATGGCAGGAATGGAGATTCAGTTGAGTTTTGAATCAAAGGGACATTGTCACTAATACATTTAAAACCAATAGTCACAAATTGGACAAAGCAGACAACTGAAAATGGAAGAGAAATAGAGGCAATCAAAATAGTTTTTTGTCTCAGTGGTTTGATTTTCAGCCATCTTTCATAATAGTGTAATTTACATTAAAAATATGCAAAAGGCTGGGAGTGTATCTTAGTAGATGAACTGGCTGCCATAGTGAATTCCTAGGTTCTATCTACACCTACACCAACATGAATAAATAGTCTCAGTCTCGTGTTCTCCGGCTTTCTCTATCTTTGATTTGGTTGCCTGGTAGAATCCTCAACAGTTTGCTGCCCCCTAGTGTTTGACTTATCTTGAAGTTTCTTGGCACCTGTCCTCAGTTCTAAAGTTAGAAATCTGCATTCCCATAGATGTACCTATGGCTTTTCTCTAGTTGATTACTGGTGCAAATATAAAATGAGTATCTATTTTTAAAAACCGATTGTAATTGCATTTAGTCTCCAGTTTTCCAAATACGGAAAAAAAAATTGGATAGACACAGAATCAATGTATCTTTCAAAAGAATATGTTTTTTTTTTAATTTGCAAAAGCAGTTTGTTAAAATAGGTAGTGTTTGAAATTAGCTTTGTACATGCATAATGACTATTTAATCTGGGCTTCTTGAGAAGGGTATTAAACTTTTGGCTTAATTTGTTCTATGTAACTATGTTGTACTGATAATAAAGTTTGAAAATGTCAAATTCACATGGTGACCTTGCTTTAAAAATTAAGTAATTTTTAAATAAAAAAGTCTCTAGGTTATTTCATTACCACTAGATTTCATAGTCTTTTATAGTTTCAGATTATGCCAATTATCAGTTTTTCAGAATATTTGTTTTTATTCTTTAAGGCCTGTGGGTGGGCTACAGTCACACTTAGATTTTTATGAAATAAAATATTTTAATTCTCAATAAAAATTTACTGGAATATTTTAAAATGTGTTTAGTAGGTATAAAGCAATATACAACCGAAATGAAAAGTTTAAGTAACAGCAAGGTTACTGAAATCATTCTCAACTGTGTAGGTCACGTGTAGTATTCAGAAATGTTAGAATAAAATCATTTAGTGTTGTATCGCAATAGTGTAGAATGTTATTTTCCTAATTATTTTTAATAGAACATGCTCAGTATTACAGGCTACCCAGATATAGAGACTGGATACTTGGTGTACTTTTTAATGTTAAAAGATGTTCTAATAGGACGATAGCAGTAGTTACGTTTATGCAAATGTAAGGATAACATCTTGTTACTGTATGGTTTTGTTGTTGTTTATTTTGTTTTTGCTTTTTTGGGAGGCGGGGGAAGCAGTATCTAGAAGTTAATAGTAGATCTTATAATTATCCACTTTTATAATTATCCTCTATAATCCCTTTAAAAGATGCTTTGCTGCTGAAAGGGAAATGTCAGCTAATACTAGTCCTTGAATTAACATTTTCAGCAGCTATAATTTTGTCCTTAATTCACAATCAACTTTTAGAGGTAGCCAGCTTATTCTGAAAAAGCTTTTAGGGATGAGACATGAATCAGAATGTTGTAGGGAACATCTCATCGTATTGAGCAGAAGTGCTACAAGAGATGCAAAGCGTGACAGAGGCTATCTTCAACCTTCTCATTCGTCTGAGACTTTTCAGTGATTAATTTAGATTTAGATTGATTTTCATTCAGTAAAACTGGGAGTTAGAAAAATCTCAGTTGCAGTAAGATTGTAAAGGTCTATGTCCTACTGTGCTATTTGATGTCTAACAAGACATTTCAGATGGGACTTTGAACAAATCTAAATTTTTTGTGAATTCACTGTTACCTAGTTTGTGAACTTTTGAATTTTAAGGTAGAAATTTCTCCTGAATTAGTTTCTAATTCGGTTTCTGGGGTGTTTTGTTTTTATGCAAACTAAATTGGGGCAGTAATGGGACTAATCTTTTGAGAACTACCTTTGGATGTGGTTTCTTCATTCATGTCTGTGTTGTCCCTGCAGATGATAAGCTATATGGTTGAGTAAGCTGTGGTGTAGACAGCAGGCCCCAAAGCCTGTAGCTTTATTGTGAGCAGTTCAAGTCTCCCAACCCTTGGAAATATTTTTAAATAATACTCCATCATTATTCTACTTGTTGCTCTTAAGTATTTCCTGGTAGAATGCTTGATTAGTACAGTGTTCATTCAGGTAACTCATAGGTAATTGTGAAGCTTTGCAGTCTCCCCCTTTGCATTTTCTACTGAAGAAATAGCTGGGATGGGCTCTTGTCTATCACCAGAGTAGGTTGCTACATCTCCTGTCTCCTAGTCTCGTTTCTCTGATGCAGAAGTTATCTGGATCTTGTAATGCAGTCTTTAGGCCTTCTTGCCTCTGTTTCATTCCCTTCTATTTCCTGTCTAGGCAGCTCATAGTTGTATACTTACAGGCTGATAAGCACGTATGTGGATCTGTTAGCTCTAAATATTCCGTACTGAAGATTCTCTGTATATGTGAAGACATACACTATGTACTATGTTAGACAGAAACATAGTCTCTTCATGGAGGCCGCAGAATATCAGTTAGATGCCATTAGTGATTTCTTCCTATGTTATACAGTGAGATCAGTAAGACAATATAATAGAAATATATCTCCCATAATTGTAAAGCCTCATTTAGTTTTAACAGATTGATATATAGAATATGTAGCATCATATACTATATGTGAAATGTAAATGTTTGTAAATATGTACATATATGCTGTTAGATATATTTATGTATAAATATATATTGTATACATTATAATTTATATAGTATATTATACATTTTAGGTACACATTTTATGTATAGAGTACATAGAGTATATACATTATATAATATATATTTATGCACACACATACGTAAGTAATCTTTTCCTGTAGGCATATTTTAGAGTATAATATCACTTGATAACTTTTTAATGTTTGGAATGTTTTAAAATTTTTGTTAATTTTTTAAAAATATTTAAAAATGTTTTTAAATTTTTGTTATTTAAAATATTTTAAAAACAAAAATATTTGTTTCAAATTATAGTATTTATTCTTGAGTAATTGAACATACATAGCAGTGTAATACAAACAGCTCAATGATAGTAGTCATTTGAAACAGAAGCTGTGGAGTTTCACATTAGATTTTATACTTTCACTGTCTTCTATTAGCACTTATCCAGCACCAAATCAAAAAATGAGAAAAACAATTTGCTTTATATTCTTTTTCCTAACTCATGTTCATTGCCTGCATTCAGTCCTTGGAAGTGATGTCTGTCTGTTTGCTCTTTGTAGTGGGATTCAGTCCAAAGCCTTGGGCATGTTAAGATCTGTTACATCCCCAGATCCTAGATTCTTGCTCAAGACAGGGTCTCACTATGGAGTCTAGGCTGACTGGGAATTTTCTAGGTAGTCCAGGCTGGCCTTGAACTTACAGTCCTCTTGTTTGGGCATCCTGAGTGCTGGGACTTACAGATCTGTACTAACAATGACCGGTGTTGCAAGTTTTTCCTAAAAAGGAAGTGGATTTAAGAGATTTTAGTATTTTAGAGGTCCTGTTGTTTTTAGCTATGCTTGTAGGATTATGTATTAAATATGGCAAGGGGAAAAAGTTATTTATGTTTAAGAATCATGCAAGAAATTCCAGAATCTTCATAGGCATGATTGCTTATATATGGAAAATCAATAATAACAGTTGAATAATGACATTGAAAAGACCATAACATTACTGAAAATGTGACATAGTTATAGATATAATCTGAGTTGGTAGAACTATTGACAGGTCGGGAATAAATGTAACAGTATAAAGCGGGCTCTTTGATTAATTCCAGAGGGTTAACAAGAGCGATGTAATTATACTGAAAGTGGGAGTCCAGCAAAGCTGAATCTTGAATTTCTCTGTTAAAGAATTTGAGTACAGGACTAAACACTCTGAAATTTTGCAGTCATTCCTCTTCTTAGAGTTAATTACAGGCTAGTATTTAGAAATAATGATATAAATTAGAATTAAGATGTGTATTGTGGTTAAAAGCTACACAAAGGCTTGTGAAGTTCTTGACCAGTGAGATTTTCTTCTACATATGCTAAGACTTACCTATCTATCTACCTACCTACCTACCTACCTACCTATCTATCTCTCTATCTGGCAGAGTTTCTCTGTGTAGCCTTGGCTGTCCTGGACTTGCTTTGTGGACCAGGCTGGCCTGGAACTCACAGAGATCCACCTGCCTCTGCCTCCCCTAGTGCTGGGATTACAGGCATATACCATTGCTCCAGATCTAAGCTTTTATTGATTCATTAGCTGAATACTTTCAACATTGACTTTAAGGATTTTCTTAATAATCAAACTTAAATGCAGTTTTTAAAAATCAGATGGAGCTGGATGTGGTGGTGCATGACTTTAATCCAGCATTCAGGGAGGCAGAGGCAGGTTGGTCAGTATGAGTTGGAGTCCAGCCTGGTCTACAAAGTCAGTACAGGACAGCCAAGGCTATACAGAGAAACTAACAAACAAACAAGCAAGCAAAACCCCAAGTGGTTTTATGAAGTTTTTTAATAGTAGAGAAAGTCTTGTATGTCCTTGTTTTGTTTTGTTTAATATTCTACCCAGAGACTAGGCACTGCTTTAATGCCTATGGTTGAGTCTTCTGCTATGTCTCCAGGTACCATGCTCCTTACTTGGCCTTCAGTCAGGCGTGCCAGATGTAATGCAAGGTGGCTTAGTGTTCTTCCCATGTGGCACACCTACTAGTCCCTTAAGTTTAATCTTGGTTTGGAACTTTAGTTAGTGTTGTTGTTGTGATCCATTGTAAGAAACAACTACTTTTTCTATTCTGCAGTACTTTTTAAAAAGATTTTATTTATTACATATACAGTGTTCTACCTGCATGCACACCTGCACGCCAGAAGCGGACAAGACATCTAATAATAGGTGGTTGTGAGCCACCATGTGGTTGCTGGGAATTGAACTCAGAACCAATGGAAGAACCGCTAGTGCTCCACCTCTGATCCATCCCTCGAGCCTTCTGCAATACTTTCTTTTCTGGCCTTAATATTTTTCTTAGAGATCTCATCCTTGTCACTTCTTTCCTTCTGTAAATTAAGATCTACATCAGCTCTGTGTTTTTGAATGTAGTTGCAAAAGGAAAATGAATTTTTTAAGTCTTTGTGCAGGAGTTTGTGCAATTTTCTTATATATTAGAAATGATTAAGTCTGATAATAAGCATGCTATTGGGTTGGTAATTAGCAGATTAGTTTGGCATTTAGATTTCATTTTTGTAAGAGATTGCTAATGCTCTCAGTTCACTTTGTTCAACAATTAGAGGACCCTAATGGCTCAGAGTAACTGTTAACGGGTGAAAATGAATTGGCCAGAAACCTTTGCTGGTAGAGAAGTCATCTCTGGGTTGTCAGCAGCTTAAGAATGTCTGTCAGCGTTAGAAAAGCATTGCTCTGGCATCTGGTCATGGCCTTCCTCCTGACCTCCTAAGGATTCTTTTAACTTTCAGTTCTGTGGATGGCAAGGTGGTGTGACATCAGGGGAGTATGGCAGTGATAGCCTGGTGAAAAGGAAGAGTACAGAGGGAGAGTGAAGGTGGGTGCCATAGCAGTGGCAGTTCTGGAATGAAGACGCTTCTTCTGTAGGGATGGCTGGGTGCCCATGGAACAAAAAGGAGTTGAAGACTTCACTGAAGAATAACAAAAGTCATCCGTTCCGTAGCTTTAAAGGCAATTCAATAATTACTGACTGAAAGGCATCTCAGCCACTCAGTTTTTAACCATCTCATGTATTCTTCATGCCCACCAGCAGAAAGACTAGCAAACATTAACGTGATCTTCCCACAGTGTGCTTTAGGATCCCTGTAACAAAAGATAGAAGTGCAGAAATAAAGTAGTTGTAAAGATATTTAATAAGAAAGTAAGTGTTTGTACTTTAGTGTTCAGAATATAGGAAATACTGGTGTGATGTGTTGTTTATAGGAGTATTAGTTGGATGTGTTGCTTAGTGGGGTGTCTTAAATCAAAACATAGATGTTTGTAGTCTTTTTTAAGTTAGAGGGAGGGCAAGCACTGAATTACACTCACATTCAGTGAACACGTGTGCCATCGTCACGTGAATGAATCTCTGGGAAGATTAAGAGATTGCCTCAACTGTGCTTGTTTATCTGTTCATTTAGTTCCTGAAAGCTTTATCGACATTCTAAACTGTGAACATGGCCACGGAAGGCTAGCTAGCTGGTCACATGGGGTTACAAAAGCAAACCTTGTGTAGGAGGAATACCCTGTATCCTTAAGTAGCTGTAATGTCAGGAAGCTGGTGTGCTTGAGTGAGTCCTTTCTACTCCTGCTGAAGCTGAGTGATCCTGATGCCTCTTGGGTGTGCTAATTGGTTCTGCTTGTGCCCTTGTAATATCTTGATAGCATTCTTTTAAACTATTACAAAGGGAGTTCTCCCCAGTTTTGTTGTACACTTTTAAGTCAAATGTTAATAATATCACACCTAATAACAGCATTGTCTTAGCATTGGTATGCCTAGTTGCTTTCCAGGTTTTGCTTTCCAGTTTTGGATGCATTATGTTATTTCCCTTGGCTGATAAACATAGATGTTATCTACTTTGTTTTGCTGAGGACAGACTGTGTCAGTGCTGTGGTGCATAGATAAAGTTTTTTTTGATTTGTGGTCTGCAGTGCTCCATATACAATGATACATCTGGTGAATGCATCAGAAACTCGGGTGAACTTCAAGTACTATGCTACTGTTAATAGCTTGCACTCAAGTAAATGTAAATAATGCAAGATTGGAAAATAAAAATGTAAGCCTTTTGTCACTTAAAATTATGAATTTTTATTTTATTTTGTTCTTTGTTAACTATAAAAGAAGCAGAAATCAATAGCCCCACAATATAAATGGTAAGACTTAAAAGATGTTATTATTTACCTAAAGACTCAAAATAACGCAGTCTAGTCTTTAACAAATCTTAAAAAAAATTAATTACAAATTTACTTTTATATGTGCATATATATGTATGTATGTATGTATGTATAAGTGAGCATATGTATGTGTGAGCATGTATCTATATGTGAGTATATATGTGTGGGCATGTGTGTGTGTACGTGTGTGTGAGTCTGTGTCTCTATGTAGGCACCTGGTGCACAGTACATATGTAGAGGTCATAGGACATCTTCGCAGAGCTGGTTCCCTTGCTCCATCTTTATGTGGGTTCTGAGACTCAGATCCTGTCACCAGGCTTTTGCAGAGGCACTTTCTCCTGTCTTGCTAGCCCTTCTAAGCAGACCTGACACCTTGGCTGATACTTCTTGCACATGCTGACTCATTGCCACTTCTCACCTTTTCTGCAAACATCGTTTTGATCGACAGAAGGAACCTACCTGTGTTTTCAAGTGCTGTGATGAAACCTTAAAAAAATGTGCTTTGTACATTTTTCAAACTGTTACATTTGGTGAAGGGATTTTCACATGTTTACTAAGAACTCGGCACACTTAAGGACTCCCAGTTGAGTGGTTTGGTGGCTTCTCTTTGACTTTCTGCCTCCTTGCTTTTCAGAATAACAAATGAGAACCTCAGAAGTCGTAATGAACTTACGGTACTTTCCTGTTGTGTTTAGTGCATATGTGTCTATGAGAGACAACTGAGATGAGCTATTAACTGTGTTCTTCAAAAGTACTCACTAAAATGCTTTTGTACCCCCTTTTTAATTTTAAAAATGAAACAACTGGGTGACAGAGTTTATACTCAGTTGATTGCCCTTTCTGGAAATCTAGTGTTGGAGATGGGATTCTTTCATGTTTACTAGGATGTTTTCTATGCGAGTCATGTTGATAACTGAGTGACTTTGTTTTTATTTATATTGTTTATATTGGCTAAATGTTAGTAGGAGAGAATTTCTTTTCCATTCAAAATAGTTTTGTGGTGAATTAGCTGAGCCATTTCACTAGTGTCCCATCAATATTCTGGTTACAGAGTATGAATTATGATGATGTGGTAGAAAGAGCCCCTGACGTCAAGTCAGCTCGGTGTCACCGTCTTGACAGCTCACCTTGACTGTATGCTGCGCCTTCAGCGTTAAATATTCTCCAGGGCATTTTTCTCTAATTGTCTACATTTACATTTACTTGTATACAATAAAGGTAAAACATCTCTCAGAAGGTTTGTAAAGAACCTTGTAAGCCTTTATGGAAGAATATGCTATCAAAGATCTCAAACTTTTTATGTAAGTTGGCAAAAGTCATTTTTATTGTGTACAACATTGTGACTTTGTTCTGTTTGCATTGTAAACTGGGTAAGTGAGGCCCGTTAACATTCACTGAGGTGAGTGTTGTGCACAGTGAGGACACTGAGAGCACAGGAAGGCATAGTGTCCTATGCTGGTTGGCCTCAGCTTCCTGAGTCCTTCCAGTTGCAGTAATGTGCTGCTGCCCTGCACACCCTGCTCCGTTGCATGTAAGGATCTCTGCAGACAGCCATGTGTGCTGTTAGGCAACAAAGAGTCTTTCCCCACTCTGATTATAAGTGTTCTATTGTCTATAGTTTAGAGTGGTCATGAAAAATGTGACATTCAAGTGTTTTCTGTAGCTTTAGCATTTAATCAGTATTAGTCTCTCGGCTTTGAGAGTGGTCTGAGATTACATAAGGCCACTGGGGAAAGTGGTGATATAGAAACAGAGCTATTTTTACAACTGCTAAATTTTAAACTATTTCATGATTAAAAAAAAAATTAAAAACATTCATCCATGCAACTTTTTCCAGTTGTTTGGGGTTTGTTTGTTTGTTTGTCCTTTTCCTGACTCAGTGTTGAGGTCTGTATTCTTTATACAGGCATTAAAACATAATGACAACATAGTGACAGGGAAGTGTCCCCAGCCAGGTATAAAGTCCTCTGTTTTCATGAAGCAGGAAACACATGGCCAGCACCCGTAAACGTAACTTCATAATGATCCAGAGTTATCTCGGGGTGCAGCCACAGTGTGGCCACTGCTGCCCTGTAGAGCTCAGCCATGGAGACTACCGACAGGGGAAGAGAGAACTTCACGGTTTTCTTTTCATCCCAAGCAAGAGCGTTGGGTTTGGAGAGACTGTAATTGCATAATGATGATACTGCCTTTTTGTAAGTTAGCCCTCCTAATTAGAAATTATGCAGCGATAGAGTACTTAAAGTTTGAGCTGTGATGCTGTATGACAAATCCACGGTGAAACATGTTTATGGTGACAGCTGCCAGGTTATCTATTGTCAGAGTCCATCCTCCCATTTTTAAAAATGATTTATTATTTATACAGCATTCTGTCTGCATGTGTGCCTGTGTACCAGAAGAGGGCACCAGATCTCAACCCTAGATGGTTGTGAGCTACTAGGTAGTTGTTGAGAATTGAACTCAGGACCTTTGGAAGAACAGCCAGTGTTCTGAGCATCCTCTTCCCATTTCTGTGCAGTAAGATTATATGTGTCTTCAGGGGATAGCAGAAATCTTACAGTCTTGCAGCTAAAAACTATCCTCACTTATAAAACTAATGCTCTCTACATATAAAACCAAAAGAACTCAAAAACAGATATAATGGGATATTTTGTTTAAAGTATGGCCAAGTCCTCTGAATGCCAGTATTTAAGGTGGAATAATACATGAGCTTGTCTGACATTTCCTACATTCCTTTGCCTACCCCACAGATACTCTTAATTCCATGGAATGCTTAGGAAGCTCCATAAATTTTGGCATGCCTGCACTTTGCAGCTTCCATGTTAATTGAGGCCTGTAGCTGTTTGCAGGTTGAAAGGAGGGAAAGTTGATGGGTGCAGTGTCTGCTTCCCCTGCTGGTGACATTACTGAACCTCTGTTTCCTTTCTGTTTCTTTCCTTGTCTGAGCTAGCATTAATCCATGGAAGGCGGATATCTTTCTGACTTACCAGAGCAGAGAGGCCCTTATACCTGAAATAGACTTAGACTGAGACAGAAAAGAACCTGCTGAATCCATTTGGGAATGGGTCTTTGCAGAGCTGCTGAGCCTGCTCAAACAAATGCTCCAAACATGTGTGCTAAGGTAGTACTGAAATTGCAAAATTTATAATTTAATTTTAAAAAGCTGCCAAGTTTAAGATTATTCCTGCATCACTTAGGGTCTTACATACCTATTGTTTTCACTTGAATGTAGTAAGAGACTCGAGATTAGAATCTTTGCAATCCATTGAGTTCTTTACACGAATGTAAAGACTAGTGATAAATGTCAACATGAATCTCATGTATACTATGCATAGGTTTTGGGTTTCATTTGATATTTTCTTATCTGCATTTACTACCACTGGCTCCTAGTCACTGAACAGCTGGAAAATGTGCATTGAAGAAACCTTGTGACATTTCCTTAGACCATTTCCTTAGACTAGTGTCTCAGTGGAAGTGTGAGGTACCTGCACCGCGTGTTACAGAGAGGAATGGGATCTTCTTCCATTAATAATGACAGGCTAAAATCATCTGTGGCCTTTGATTTTCATTAGTGTACAAGTAAAATTAGTATGATTTTATCCAGGCGAAACATTAATCTCTGAATTTTTCTCTTGAACATTTTACTTCTTGTAAAATAAAGACAAAGCCCTTATTAATAAAGTGATTAGTGTTCTCATTGGCCTCCGCAGGTTACTACTTCCTCAAAATTCTTTATCATTTGAGCATTAAAATGTCTAGGTAAGGAACAAGTATGTGAAACATACATTTTTGCCTTTATGCTGGCAAGGAGGACACACAGGCCAGGGAGCCTGCCACTTCCATTGGCATACCCCTACCACAGCACAGCTCTGCTGCTCATCCTGCTGTGTTTGAGAAACAGCAGCATCTTGCTCCAGGGCATGTTTCCTCCTTTTCATGGGATCATATTTTACTTTAATTCTGAAACGCATGGCATTTTCTTTAATCCGTGATTGGTTATTATTGCTTAGATGTGGTAGGATACCCAGAGTAGTTGCCATCCTGATCTTGCTCAAATTCATGGTTTAGCCAACAGTGGTTTACTGTTCTACATCCTGGAGGCTAAGCAAGTCTGAAACTCAGATGTCAGCAGACACAAGCTCTCTGAAAAATTTAAGGGAGAATCTTTAATTGCCTTTTCCTCCCTTCTGGTGGTTTCTAGCGCTTTGATGTTCTGTTGCTTCTAGTCATATCACTAAATTTAATATTTTTCAATGGTGACTGTCAATGAGACTGTAAGAAACTGAAATGTTTGGATTAAAAGGCAAATCTCAGTGTAGCTTTGGAATCAAATACAAATTTAGATTTTGAACTTCTTAGCCCCATGTATGTCAGATGACCTTCTCTCATCTCTACGCGAATGGAATGAAGCACTGCGAGACAGCTGAGTGTGAGTGCTTCTTCCATCACAGCTGCTTCTCCTCTTCCGGTCCTGGGAGAAGTGTTCCACCGTGGGCCTCACCCTCTTCGTCCAGCTCCAAAACTCCATGTGTTAAAGGAAAGGCTTTGTTTGTTGTTGTGTGTTTTAGGCATTTTTCCCCCATAGGACAGGAACCTCTGTGAAGCCCTGGCTGTTCTGCTCTGTAGACCAGGCTGGCCAAACATCACAGAGATCTGCCTGCCTCTGACTCCCGAGTGCTTGGAATAAAAGCCGTGCACTACCAACAACCAGCATGCTTTTTGGTGTGTTTTAAATCACCTGTAAATGATCTATATCTTCCTGCTTCCCAGCTGCACATGGTAATCATCTCCCAGTGCATGACTTGGTTTTTTTGTTTTGTTTTGTTTTATTAACTCTTTGAAAATCTTATACAGTGCATTTTGATCAATTCACTGCTTTCCCTAGTTCCTCTCAGAACCATCCCTACCTCTATACCTATACCTATAACTTGATTCCTTTTTTTTTTTCAGAGAAGCTTTTTGAGTAGATTTTTAATTTTAATGAAGTAAATGGTACTAGTTTTCCTCTTTTCAGTGCCTTCTGTCTCCTATCTTGAAGTTCTTAGTTTCTCAAGTTACTTTTGTAGATCTACACTTTGTAGTAACAGTGGTCAGTAGTCACATGTGACAATTGGGCTTTTGAAATATGGTTAGCCTGAATTAATATGTGCTATCTGTCATACTGATTTAAAATACAAGCATCAGTTCCAATACATAGTGTTAAACAGAATGTAAAATACCTACTTAATAAATTTCAGATGTGAGGTAGCTAGAATGTAATAGGAAATTAGTTTCACATTTTTACTCTAGAAAAGTTCAAAGTAACAAAACTGGCTCACATATTTCTAGGCTCTAGAAGTGTCCTTTTCAGTAGAACCTACTATGGTGATGACTGTGTTCTGGGCCCAAGAGTGTGACCCCTAGCTGCATGTGGAGGTACAGCCTTTTAAATGTGGCTATGATCTCTGAGAAACTGAATCTTAAATTCAAATTCAGTTCCGTTAAAGTCGAGTACCCATATTCTGCTAGTAGCTACTGTACTGACTAACATTTTTGGACACTTTCCTGTGTTAGCATTTAATGTGTGAAATTTAGCCTCTTTTTTTTTTAATCTGTAGTTGATTCTGTTTGTGGTGTTAAATAGGGATCAACCAGGGTGTTTCTTCTGTGTGCAAATTGAGCCAATGAGGTACCAAAGAGAACACTTTTTTTTTTGTTTGGCATGTTCCCTTTCCTTCATATATATATATATATATATTTAAATATTTTATTTATTATTTATGTAACATTCTGTCTGTGCACCAGATCTTACTATAGATGGTTGTGAGCCACCATGTGGTTGCTGGGAATTGAACTCAGGACCTTTGGAAGAAAGCAAGTGTTCTTAATCTCTGAGCCATCTCTCCAGCCTCATTTTTATATTTTTAATCACTGTCTTTCTGTCTTTTCCTCTCTCTCCCTATGAAACCCCCTTCCTTCTGAGTACACACGTGTGCATGTGTACAAATGCCATGACTTGCCTCTGGAGGTCAGAAGACAAGCTTGCAAGAGTATGGATTCGGGAGGTCTAACTTACGTTATTGGGCTTGGCAGCCCTTTTTCCACTGAGCCATCTAGGTGATCCTCCTTTGGTCTGTTTTTGCACCAAATTTGCTGTCTCTAAGAACTAATAGAACACATACATGTTCCAGTCTGTGTCCCCCCTCATGGTCATTCTTGAGCCTGTTTTCACATGAATACTAAATGTAGCTCATTGCTTTTCACAAAGTAACTTCCAGGATTTTGACTGAGATTGTGTTGGATCCATAGTTCATCCATTCATAAACATAAAATAGCCATCTAGTTACATAGATCTTCATTTTGTTCAATTATATGTGACCCTTTTCTATGGGCCCTATACATCTTTTGTTAGATTTATTCCTAGATATTTGCTTGCTATTAATAATAGTGTTAGGGGGCTGGAGAGATGGCTTCAGAGGTTAAGAGCACTGGCTGCTCTTCCAGAGGTCATGAGTTCAATTCCCAGCAACCACATGGTGGCTCACAACCATCTAGAATGAAATCTGGTGCCCTCTTCTGGCATGCATGTATACATACAAACACACATTGTATGTATAATAAATAAATAATCTTAAAAAAAATAATGGTGTTAGTTACTAGTTTCATGCTCTAGTTCTTCTGGTATATAGAAAGATATTTGATTTTAAGTTATTATTCTTACATCAAGCAACTGTAGAAAATTAACTTCCTCTTGGATTTTTATTGTATCCAATTCTAAGCATTTGTGAGTAATGAGAATTTTTCCTGATTTTTAAAGCAATTTTAGTCATTTAAAAAATATTTATTTTGTGAGTATGTCTCTGTGTGTATATGTATATGTGAGTTTAGTTACCTGTACAGGCCAGAAGAAGACATTAGATTCCTCTGGAGCTGAAGTTACATCTGGTTGCAAGCCGCCTGATGTGGCAGCTGGGAAATATATATATATATATGCTCCGACAGTTGAACCATCTTTGCCCCCATTTCAGTTATCATATTATTTCTTCCTATATTGCTGTCCTGATCTCAGTTTGCAAGAATGAGCAAACTTTTTTAAAGGACCAAATAACAATAAAACAATAACAAAATAACTATAAAACAAATAGCAAAAAATAAAATAAAAATACATATGGGATCTTTGGTGTTTTAAAAGTAGTCTAAATAGTCCTGTGCCTTGAGAAATTAAAAGGGCTACACACTAATACAATTAAATAAAGGGCTATTGTTCATAGAGGGTATTGAATCAAGAATGACTATAGTCATGAAGAAAATGGGATAAAATACTTGTTTGATGGATTGGTAAATGCAAAATAATTTTTGTTATCTTGAATGTATGTAGGCATAAAGTAATCATCTGTTTTTTTAAATCCCTTTAGGAAAAATAGAAATGAAGGTGCATATGCACACAAAATTTTGCCTCATTTGTTTGCTGACATTCATTTTCCATCAATGCAACCACTGCCATGAGGACCATGACCATGGCCCAGAGGAGCTCCACAGACACCATCGTGGGATGACGGAATCTGAGTCAAGCAAATTTTCAGTGCAGGATGCTGAAAATGAAAAAAAGTACTATATTGAAAAACTTTTTGACCGTTATGGTGAAAATGGAAGATTATCATTTTTCGGTCTGGAGAAACTTTTAACAAACTTGGGCCTTGGAGAGATCAAAGTCGTTGAGATTAATCATGAGGACCTTGGCCATGATCATGTTTCTCACTTAGACATTCTGGCAGTTCAAGAGGGAAAGCATTTTCATTCGCATAACCACCAGCATTTTCACAATCATTTAAACTCAGAAAACCATACTGTGACCAGTGTTCCACCAAAAAGAAACCACAAATGTGATCCAGAGAAAGAGGCAGCTGAAGTACCCATCAAATCCGATGATAAACACCCACGTGAGCACACTCACCGCCTCCATCATCGCCATCGTTTGCATCACCGCCTGGATCATAACACGACTCGTCGTGTTCATAATGATTCCGTCACTCACAGTGAGCATGGGGAGCCTGGTCACGGACCTTCAACAGAGAGCAATAAAACACAGGAGCAATCAGAAGTTAAGTCATTGAAGGTCAGGAGGAAGGAAAAGGGGAAGAGAAAAAAAGAAAACTCGGAGGTTAACACACCAGGTTTCCTCCCCAACCATGACCATGGTGAACAATATGAGCATAATCGGGTTCACAAACTTGACCGTGTACATAGCCCAGGCCACCCTCATGCACATCTTCCTGAGCATAGCGGTCATGATCTTGGCCATGGACACCAAGATCTTGACCCCGATAATGAAGGTGAACTTCGACACACTAGAAAGCGAGAAGCTCCACATGTTAAAAAAAGTGCAATTTATTCCACTCCTGCCCACAAAGACCATAACGAAGACGACCGGCAACATGAAGTAGGTATAACGTGCTGGATGCAGTGGTGTCTGGCGGTTACTCAGTAGTTGTTAAGTAGCTGTGGAGAGGCTTAAGGATGAGGTTAGCCCCGAGTAGTCACATCATAGCTCAGCCACCTGTGTTCTTGTTGGAACTTGTGGAACACGCCAGGTAACAGGATGAAGGAATCAAAATCAAGATCGGGAAGTTTTAACGAGGGTTTTATTTATTCTCAAATTTGAGTCCTCAAGCCTAGTATGAATATTTAAGTGTTGTTTGAAAATATATTCTTTATTTTACTGTGTTTTGTTTTGTTTTGTGAATTCTGATACTCTAGTAACAGTTTTTACTGTTACTACTATAGCTGGTTTCTAAATATTAGAAAATACTAAAACAGGTTTGGTCTTCTTAAACCTGACCTTTTCTGAAGTACTAGTTTATCTTGCATAATTATTAATATACGGAAATAAGTTAATGGTTCCCAGTCATTGTATTAGCTTCTGAGTTCCTGTGTATGTATTGAGTTTCTTTTCTGTATGGCTTTATGATAAGGCCTATTGTGATAGCAGTCTTCACTCAGGCCCTCACAGCTGGGTGAATGCAAACATGTATAATGCTAGGGAGTCCCAGTACTGCCGGGGTAATCTTGTTTTTTCCTGCATCTTCATGCTTTTGGACGCTTTTACCTTTAATTGTGTCCTCAGTTTTTTTTTTTTTAAGTGTGTATTCTTTTTGTTATATGTATACCAATACCATTTTTATTCTTTCTAATGATCTCATTAAAATTTAGAAAAGTTTGTTGAATTTATATGTTTATATGACTAGTAAGCAGCAGCATCCATTGTGGAAAATGGACGTTCCTGATTATGTCACTACCTTGAGTATCTGAGTAAACTCATTGTACTTTGATCCCCGCCTAAATCATCAGATACTTGTTTCCAGTTTTAACAATAAAATGTATTAAAATCTTAATGAGATTTTAAGTTGTACTTCTATTAATATGAATAAGATTGCAGTGCCTTCTCTAGATGATACCATGTTATATTCTCATACTTACTGTGTGTATCAGAGCCATGAGGTCTACATTGTCAGAGTTGATGCTGTTTGATGCCCGGACACCTGTAAGTTTTGAAAATATTTTGGGCATTAAGTAGGGTAGCACCTCACTGTTACTAAGACCTAAAAGTAGGTTTTAGTTTTGCATTTCTTGGTTATATTGAGCTGTTGATAGATAAAGTGAAGTACTTACACAGCAGGTCAGTAAAGAAATATGCAACCAGACTGGGTAGATTCAAAAGAAAGAAGGGGAGTCCAGTTCTTTACCTTAATAAAAGACATTAATATTTACTTTATGATAGATCCAAACTGGTATAATTGCTTTCTGCTTTGTTTGTTAAAATGTCAGTAGGTAAATCTTTTGTGTGTGTGTGCTAGATTAAACCCAAGATCTACCTATGAGGGACATCCCCAGTTCATGCCCTTTCTTACCATTTTTGTTTCCCTCAGCTCAAATTGGACTAGAATTTACTGTGTTGTGTTTTTGTGAGTGTTCTTTGTGTATATGTTTAATGGATTGTTGTTACTATTTTGATGTTATGATGATCAAACTAAATGAGCTAAAATGCACCCTATATCGAATGCATTCAATGTAACATTTTCTAGAATGTGTTTGGCAGGAAAAAAATATCTGTGCTAATGGATTTTGAGTTGCTGCTACTGCAGTTTGGTAGGAAAGAGCCCTTCTGATCCTGTACAAATCTTGGGAAAATGGTTATGTTATCTTTTGTGTGTTGGGAATAGAAAAATGGCCAGAATCTCCAAAAAGTCTTGAGTAATCTAGTAGAATGTTTCCGTATTAAACATTCTAGTAAAATGTTTAAATTTTTACACAAATTCTTATAGAAAAGATGATTCTTATATAGTTATATTGCAATCATTTTCCATTGATACTTAAAATGTTTTAATTGTACAATAGCTTATTTTGTGTATAATCTTAAAAACCTGTTCCTATCCAACTTTTATTTTGTTTTGCCCGTTTTCTTGAAGTGCCTGAACGTCACTCAGCTGTTAAAACACTTCGGTCTTGGTGCCAGCTCTCCCATCTCACCTGATCTGTTTACGTACCTTTGCCCTGCCCTGCTATATCAGATCGACAGCAGACTTTGTATTGAGCATTTTGACAAGCTTCTAGTTGAAGATTTAAGTAAGGATAAAGCTCTGGTTCCTGAAGATAAGGCAAATATAGGGGCATCAGGTAAGAAAGATATTTTTTTTCTCCTTAAGGTAGTACTCATACTGTCTCTTAAATTATAGGTTAATTAAAAAGAAGTACTAAATTGTTGGTTTCATTTTAGTGTCACATTTTAATGTTCTAATCATATTTAGATATGCATAAAAAATACTGGAAGAAGAGAAGAGGCTTGGTATTTTTTATTTTATTTCGCCAGTATAAATAAGGGGCTTCTGATTAAAGTTATTTTACAATACAATAATTCGATCTTTTGCAGGGTTAGGGCTTCATGAGAAACAAAGATGACTGGGTTTAAAGAAGTGAAATGGGAAGGTGGAGGCTAGACAATCGGAATGGCCCAGACAAGCTCCCTGACTGGCGTATGAACTTCATCCTGGTTACTCTTCCGGGTTCCAATTGGGTGAAAGCAGTGCTGTTTTCAGATTGCTCCCAGGATGCGTTGTTTATTCTTTGCCATCATTTCCAGTTGGTCAAGCAGCACCACTGTAATGTTCACAAGGCTTCCTCCCTGACGCTTCACATTCCACTGTATGAAAGTCTGTAACTCTTTGGGATCAGAACCAAGATAAGATCTAGAACTTCTGTATTTGCCTTTGATTTTCTTCTTTTCTTTTGTATAATCAGACATTTGTGCCTTATCTTTACAGTATTTGATAACCTTCTATCACATCTCTGGTATGCTTTTTTTTTTCTCATGTAAACTGTACTATGCCATATGGTCTCAAGGCTAAGAACCCTTTGCTTTGCTTGAGGCTTAGGCTTTCTGTACCTCTCATTTACTTTCTGCCTTTGCATCTCAATCCCTAACATTTCTCTCTTCTCAACATAATAAGCATAGCACACAGCTAGCTTATTCTATTTTTCTTTCATTCTTCTCTATCTCCTGTGTTTCTTCAAAGAGTCAGCTTAGGCATTTGACTCTCTGTGATAACTTAACTGCAGCTTAACCAAGTTCCCTGTTGACACATGTCCCTGTAGAGATTTGGGGGACTCTTAATAATTTGATTAATATGTTTTTGTTGGGCCTTAGTTACTTAAAGGCAGTGACTAAAACTTTCATTTTTATACATAGTAAAGAGAGCTTCAACAACTCATGCTGCTTGAGTGAATAAATTGTTTAATATTAGCCTACAAGCTTTCTGTTATATTCCAGGAAGATGTTTATTTAAAATTCATCTTTGAAGCTCATTAAATACATAATTGGAACAATAAAATGTTCTAAAAACTGGAATTTCCATAAACTGCTTATCCATGTGTAAAACCACAGTGGTGTTACTGTAAGTTGATAATAATGAACAAAGTTCAGGTTGAAGTACCCAAGATGTTCTGAACCCAGGGGATAGTAATGAAAGTTTTTACAAGTGGTATTTATGGATATGTATAAAAATTGAATTCTAGCGTGGTGAAGGATAGGATTGTTTTACATTTTATTGCATAGTGATAAAGTAGACACATTTAGGAATGTCTCATTCCCATTTGTAAGAATTCCGTTTGGGATACACACAGGTCTTACCTCTTAGACTACAGCAAATTAAACGAAATGGTCTCTTAACGTAAGTCAGTCTTCTCAGTGCCAGCACTTCTAGTACTGGTTAATTTTTTTTTTTCTCAATGAAAAAATAACCTTAGACTAGATAAATTAATTATAATAGGCCACAATGTTTGGGATGTCTCTATGTATTATATTGAACACTTACACAAAGAAATTGCATTCATTCGTTCACTCACTCACTCACTCACTCACTCTTGAGCTGGATTGTGATTCGCGGTTACTCAGGCTGGCCTTGAAAACGTGGGCCAGGGTAATTATGCTTCGGCCTTCTCTGTAGCTGTGGCCACAGGTTGTGCTACTGTCCCTGAATCTGATTTATTAACTCAAGAGAGACACTTTCTTGTCTTTGTTTTATAAGGGTTAGAGAAGTGTTTTGCTCAGGTTCACATAGCTTTCAAGTTTGAGGCACTGCAGTGTGAACTGTAGATTCTCCATGTAATGTTTATAGTCCTAATCCCCACTCTACTGCTGCGGTTCCTGCTCCTTACTGAATTGGACCTTAATGCTTTATTAGAATGCAAATAAGAGTGCAGTAAGGAGGTAGATACAGTTATAAGTAACAGCCAGCATGTTTTTAGACCTAAGAAGAAAGTTGTAGAAAGTATTGGTGTAACTGTGCTTCTAAGTGTTGATCAGTTGCTGAGAAACATCCTCAAGAATGGGCTAAAGAACTGGATGTTGTACACAGGCCTGTAATCAGAGACCTTAGAAGGCAGACACAGGTGACTGGATCCAAAGCCGGCGTGGTCTACATGGTGAGACACCTTTAAGAAAGGGGAGAGAAGGAAAATCCTCAGGCTCCTTAACCCATGTAAGAAGAGTAGAGACAGACTGAGTCCACAATTAAATTTAAACATTCCTGGTGGAAAAGATATATTTTGTCTTCTTTCTTAACCTCATTCATCTGAGTGACTGTCCTTACCGCCACAGAAAGAAAATCAGAGATTAAGCTTAATTGAAAATAAAATGTATTTTTTCTGTACAGGGAGAAATGGAAACTAATGATTGTTTCATCTAAAGTTAAAATTAATAGTGTTTTTATTTTGAAGGATTCTAAAAACAATTCCAGTTCTTTGTTTGTATGCCAGTGGTAGATTAGGCCTTTTAATTAGTGTTGTTTATGTTGTAATATTGCCATAATCCATATATTGAAATAAAGCTGTCGACAGCTATGTAACTAGTAATACTGGAAGTTACAGCTTATTCAATTTGAAAGCCTTAGAGGAAATTGTGCTTGCTTTGAAAACAAGTATGTTACAAATAGTGAATATTGATTAGTTGTTTGCAGGTGGTTTTTTAGCATTGTCAGAAATGCAGCTTGAATTAATTATGTCCTGATAGATGTTAATAATTGTTAGAGAGAATGCCCCGCTAGTAATTATTTTTAATGACTACTGCACCATTAAGAAAGGTTAACTTGTTTTATATAAATCTCCCATAGTGACTCAGCTACTACCTCATTAACTTTGTTCAAAGACTGCTGTAAACCAAATACCCTGAATAGTATGCATGGTAGAAATCGTTTGTTTCACAAGATTGGCTCATCTAGTCATAGAGTTGGCCCTAGCTTAATTACCGGGGGGTCGTGAATAGGCTGCTAAGCATTTTCTGCCAATTAAAATGCTGAAATAGTGTAGAAAACTGCCATCTTGCACATGCTTTGCACCAAGTTAATTAGAAAGTTTCCACAGATGAGCGCTTCTTTTTAAAAGAATGCATTTTCTCTCCTGGTAATGAGGAAAGGAGTTGGTGAATAACTAAGCATGAAGACCTTTAACGTTTTAAGCAACCTAATTTGCGGAATAAGTGAAGCTTGCTTCAGACACTTAGTTCTTTTTATTACATATGATATCTTGGGTACAAATAAAGAAAACATTTGCTAGTTGTACTTAATAGTTTTCATATTGCCTGTCAGGTATGAGTTCTCTGAAAGATGCCTTCCCAGCTGTGCTTTACTTTGTTTCATACCAAATACATTGTGATTAGAAATGCACAGTAGTTTGGTTAGAAATAGAAAAAAATTGCTTTGCCTCTTTCTCTCGTGTATTTAGAAACTTGGGATCTTATGTAAGCTGAAAGTCAGTGAACAACCTAGAGAGGTATTTCTAAATACAGCATATTCAAAACTGAATATAGGTCAAAAGAATTGTTTTTTTGTGAGAAAGATTACTAAGTGGCTAGAAAAAGTACACTCAAATTTATAGTAGTAAAGAACTGAGATTGTTTTCTGGAAATAATTAAAAGAGGAAGTTTGTATTAGTACACATACTTGGGAATGGTTGTTCTGGTTCTGTTAATGAAACAGTTGTTAGGAATAGTTGTCATCTGTAGAAGGGTGCTCTCATTTTTTATTTCTTTCTTTTTTAAGTGTGAATGAGTGTTTTGCCTACATATATATATATATATATATATATATATATATATATATGTGTGTGTGTGTGTGTACCCATGTGCATGCCTCGTGCCCTCAGAGGCCAAAATAGGGCGCCGAATCCCCCTAGAACGTTCCAGATGGTTGAGAACCAGCATGTGGGTGCTAGGAATTGAACCAGGTCCTCCTCGACAAGAGCAAGTGCTTCAGGCACTGAGCCAATTTTCTAGCCCCTGTCTGACTTAATTATTTCTTAGACTGTCAGACACATGATAATTTGTGGTAGTTAGATTGTTAATGTTACTGCTTATGTCTAGTAGCCTTGAAGTAAGTGTGGGTGCATTGTGATATTTTATGAAGTTACATATGTCTTCATCTTTATCATAATTAGCTCAAAATTCAAAGGCTGTCATTTAAATTAACAGTTAACATTTCTTCTTTCAGACATAATTATGCTTAATTTTTCTTACCTATCATCTTTTTTTATTTGTAGCCTCCTTTAGTAAGTAAAACACAGTGATATGTAAAACCCTTGGCTGAGATGTATGAAGGGAACAGTATGTAAAAGTTAGAGGACGGGGTTAGTCGTCTTCTCACCATCCCATCTCTGACCATGTTCTAGCCAGCCTTGCCTATCCTCTGCAATTTTGTGCTTCTGAGGCAACTCCTCAGCTCCTATGTTTACTTTTCTTTTGTTTGGTTCTTTTGTTTGTTTGTGGGTTTTCACTGTGTAGCCTTAGCTGTCCTGGACTCTCTTTGTAGACCAGGCTGGGCTGGAATGCATAGAGATCCGCCTGCCTCTCCAAGTGATGGCATTAAAGGTGTGCTCCACTACTCTGGCTCCATGTTTAATTTGACTTTTTAAAATTGCTAATTTTATGGTAGATATTTTATTACAACTTTTAAAAGTTAAGCCAATAAAATGGAAAATTTTTTCTTCCCTTTTTAATGTTAACATAAAATAGAACACCTTGATCTTAGTTATTACGTGTACAATTCATTGGTATTAAACAGACTCATAACAATACCTAAGTCCTTGAGGAATGCTGCTGGCAACGATGAGGAGGTGTAACAGTGACCATTTGTCTTTTTGTGTGAACTCTGTGATCACAGACAGTGGCTACAGATCTCTAATGTTGGGTTTTCTTTTTGCCCACCTTGTGTATGCTTTGGGTAGGTTATTTGAGTGTGTACCTTGTCAGGATATACCATGTCAGCATGCTGAGCAGCAAGGGGTGGGGGATAAGTGGCCACCACAGCTCTAAGAGCTCACATTGATCAACTAAACCACATTGTGCCATCAAGTCTTCCCTTAAAAATAGATGCATTATGAAGACAACAGAGCTTCAAAGTAGTAGATCAGAGATCTTGCCAGTGTTATGGGGACCGATTCCTTGTCTTTTCTACTCTTCTGTCTTCCCAGAATGCCCCTTTAACGTGTTTTAACTATGTAATTCATTTTTACATTATTATATTCCAACCACTATTATTTAAAACTTTTATCACCCTACATAAATAACCATTAAGCATTAACTTCACATTTTCACTTCTTCCAGCCCATGATAAGATCAAATTTACTTTCTTTTTACAAATTTTAACTGTTCTAGATACATCATATAAACAGAATTAGGCAGTATTTGGGGTTCTTATCTGGCCTATTTTATAATGTTTTTAGGCTGCATTCATTTTAATGGAGTTCCATTGTGTGTGTCGACCTGTTAATAATAGTTCGGGCCCTGACCAGTTATGGTGAGAATGGATATACATAAACATGAATTCCTGAATTCCTGGTTTGTACGGCTTATCTGTATTTAGCTTTTTGAGGAATTGCCAAACAGTTCTCCACACTGGTTACAGTGTTTGTCTTCCATTAGTATGCAAAAATTCTAATTTCTCCATACCCTTGTCAGCAGATGTTTTCATCTCCATTGTTGTCAAGCAAAGACAAGGTTTATATGAAAGAGATAAGCCATGGTGTTGTCCCATGCCATTAATTGCCTCACCAGAGAGTTAGCCAATTGAAACTTGTTTTCACTCTACAGTTGGTAAAGATTTTGTTAGTTGGATATGGTTCCTTTACTCTCAGCTCTCTAGAGGCCCAGGCAGCAGATCTGTGAGAGTTCCAAACTAGCTAAGGCTGTATAGTGAAACCCTTTTTCAAAAACACAAACAAAAAATAGTCTTTTGAAGATACCCTCTAAAATATTTATATAGAAGCATACTATATATTTTCCTAATTGAAGAAATAGAAACTTTTAAAATGGTAAATAAATGTTCAAAGTTACATATAATTTTAATTTTATTTATTCAGATCTTTTATTTTAAATTTCAGTTGGTAGTCAATGATTAGGTAATTGATAAACATTTTCCATATAAGCAGAAAGCCACCAAAACCTCTGAATAATTTTTAGTGGATTTGAGTTTTGTATTAACATGTCATTCAAAGGAACAGCTTTCAGCATAATCTTTTCTTTCATCAGCTTCAGCGGTATTATTGAGTTAGTCTGGGTAGATGTTGTACCCTTTGAGGTACGGTGGGGATAGTACCCTTTAGATTGGGAAGTCATGACTCTGGAGTGATTTATGGAATGCCTTTTTACTTTGTGATATTATACTTCTTGACTTTCAGGTGTCATATCTCATGTGCAAACGATTTTCTTTTTTTAAAATAATTTTTATTTTTTATATTAAATCAAAGGTTATTTACTTTGTATCCCAGCTGTAGCCCCCTCCCTCATTCCCTCTCGAGCCCACCCTCCCTTCCTCATCTCCTCCCTGCCCCTTTCCAAGTCCACTGATAGTCCTCCTCTCCTTCCATCTGACCCTAGTTTATCAGGTATCTTCAGGACTGGCTTCCATGTCCTCCTCTGTGGCCTAGCAAGGCTGCTCCTCCCTGGGAGGGTCGGGGGAGGAGGTCAAAGAGCCAGCCATTGAGTTCATATCAGAAATAGTCCCTGTTACCCTTCCTAAGGAGCCCACTTGGATACTGAGCTACCATGGGCTACATTTGAGCAGGGGTTCTAGGTTGTATCCATATAAGTGAGCTTTCCTCTTTTTGGTTTTTCGAAGTAGTAGCCTTGGCTGTCCTAGACTCTTTGTAGACTCTTTGTGAGTTCAGGCTACCTTGAACTCACAGTGTTCTACCTGTCCCTGCCTCCCTGAGTGCTTGGATTATAGGGGTTCACCACCACACCTGGCTGAGATTTTCTTTTTTAAACCATTTTTTCCTCTTAGACCAGATTTTCTTTCTGGAGGGAAAGAGATGTAATTATCATATATATTACATATGAACTCACACAACTCCCCAGATGTACATGATTATTTGTGTGTGTTACTCTCTGGTGGCTGATTCTCATTTATAGTATATGTACTGCATCCATTAGCATATTGAAAATTTGACTTTTATTGAGTTAGGTTTTATGACTTTGACTACTTAGCCTTTGGCTAGCTGACCAACAATTTCAAATTGTCATTGCAGAACATTACAATTTTTGTGAATTAACAGAATGTTTCTTAGACCTTTTTCATATCCTAGATACTCCAAGGCAGATGTTAACATGAGGATTTTAGAAATATTTGCTTAAGATAATATTCCTTTTAAGTTTATTGCTTAGGTAGTGTTTTTATTTTTTTATTTTTTCTTCATACTAGGTTTAAACTTAGGGCCTGATGAATGCTTAGTGCTTTGCCATTACACTTTATTTACCTCAAGTCTCTGAGTAGATTTTTTTTTAATATGCTAGTTAATATATATGCTATTTTAATATGGCCTGAAATTTCAAAATGTTATGTTTAAAATTTAAATATGCTTCCAATGCTAATATTTTATTAATTTTCTGTGTCACATTGTGTGAATGGTTAATTATCTCAAATTTATAATACATTAAATAAATGTCATTTTCTATAAATTAAAATTTAGAATTTTTTTTCTTTTACAAACATCTTCATAGTCCAAAGTGAACACATAGAATGTAATATGTAGAAGGTAACCTAAGGAAAAAAAAAAAAAAAAAAAAAAACATGGATAACAAACTTACCCAACTAGATTGTTTCTGTAAGTAATGAACTTTAACTTAGCATCTTTACTTTTATGTGTGAATTTTCTTGGACATTGTGGCATAGAAATAAAATACTGTTATTAAGTAGTTTTAATAATCATGATTTTTTTGTTTAGAATAAATCTGATTAATGTACATTTCTGACAATTAGGAAGTTAGCACTATCAAGGTGGTTTACTTGGTATATTATATACATTGGGTCATATGTTGACAGTATTAACCCTCACATTTACATTAGTAAGGATATACACTTACAATACATTCACTACCTTACATAGGGTTTTAGAATATAGATTATTTGTTTTCCCAATTAGATTACTGCTTCTCCCTTCAAATTCTTTATTGAAGTTTTTTTGCAGTCACTGTTTTGAGATAAATTGCTTCTAGATTGCCAGCTAAGAATGCTAATGTATTTGGAAAGGGGAAGTCAGGCATTACTGTAGAAGACATTTTTGACTCCATGATGTTTTTGTTATTAACATTGCTTTCTACCATTTAATCAAAAGTAAAGTTTTTCTTTAATCTTTCCCTATCCCATGGATATGATTAAAGCTAGAGAGAGCTTTGTAGTTTTAACAAATGTTTGTTGGATTAGCTACTTTGTTAGGTAACTAACAATTTAACACCTGGTGTAAAATTAATTTAGGCCCCTTCTCTGACCCCTCAAAACTGCCAGGCACTTTCATAGATTTCATTGTTATCACCAGTGAATTGGTACAGTGGCTTTGTTATCATTATTAAATTAGCTTTTAACCTGGGACTGTCCTTGATGTCCTAGAATAACATCAGATGGAGGATCTCCTTTTAAATGGTGTTTCAGCAACCATGTTGCTTCTGTAATGTTTCTCTGACCTAAGATTTTTGGAAAGGCACTAGGTTTTTCTTCCTTTATAGCTTCAAAGTGTCTGCAAGAATTGGAAATTTGAATCTGTCTAGTGTCATGACCTCATCCCTATGGTATTTTTATGCTTTGGTCTTTGGTCATCTCACTTTCCCGTTGTTATCTGAGAGTGGTTATCTGTTAGGGAGTAAGGCACACAGTAGGCCACTAGTGATAAGTGGCCTATTGTATTAGTTCTGTTAGCTAATTTAGCAAATGAGGAATTACTGTCATTTTGACTGTGTCCACTGATTCATGTCATGGAATGCTGACTACCATGCACAATAGATGAATGCAATTGTTTTGGTAAAGTTGAGCATTACTGCACATCTTAGCATCATTTCTACACTCATGTACATGCTTTTGCAATACAGGTCCTCATGTATGCTGACAAATACCACTAACATATTTTCCCACCATTTTTATTTTACTATTATAAGGTCTTGCTAAATTGCTAAGTCTAGATTTGAACTTGCAGTTCTCTCACCTCAGCCTCTTGAGTAGCAAAGATTACAAGAATATGCTCTCACACCTAGCCGAGATAATTACTTCTAACAGTAAAGCTACTACAGGTAGTGATACTGTTTTGTTGAGCATGTGAATATACTTCCATTTGCAGCAGATTTATTAAATTTTTAAAACATTGTGTTAGCAAAACTTTCAATTGTGATATAATAAATAAATGCTTCACTTGATACAGGAGATTTTTATAACTATATTGTTAGATAACTTATTTGTGCTCTGCTTGTAAATGGTGAAAAGAAGCATTATTGTTTGGGTAGTGGCTAATAGCATTTGAAGTAACATCTAGTGTAGACTGGTGGGCACTGTGTGTGACTTGATCTCAGTTTCTTTAGGTGTTCATATTGGCTCTTCTGCTTTGAAGCTCAGTGATGTCATAAAGTTTCTTATATATGGTCTAGGTAAGATGATGTGTCTCCTGGACTTGCCTATCTCCTATTTGTTCTTTAGAACGTCCCTCTGTGCTGTTGGACTAACGCTGACTATTTCCCTGCAGCGTGGATCTGTGGCATCATTTCTATCACTGTCATTAGCCTGCTTTCCTTGCTGGGTGTGATTTTGGTTCCCATCATCAACCAAGGATGCTTCAAATTCCTTCTCACGCTCCTTGTTGCACTAGCTGTAGGAACAATGAGTGGAGACGCCCTTCTTCACCTGCTGCCCCATGTAAGAAATCCTTTTAATGCTGAACGTTACACAGAAAGATACAGTGTTGAGTGTTCTTGAGGAGCACACCATGGTAATACAATTCATGTAATTGTATGTTCTTACAGGTTGAAGTTTTTCTAATTTTCACAGTTGTAATTGCAGTATTTTCAAATAAATTGAATCATTGGGTTTTAAACGGGACCAGGAGGGATAGGTCATCTGATCTTTCTATACACTAGGAAAACCACTAGGAGAAATGTTGCAGTGGTTGTGCTCTAGCCAGGAGGGCACAGTGGGGAACTCCTTTGGATCAGTCAGAGATTTGTTACTAAGTATTTGTGGTTTAAATGATACTAATTTATGTTTACAAAGGATTCAATACTGTTTATTGTTTCTTTTGGCTTCATTCATTAATTTTTCTAACCCTTAGAGGCATTTGTTTAATCATGCAGTATAATATTTCCAGGCAATAAGCCAAGGAAATTAACCATAAGGCAACTCTCTGTCTTATAATATCAGTGAAGCACTTTGAGATTCATAGGTCATGTGTGGGATCTGAAACTTTGATCCTGTAAAAGGTCAAATTAGAGGAAAGTGAAGGGCAGGAGGGGGAGGGGAAGGTTGTCTCATGTTTCCTCAGTTAGCTGGGAGATGTAAGTTCTGCTGTCCCATAGCATAGTAGAATGACTGTAGATGAGGGTAAAGTGAAGATAGGTGGACTCTAGTATAGGTAAGGAGATGTGTGTGTGTGTGTGTGTGTGTGTGTGTGTGTGTGTGTGTGTGTGAGAGAGAGAGAGAGAGAGAGAGAGAGAGGACACCAGGTGTTTTTTTTTCACCATAAAGAAATGATAAATGTTTAAGAAATTTATTATGACTTGAACATTATATAATACATGCATGTATCAAAATAGTCAAGTAACCCAATAAGTCTGTACAATTTTTATGTACCAATAAAAAGTTTAAAATTAGAGTAAAAACTAGAAGATAATCTTTCTATAAGGTGTTATAGTCAAAATTTGAAATGATTTCAGTTCTATTCTTCATTATGTAATAGTCTCAAGGTGGACATGACCACAGTCATCAGCACTCACACGGACATGGTCATTCACATGAGCATGAGTCTGAGAAGTTTTTGGAGGAGTACGATGCTGTGCTGAAGGGACTTGTTGCACTAGGAGGCATTTACTTGCTGTTCATCATTGAACACTGCATCCGAATGTTTAAGCACTACAAGCAGCAGAGAGTAAGTGCTTTTCACATGTTTGTTTTTTAGGTACAGGTGTAAGTAAAAAGCATCTCTTTCTGAACACACAGTTTCTCTTAATTATGATCTTGGTATGTATTCCATCTCTATCCTTTTTTTTTTTTCCTTGCCTCTGATCTTTGTTACTTTTTGTCATTACATTTACTTTAGCATTTCTAATCGAGGAACAGCAGTGTCTGAGATAGCTTGTGTTTCATCAGACCTAGTGATTTAAGTAGAGTGGGAAAAGCTATTGACCAGTTTTTTTAATAAGTGTGTATAAATGGAAACAGATCCTATCAGTTGTCTTTTACAGTTTTAAGTGACTTTCATTGTATTATCTTACAATGAACTATTTCATATAACACTTTATTTATCTGAACTACCTCACTGGTAGTAGAAGTACCAAAGGGAAGAAGGGCTCAGGATAATAGGGCTCACTTCAAAGACAGTAGGAAAATGATGAGCGGGAAATAATGGAAGCAGTCTTTCTTAATAATGATACCCTACTTGGGAGAAGATGGCTCAGCAACCTTGATTTTCATGTAGCTATCTGTGTCTGATGTTTCACATATGAAAATTGGTACTATTTAACGCCCCAGAAAATTGGTACTATTCGCTGTGGTTAACTCTGTTCATGTTGGTTCACAGTGGCCTGAACAGCTTACAAGTCAGTCAGTGGTATGTTTGAGGTAGTGACATACAGATAGTCCCGATGTGTTATATTTAAGTAAAATTTTACTCCTTACAAGAGTTACAATTTTCTTCTATCTTGTTAATTTTAAATATATTTTTTTCCAGTACTCTGGGTAATCATAATTTTGTTTATTTGTGATTGTTCATTCACACACACATTTTTGTATGTATCCCCTTGAGACAAAATCAGCTTGGAAAAGTGAAATCTTACCAACACACATAGGACTAGAAAATGCAATAAGTAAAATAAGCCAAACCCAGCAAGGCAAATACTGCACACTCTCATATATTTATACCGACAGCTGTCACTTGCATGTAGAATAGTGGTTTCCAGAGGTTGGGAAGACAAAAGTTAAGAAAACCTAAACCACAACTCAGAAAGAATACATTCCAGTGTGTCATGGAACCTAGTGACAACTGTAGTTAAGAATAATGTAGTGTATAGTTTATGAAGAGGGGATCACAAAGACTTTTAATCATCCATAAATGATAAAGAGGGAAAAATATTAATTACCCTGCTTTAATCAGTACACACAGTGCATGTTTTGAAATACCAAACTGAACTCCATTAATATGTGAAATTACTGTGTTTTAGAAGAAAAGGACGCTCATTCATAAGGAAAGTAGCACAAAGCACTTGGAAGACACCACAGCCAGTCAAGTGCTTGGTAAGAACAGAAGCCAAGTTCAGTCTCTCCAACCCTCGCACAAGCTGGACATGGCGGAAAAAGCCGTAGTCCCACCAGGCTAGCCTAATAGGCAAGTTCCTGGCCGGTGGAAGACCCAGTGTCAAAAGAATAGAAAACGCTAGGTGGATGCTCCTGAGGAACAATGCCTGGGACGGACCTCTGGCCTCCTCTGGCCTCTACAGATAGGCACCCGCATAAGCACACCTATGCGTGCAAGTCCACACAAGACTAGAGTAAAACTGTGTTACAGGGTCCGCTGCACTCTGTTGGTCAAGGCCAGTCACAGCTCTCAGCCTAGGGTAGACCGTGTCCTTACAGGTCAGCAGGGTGCTCACCCAAGGGAGGGGGAATTGGCCAGTGCCTATCTTTGGAGACTGAAAGCAGCCATGGCAGGCAGTAAGCACAGCCCAGGGATGAGCTCATTTTCACTCCAGTGGAGTAAATGCTTCCTTAAGTCAGCATTTGAGAAAACCAGAAATGTTAATGGGAAGAGGTGTTAATAGTGGTAGTTAGTGACAAAATTAAGTAACAAAAAGCATACTGCTACGTGAAGAGGGAAGATTCCAAGGCTAGCTGGGCAGCAATTAATACATGAAATAGTTGAGGATCAGAGTATGTTCAGTGCCTGCTTACAAAGTCACAAGGAAGAATGGCTGCTTTTATTGGCACACTTAAGAATTGGTGATTGTTGCATGTTTCCTTACTTGATCCTCACAAGATTGCTTCCGTTTTGTAGGTGAGTTGTTTCCTATTTTGTGTTAATAAACTTAGCCTTGCACATCTCAGAAGCAAGCTAGAGGTTGAGAATTCTAGCTTAGGTTTGACCCTTTCAGTCATGCTATATCCAGAGAAGTGAGAGATTCTATTTTTGCTACTTTATCATGTTACAGAAGTATTACACACAGTATTTTCACATATTTTCATTTGGATTGCATAATAGTTTAGTACCTTGCTAGCTACAATTTCTCTACACTCTAAAAGTAGACAAATTGAGCCAGTGAGATAGGTCAGTGGGTAAAGGAGCTTGTAGCCCAGCCCAAGAACTATACCCAGGATTCATATGGTAGAAGGAAAGAGTCCCCCAGCTTGTCCTCTAACCTCCACACATATATTATAGCATGCATGTAAACGTGCACATGCACATATGTGCCCACATAGACTTACATTAAATAAGGATGTAATGATAAATTTAAGACACAATAAGCTATGTTACTGTTAGCATCAATTGCCTCCAGTGGGGCTTAATGTGGCTATATTGTTACTAGTTACTGCTGCATATTTTATACTAATATCATATCCCCCCAACAGGGAAAACAGAAATGGTTTATGAAGCAGAGCACAGAAGAATCAACTATTGGAAGAAAGCTTTCAGATCATAAGTTAAACAGCACACCAGATGCTGATTGGCTGCAACTCAAGCCCCTTGCCGGTAGCCAACTATTCCAATGAGAAACTTAAAATCGTTTCTATGCAGGGTGTTTGAAATTTCTTTTCTTTGTACTTTTCCTAATGTGTTCTTCCTTAAATGCGAGTGTATCCTGTATTTGTTTACTTTAGTCAACTCCAGTGTTGTTCAGATACATTATGAACAGTGAAAAATTGCCACTTCTTAGTTTAAAAATACATGACTGAAATAAAAGAAAGGTCAGGCATGATGGCACTCACCCATAATCTCAGCATCTAGGAGGCTGAGGCAGCCTAGGCCACTTAGCAAGACCACTCTGTATCAAACCCAGAACACAGAATGAGGCAGTCTTCTGAGTCAGTGTTAGAACTCTCCAGCCCCTGTGTCAGCCTTCCCAGTTCTGGGATCACAGGCATGGATTACCATGCGCAGTGGCGGGTACTGTTTCTTCACAGTATACAGTTTCCTTCATACGTAATTGGTTATAGAAGGAAAATGAAAAGTTGCCCCTGTAGTTAAAGGAGAATGGCTTGCCCTTGTATTTAAAACTCACGTTCTGTTATCTAACAGATCAATGCATCTCAGACAGTTTTCAGAGAAAAAGTAAAGATTTCTTAACCTATGTTTTTCTCTTTCCCCACAATGTGTCAGGTTTTCAGCATAGATGGCACCCTTTCCTAGCTGTGGAACTCTCCCAGAAGACAGTTGGGAATTATCCAGGTCTTTACTAGAAATAATCTTTAAAAGGGATGTGGCCAGAACATCCGGTAGAGATCTCTGAGGGGTGTTGTCATTGGTGGAGCATGTAGAGAACTTTGCCATCAGTTAACTGACTTGGGCAAGTTATTTAGATTTTAGCTGATAGACTTTAGAAAAATTATTCTGATGGAGTGACTTTTAAAATACTTTAGGGAGATATATTCACTTAAGTGGTGTTCATCTGTTAACAGGTAAACCTGTTTTGCCCAGTTTAGATTAACACATACAAATGCATTTGCTAGATGAGCATATCCTTTATTCTAATGTAGGAACGGATGACTCAGTAGTTTCTGAAGATCGACTTAACGAGACTGAACTGACAGATATAGAAGGCCAACAAGAATCCCCTCCTAAAAATTCCCTGAGTGTGGAGGAGGAGAAAACCATGGATCATTCTCACAGTGATGGACTGCACACCATTCATGAGCACGAGATCCATGTGACTGCACATAACCACCACGACAAGGAGAAGGCTGTGCTGAGGAAGCACAGCCACCAGTGGCACCACAGACACGCCCATCATTCGCACGGCCCCTGCCACTCTGGCTCAGACCTGAAAGAAACAGGAATAGCCAATATAGCCTGGATGGTGATCATGGGAGATGGCATCCACAACTTCAGTGACGGGCTAGCCATTGGTGAGTATCCTGAAGCCAGGGTTGCAATTGCTCTTTAAGCACGCTTTTCTTTTTCTACTGAGTTCATAAGGTGAAAATATACCCACAGTTTTTAAATACATTACTGCCATTTATTTTTCTCTAAAGGATATGGTATATGGAAGTAAAAAAAAAAAAAAAGACATTTTAGTAGTTTTTGGTTCTCTGAAGCTAAACAATTGTCTGTAGTATATTTCTTAAATAACTTGCTTTCTCATTAAAGTGCAGTCACCTTACTGAAACTACTACCTTAACATCATATTTCAAATATGTAGACACAGCTACAAGAGACCAGTGTAATTTCAGTCTTGGATTTAATAAAGTTTTCACAGCTTTGGAAAAGTGAAGACAAGTTTCACATTAAAAGCCACCATAGCAAATTCACACACATTAGAACATATGTGAACTTCGGATGCTGCTGCTGTGATGTAAACTAATGACTAATTTAGAACATTAATATCAACAGGACAAGATTCTCTTTGGCATGTAGATTTTATTGATCATTTCTGAAGCAGAAGCCATATTTTTTTTTTTTTATAATTGTAGCAGATATTGATACTAAATACAGACTTTTCCCAGTGGGATAAGCTCTTATACACTGATGTATATTTAAAAGCCAAGATGTGTGAGATGGGTGAGTTACATGTACCCTGAAAGTAGTTTAGATAGAAGGAACATCTCACTAACAAGAGTGGAAGAAGCAGGAGGCCTGAAGCTCACGTACTGTTGTCTGTGTTCATCTTCTCCAGGGGCCGCTTTCAGTGCTGGACTGACTGGAGGGATCAGCACCTCCATAGCCGTCTTCTGTCATGAACTACCACATGAATTAGGTATGAGCCTCAAAAGCCTCACCGCCTTTCCCTCCAATCTAGGCTTTTCTCAGTCGTAAAATACAATAAACCGCCAAGATGTTAAGACGGAAAATCTGCTGACAAGTGTAGAATGCCGTCAGTAGCCAGGCATATCCCAATATAAGACTGAAGGTACCTGCTCCCTGTGTCAGTGCTCATGTGATACTGTTAGGAAAGGTTGTACATGACTAAGTTGGTGATCATAAATTAAAAGGAAGTATCATTTCTCAAATCCCTGATTATGGTATTAAGCCTTTTTCATTTTCATCTGTCGTGTACATGATGTTCTTAATGTTTGCTATTATATAATTGAAAATTGAACCAGGGGAACATAAGATATTCCTCACAGCTGATGGAGAGATCACATTGTTATTCAAATAGTAAACAGAATGTTGGTTAAAGAGACTTGGGTATGTGCATGGTCTTTAGAGAGCTGGAAGTGGTCCTGGCTGTCACTAAGGAACGCGAAGGGTTTGGAGTAATCCTTAACTTCTAATTCTTTCTTTTTTCAGCCATAAAGTTAGATGTTTGGACGATTTCATGTGTTTGTGTTATTCTAGAATTATGTTTTTTAAATAAAGTAGAACCCTCAAATAGTTTGAAGGCCTTTTTTGTTTTTTGTTTTTTCCTTTCTATTTTTTAATGTTTTCTTGCTTGTGGTTGTGTACTATAATCCCAGGATCCAAACTTTTTTTCAGTCCTTATTTTCCTGTTAACGTCAACTTTCCTCTCATTATGGATAACCATCGTCTATGTTTATTTTATACTTGTTTTTATATTTTCTAAAAGCAGAGGTCTGGGGATTTGTTTTGTTGAGATGGGATCCCACCGGGTAGCCCTGGCAGGGCTGGCCCTTTCTGTGTAAATGGCGCTGATCTGAAACTTGCGTCAGACCCACCCCACCTCCCAGGTACCACTGTGTCTGGCCAAAGCTCCCTTTCTGATTCTGAGTAGTGTGTTTTGGCATCAAGAAAATCACATTTGAGAAATAAGTCATACTTTTGGACTCAGCTCAGATAAGGTATAGTCCATTTTCCCATCTACTTCGAGTATATCAGAGATTAAACTTAATTCAGAATCAGTTCTCTGTAACTTGCTTAATTGTCAAAAGAAAGCTGACCATTCACTATATAAATTTATGTAGAATTTTCTTTTAGTTTTTATTCATTTTTATGTGTAGGCGTTTTGCCTGCATTGTATTTTTGTGTATTATTTTGCATATCTAGTTCCCAAGGAGGTCAAAGAGGGTTTTGGATCCTCTGACTCTGGAGTTACAGATGGTTGTGAACCACCTTGTGGATTCTGGGAATCAAACCCAAGTACTGTAGAAGAGCACCCGGTGTTCTTAACTGCTGAGCTGTCTTTCTAGCCCATAGAAAATTTAAATATACAATAATAAAGAATAAAGGACATCAAAATAAACTCTTAAAAAATCTCAGTGATTATTGTTAGTAACCAAATTTTTTAACCCATTTATTGACAGCTTTGGCTGCCTCGTTTGTTGTGTGAATTAATATCTTTTGTCAGCAGGAACAAAGGAATACTGATTTATCTCGTGAAGATTCACATGCTTTGTCTAATACCCTTTGACTTAGTAAAAATACATAGCCTCTTTCTGAGGAGGAAAGTGGTGTAAATTTGTCAAACTTCAGAGGCTTTCTGGCCTGGGGAAAGACTAGAACAGAGTTCTGAGTGAGATGTTTCACTCTATGCAGTCTGTAAGACTGCCCGACCTGTGCTTAGCTTACAGCTAACAGGACACATGCAGTCTGGACTGGAAGCTCCCTGTTACCAACAGAAGTCACGGTGGCCTATGGACTACAAGATTCATGGTTGTGTTCTCTTTTTTCCTTTAGATTTCTAGCAGTCATAACAACAGCAGGCTCATTTATAGAGATTAATGAGGTTTTTAAAAACTTTCATGTGAAAAGGAAACAGTGTGGCATCTAGGAAATTTTGGCAAATCACAACAAATTGATTTGAAACTTGTTTTAGCTACCTACTGAAACAGTGGTATTGAGAAAAGGACAGACATGTAAATCACTGAAGCATGGCTTAATGTCTCCATATATATGGAAGACTTTTTTTTTTTTTTTTCAAACAAAGGTACAAAGAAAATTCTGCACAGATAGGATTCAGCAAATGATGCTTCGATATAGAATGTTCAGGTGCAACGCTCTGCAGGAGAACCAAGACTGGCTAATTTTATGTCAGTTGACATGAGCTATGGTCATTTGAGAAGAGGGAACCCCAGTTGAGAAAATGCCTCTGTGAAATCTGGCTATAGGGCATTTTCTGTTCTTTTTTTCTTTTTTCTTTTTCTTTTTCTTTTTAAGACAGGGTTTCTCCAGCAGCTCTGGCTGTCCTGGAACTGGCTCTGTAGACCAGCCTGACCTCAGACTCTAGAGATCAGCCTGCTTCTGGTGCGGGAGGACACACTCCGTTTCGGGTGATGCCACACCTGGCCAGGTGTCCCAAGTTGTATTAGGAAGCAGGCTGTGCACGCCATGTCGCACAGCCAGCCAGTAAGCAGCACTCTCCTTGAACCTATGCGTCCGCCCCTGCCTCCAGGTCATCACCCACACCTAGTTTGCATTCCTGCCCTGACTCCTCTAAGTGGTCTGAGACTGGTTATGAAAGCCGAAGAAACCCTTTCCTCCCCAACTTGCTTTTGCTCCATGTAACCCTTGGACAAATAACTTAGGAGCTAAGGTAGAGAAGGTATAAAGGGAAAATAGTATTAGGTAGAAACTAGAGAGTGGCAGTGTTGAAGACATTGGAAGAACTTTTACTTTTCAACTAAATATAAATAATTGAAAAATACTGCTTCTTGTAGTTAATAGCAGTTTATTGGAATATGAAAAAAATACTTTGAAGCAGTTTCTCTTTTGTTAGCTTCTATTTGCTATAGATGAGAACATTGTAGCCATGAGAGTGTCAGAGCATACATGTTTAGATGCATAGATCTTAAGAGTCTTAAGGACAGAACAGAGCCCCGTCAGTCGTCTATATAACACTGTCCATACACTGTTAATTGCTTGGTTGGATGCTTTATATTTAATAACTAGAACAAAGAAAACAGTTACAGTAAGTAAAGCTACACCTTGGACCCTTCAGCTTCAATAGTCTTATGTCCAGCAGCATTTGCCTATTCTGTTGGCATCTCTGTGAGTAATAATTAACTGCTTTCCCCAGTGTTCGGTGTTAGATGAAGAAAAAAACAGCTTCCTTCTTACTGTTCTCTTTTTGTTCTTGTTGCTGTCTGTTAAACTTGTATGTACTTAGATCTCTAGAAAAATAGCCCCAGGATTCTTCTTGTGTATCTGCTCTCTTTGCAATATTGTGGATGCTCTTTATAGCTCAGCTTGGCACTCATATGTACTATCATGAACACATGGAAAATGCTGGGGGAAAACTCTTTACTTTCCTTATATCTTGGGGTTTTCATAAAGTCTTTATTGTAGTTTCTGGGGAAAATGTATACATAGCATAACATATACTTTAAAAGGCTTTGACTGCTCTTCCAACTTTGGCCATTTTCCATTGAAGAGTACAAATGAACTCTTGATTGTTACTTTAAAAAGGGCATGGGTATATTTATTTTCTCATTTTTATTGTTTTTGCTGTTTTTGAGACAGGGTTTCTCTGTGTAGTCCTGGCTGTCTTGCTTGGAACTTGATCTGTAGGCCAGCTGTTTTCAAACTCAAAGGTCCACTCTGCCTCTGCTTCTCAAGTGCTTCGATTGAAGAAAGGCATGTGCTACAGCTAGCTTTTAAACTGGCTCTGTATATACAGTTGCTTGGCAGTTCGCATGCATATAGACTTATGTAGAACAATTGTATCACCTTGACAGCTTTTGCTCTACTGTGTTGGTAATGATGTGTTTTTATAATGCATTCTTAACTTTTTATTGATAGTTTTTTCCACTCAAAGGTGTGCTTTCAAATCCTGTGGTTTTAAACTCTCCCATGGTGTCTGAATTGCAGGTGATTTTGCAGTTCTTCTGAAGGCGGGCATGACTGTAAAGCAAGCAATTGTGTACAATCTCCTCTCTGCCATGATGGCTTACATAGGAATGCTCATCGGCACAGCTGTGGGTCAGTATGCCAATAACATCACACTCTGGATCTTCGCAATCACAGCAGGCATGTTCCTCTATGTGGCCTTGGTGGACATGGTAAGATGCTTTAGATAATTTTTCTGTTGTACTAAACTTGCAAATAGAATGCAGCCTTCAGAAATGGAAGACATCTTTGGAAGTGGTTGGAAATGGCAGTGTATTTTTTTAAAGAACATGACCAATTTTAAAGACTGTGACATTAAGTCATAATTAGGGAAAGCATTTACCGTAGGATTTCTTTGGAGATGCTGAAAATTTCTAACTAAGCATTGTGCACCAAGTCAGGTAGGATGTAGAAATGTGATTACAGAATAGTGGTGTTTCTAAGCAGCCCTGTGATGTTGCGGTGGACAGCGTGTTGTCACATAACAGTCTCTAGAGGTTGCTTTACTGGCAAGAAGAAGAAAGGAGACCGTGCATGCCAGTCTTTATGACTGGTTTTAAAGTAATACCAGCAGCAGTTGTTTCATTTTCATTTTACTCCAGTACTCCAAATACCTTAGACAGTATTTCTATGGAACTATCACTTTCTGTAGGTTTCAGTTTTACATTTTAAGTAGTTAGCACTTTCACTTTTCTTCCTGGCAAGGTATATCAGACACTCACAAAACTTTCATTTCCATCTAAGAATAATATCCCTCAGTTCCTATACGACCTGCCAGACTTCCATTTGTCACCATCCTGGATATTTGTGCTTGCTTCCCTTTCCAGCCTTGCATCACTTCCCCTCTCTTGTGTCATAGAGCACCTTTCCCGAGGGTAGAAACTGCTGCGACTGCAGACAGGCTGCTTTGCTTCTCACTCCTTAGGCGGCACTTTGTCTGCACCTTGAGTCTGCTTCTCAAGGGTAGAACCCGCCAGTCCCCATGTGCTCTCTCTCCCTGGCACTTGGGTCTTGATCTGTTGATATCACGCTGAGCATTTGGCCTTGGTGGGGAGATGGCTCTAAGCAGACCAGCATTATTGCCATCATTGTTAGGTGCTGGGTAACAGTCCTGGAAATGCAGTTCACAACCACTGTGAACGAAGGTGGTCTGACACACATAAAGGATAAACAAAATGTTTATTTTATGAAATATGTTTTGAACCTCTTCCCCAGTTATTCCTAGCTCCTTCTCCAGCTTAGAGCAGAGTCATGTACTATATTTGGAACTATAGAGAAGCAGGCTGAGAAGAGAATTAGGGAAGCTGTTTCTGATAGGTTAAATAAAATGGAATGAGCTAATGAGATAAGCTAATGGGGAGAGAAAGCTATATTATATAAATGCAGCTTTATTGGATCAGCAAGGGAGGGGGAAGGAGAGTGGGGAGAGAGAGAGAGAGAGAGAGAGAGAGCAGGAAGGGAGGTAAGGTCCTATGGAACCAAAATGTCTGGATTATATAGTCAAGGCTAGAAAGAGAAGCTCCACTCCTAGGTAGGGGGCAGGGTAGGCCAGCCACACCCTACAGTAGCTAGGGACTTAACAGTTTCACTTTGCTTTTTCAATAATAAGAAATCTGGACTTAGTTTTAAAGAACATGGAAGTGTTTATTGGGAGCAAGAGGAACAGGTATATGAGGTCCTCAGTCCAGTGGTGACAGAATCCCTCTGGTAATTAGTTCTACTCTGGGGATTGTGTTCTGAGGAAATAACTGAAGAGATGGCCATCTATACAATAAACAAGCTAACAGCATAGACCTGTTCTCTGCAAGGACTCAGTTATATCAAAGACATTCTAATGTTGACATGGAAGGAAACAAGCCCCCTGCGTATATTTCCTAGCACATTATGATGCCTTTTCTAATTAGGAAAAAGGTATTTAAGAATGGCATCCAGGGCCAGTGAGAACTCAGCAGATAAAGGCACTTGCCACCAAGCCTGGTGACCTGAGCTTCCTGGGTGAAACTTTCTGGAGGTCAGGACACCCTGAGTTCTCAAGGTGGATGGAGAGAACCAGCTGCTTACTGCAACTTGTCATCTGACCTCCACAAGTGCACTGTATCACACACATAGGTATTCTCACACAAATTAAATGAACGAAATAGATTTTAAACCTCAACATGGCTTAATGGGGGATAATGTAAGCATTGTCAGGTACAATATGCTGCTCATGAATTTGGAAAACCAAACAGGGCTGCAGCAGTAGAATAATAGAACTGCATTTTTATTAGAAAGACTGCCTTGACCAGAGGGAAGATTGCTTACCTAAAGCTATCTGAAGGCTTCAGGCAGGTGATGGCTTCCAAAGGAGCCTCCGTGGAAATAATTTCCCACCCTCCCTCCCTCTTCTCCTCCCCTACTTCCTCCTTCCTTCCTTCCTTCTCTCCTTCCTTCCTTCCTTCTTCTGTGGGTGTGGTGTGGTGTGGTGTGTGTGTGTTTTACAGATGGTCATACCTAAAAAAGGGCCTTAGAAATACCAAGTAGGCTATACCCGAGAGCCCCACTTATACCCTGACGTTGGTGAATATTCATAAGTGCTGTGTACCAGTAGACACTGGCCAGCTTTTTGCTATAATTATGGCAGTTGTGGCATGCACATAAAACTTTAGAATGGCAAAGGCCCAGCATTGTTTCGGTATCACTGCCTACAGGAATCCAGAGGGCATATCTGTGAAACATTCTGTATGTTATTTATGCTTCACTATTAAGGGAAATCAGAAAGAAAAGTATTTCTAACAATAAAAACTTAGAGAAAGGAAGACAAACTATGTAGTATATACACACTTACTAGAACTGGATATATAAAGTTGTCAGATTGTAAACTTTACACATTTTCAATGTCTTTGTTCAGCTTCCAGAAATGCTGCATGGCGATGGTGACAATGAAGAGCATGGCTTTTGTCCAGTCGGGCAGTTCATTCTTCAGAATTTAGGACTGCTGTTTGGATTTGCCATCATGCTGGTGATCGCCCTCTATGAAGACAAAATTGTGTTTGACATCCAGTTCTGACCATTCCCGGTTTCTTTGTTGATTGCGAGCACGTTGGTGCAGCTTGCCCCATTCCTTGTACTGTATGCACATTGCTCAGAGAATCCAGTGGCCCGCACCACTCACAGGTTCTGTAGATTTGAGCCTAACCATAAAAGACTGGTGCTCAGTACTGTTTGCTCTGCATGAATGGGGCTTTTAAAAACAAAGTTTGTAATAAAGACAGGAGAAAATGGGACTCCGTGAACCAATACTGATAGAAGTTTAAGACTTTAAAAAGAGAGAGAATCATATAAAACACTAGTCTTTTTATTAGTAGAAACTTCTGTGGCTATGCAGAAATAGAAATTAAACCAAAAAAAAAAAATCATTTAAATTTAAAAAGTATTTTAAATGGACTTTGAGCAGACATTTTTGTGTGTGTGCTAAGAATGAACTTTAGTGCCCTTTAATTCAGCTACATATATGCATACGGGAATAATAGGGATCAACTTGACACAACTTTGAAATTGTATAAAGTCGACGTTAGGAACTAGGGGAAGCCCGGGCTGCGTTAGAAGATGAATTTAGCATAGGGAAAAGCCCTTATTCTTGAATCTAGAGTTACTATTTTTGTATATATTTGCATAGTGTTCAGACTTGCAGCCTAAACTACTGAAATTTGTGACTGTATGTTTGTGTGAACTTCAGTTTAATGAACTATTCATAATGGTTCTTTGCATCACTATACTTGGTGTTGGGGTTTTTTTTAACTTTGTTTTTATTTGGGGGCCCAGTCAGAGCATGTAGTCAGATACCTTTTTCTTAAAATCACCACTCTAGAAAATATCAGAGAAGTGGCATTCCTTTTCCCTAGGACTAGCTAGGCTAATTGGAAGCTTGAAGTTCTGAGTGTTCATGTGGCTTACCAGTTTGACACTGGAACTCAGAGCACATGCTGTGGCTGGTAGTAAAATCCGAGTCTGCCATGCCTGTAGTCTCTCCATATAAGATGTCGGATAAACAGTTACTGCACTGGTACCATAGCCACTTTGGTACCACATACATGACTAAGCCAAATCACTTTATCATTTTGTGCCAAGAGACATTGTTGGTGCCTGCTCTGGAATAGTCTGTGTTTGGGTGCCTGTTCTTACACCACTGGTCAGATGAGGTGTGAGAAGCGTAAGTCATGTTTAGCCTGAACTGTGACTCGGTAGCTCATGGACTAGTCATGTGCATACAGCTGTTTACACCTCCTGCCACTCACTCTTACGCAGGTAAACTTTCTCAACCGTGTGCAGCTAGCTTTATTTTAACTGCTTGGCAGCCAGGATAACCCTGGGAGAAAAGAAACTACGAAAGCCAAACCCTGTCCATTCCATTTTAAATGTTTTTATTCAGTCCCTTTGCCAGTTCTTTTCCTCTTACTCTGTGAATTTTTTTAAGGAAAACAAAGCTTTGAGAGCGGCGTGTGCATCCAGGTGTCGGCAGGCGAGCACCAGCATCTTCGTTAGGGTTTTTAGGCGGTCCTTCTGTGGTTTACAGCAGTTGTTTTTTCTGAGCCCTCCTTGCAGTAAGTGGCTTTATACACCCATTTTCATCACTCCCCCTCATTGCCTGGCCTTGTAGGCAGCCTTGCTGAAAGGTGCTGGCGTACCAAGTACTGCGAACTCCAAGTGACTCATATTTTGCTTTCAAAACCAAGATGCATTTGTATTTCATTGTTGAGTTTTATACCCAAGGAGGATTATGCATTTCAGCATTAAATCTGCTTCATTTAAAACAACAGCTGGAATATACTCCCATTCTAAAATGCCTCATTTAAAGCTGATCGGTTATGCCTACAGTATACAAATGAATGGTATCTTTCTTTGTTAGAATTTCTTAACCACTTAGGAGGGCTTTAACAGATGCTGCTAGTATTTTGATAGGGTTCCACCAGAATTTAGTTTTTACATCATTCTAATGTATGGTTTCAGGTCTCACTCGACAATCCTAATTCCACTACATTTCTGTTTGGCTCCAACATTCCACTTAGCTTGACCAGTCTAGTTTTAACATGCTTGTTGGAGGTCACCAATGTTACTTGTACAATGCTGTCACCATGTGACACCCATATGGATTTTGGTGTATATCACATTGCATTCAACCGGCTGTGATTATGCTTAGAAATACAATAGTAACTAGATGCAGTGTGAACCTTTTCCATTAACCCTAAGTCAGTGGCTTAAATGTGATTATGGTCCTGCAAGGTGATACTTGCTAAAATATCTAGACATTTTTTTGTTGTTGTAACTGAATCATTTTTTTTAAATTTATAAAGCTGGAAGTGATCAAATGCTGTTTTTTCATTGTCAACAGTGCTGTGTCATTTTATATATGTTCCTAATGCTTAATGGAACTCTCCCAAAATAAAGTGACTCAAAAGAGAGAAAGTGTGCTGATGTGCTTTTCAGTCTCGGTATCAGAACATTAAGTTTGAATCCTCATGACACTTTAAAAAGAGACCAGAATAAGTCATAATTAAGAATGTTAATTAAGTTTTATTAAGCCAAAACAAAATGTAAACAATAAAATATGTTCTACTCAATCTAACAAGTAGGAAGAGATGGCGAGACCTGCAGGTTAAGAGTTCAGCTGACACAGCAGCGCCACACCCCGTCCAATCCAGTGCTCCTTGGGTTGGTCGGAGGGAAGGATCATGGCGATGACGAAATTCGTGGAGTGACCGGTGGTAGAGAGCGTGCCCCTCCTCTCGCTTGTCTTATACAGCGGAGCGATGTAACTCGGCCGGTGGGGTATGTCTGACCTCTTACAGGGTTTTAGCCACATCTGGAAGAAAGTGCAAACACTTGGTTAAGTCAGAGCCTCTATGCTGGCATGTACTTTAGCTGCTGTGTGTGAGCGTCCCAGAGGAGGTTCCAGAGAGAAGTCTGCGAAATGGTTGTTCAGATACAAAGACTCCTAACTAGCTCAGAACACTCTACAAACGAAAACAGTTCGCCTCTGTTTAGAAACCTGTTGTGTAGTTCAGATTCTGTTTGCTTTGAGTGAGTTTATTGGGCTAGCCTGGGACATGTTTTCATTTTTACTCTTTCTACAAAGAAAATACTATTCTTAGTGGACCTTATGACCCACATTTCTGTTGAGCTGTCTGGTTTCTCACAGGTTGTATGTAATGTTTTTATAGTAAGCAGTTAATATATATAAAATACTGCATTGTGGCATTACAAAGACACTAATACTTGAAAAAAAAATTAACCAACCGTTCATCACCTGTTCACTTTGTTTTTCTGGGGGTGATTTCTGGAGTTTTTCTTTCTTTCTTTCTTTTTTTTTTTTTTCTGGGTCTTTTAGTAACAAAACTAAATATAGTCTCAAAGAGAGGCACCACTATTTATACTCAGAATCATGACTTTTTTTATTTGAAACCAATACATTCTGAAGAGATTTGTTTATAACACCTGCTCGGCGTTGTTTATAGTATGCATACTATGCTGTGTTTAACAGCTGTAATCCAGACAAGGTGGCTCTAGAGACACACCCAGGCTCCTCCACAAGAACCAGAGTAAGCCTGGAGAGCCACAGCTAGGAATGAATGACTGGGGAAACACTGAAATTCAGTGTCAGAACACAAAAACCCTGTAAAATCCAGACCTGGGATAGCAGTAGGGCAAGAGAAACAGAACAGACTACCAGGCGCCCATTTCCACAACTCGGATGGGCTCACCTCCAGGAAATGCCCAGCATGGACACTGAAGTTCCCAGGTTCTTTCAGGTAGACAGCCCAAGAAGATAGAGGCCTGAAATTCGCACAAGTTGGCTTCACCCTCGAGCAGACCCCCAGGGTGCTATAATCAGTCGTCAATCTGAGAAGGGACCCTGATTGAATGGATTGCTCTGAGGGCCGAAACCCTCACAAACTCCCATCTCTGGAATGGCATAGCCATTCTCTGCCACACTGGCTTAGCTTAGCAAATTTGTTCAACATTCTGAGGTTACTAAATGGTGATGAAGAGTATGATTCAGAGGGAGCCAAGGGTGCCCTCTACAAGAACCAGGATATCAAGGAGCCTGCCTGTGGCTTGAGCTCTGATGTGACATGATGCCCCAGGGAAGAGTGAAAAATACTTCATTGCCTCCAGCCTACGTAATCCCAGCCAAATCACCCCCTTCCATCTGTAGCCCTGGCCCCCCTGGCCCCGGATCACAGCCCAGGCAAGTCTCAAGAAACTAGACAGTGCTGCTGTGAAATTTTGAATAAAATAAGTGGGAAGGAGAAAGCCCTTATAGCTACAGAGCTAAAAAAGCAGCCCAACACATACCTGCTGTCCCTCCTGGTAGAGAGATTTTGCCTGACCTTGGCCATGACCCACTCACTGACACTCAGTCACTGATGGGCACTGCTGCTGAAACAATATGGAAAAAAAAAAACCTAGAGCCACAGAAATACTTTTTCCCAGGAATGCACAGGTAGGGACCCTCTGAGAGCCTGCTCTGTCACTCCCTGTGAAGCAGCTGGACCTGTGTCTAATCAAAAGAGTGCTCAGACCCCTCACCATTGTTGGAGCAGCCAAGACTGAAGCGTTCAAATAACAAAACCAACATCAACAGTATCTAAGCCCCACCACTGGATGGGGACCAGCACTCCCACTGTAGGAGGGACCATAGAGGGTGCACTCCATCGCTCCTGCTATGGGAGGAACCATATAGGGGATACTTCATTCACATTGTTCCCTGCTTCACACCTACCTAAACAGTGTCCCTCATGGGTAATCCATTGACAGAGGATCTGACTCTCTTAAGTACATGCTCTACCCAAACTTAATAACAACAGTCAAAGAAGCTACAAGGGTGCTGCAGTACCAGCTGGAAAGGAACTCAGCATAGCTTAAGAAATTGATACCCCAATACAATCTTTAAGAGAAAGCCAGATTCTAAGAAAGCTATCCCATATAAGTGATACAGATAATCCATTTCATTAGATGGACAGATTTCAACATACACATGAGAAGTAGTTTAAATATTTTAAAAGAATACATCTAAAATTAACTCCCTAGTAACAGACTCCAAAGATGCTGAGGTTGATGACATGTCTGATAGATTAAAAATAATGACTAAAGGCTAAGTGAGAGGTCTAGGGGTGTGGGTGTTTTCCTAGCATGCATAAAGCCTTGGGGGTCAATCTCCAACACCACACAAAGCCAGGCATGGTGACATAAACCTGTCATCCTAACATTTGGAGGACGGAGGTAGGAGGCTCAGAAATTCAAGGTCACCCTCAGTATACTATAGAGTTCAAGTCCGGCTTGAGCTGTATGAACCCCTGTATAACACAACAAATATAAAGCTCAATGACAAATGAGGGTTGAGAAGATGTAAATAAGAAACAAATTAGGAAGACAATATAGATATGAATGAGGAACTCATCAAGCAGAGATAGAAAGATTGCTGTGAGTTCAAGGCCAGCCTGGCATACACAGTAAGATTCTCTCTCAAAAGTCAAAAAAATACATCTGCAAGTCTCCAAATCAGACTAGCTGAAGCAGATATACTGAAATCTTTCAGAATGTCATCTCATGAAAAAAGAGAGAGAGAGAGAGAGAACAAGACAGAATAAAACAGGACAGGAACCTACCACAGAGGACCGTTGAAAGACTACCAATCAAGGTGTCAAAGCAGATGCTGAGACTCATAGCCAAACTTTGGGTAGAGTTCAGGGAACCTTATGAAAGAAGAGGGAGATAGAAAGACCTGGAGGGAACAGGAGCTCCACAAAGAGAGCAACAGATCCAAAAAATCTGGGCATAGGGGTCTTTTCTGAGACTGATACTCCAACCAAGGATCATGCATGGAGAAAACCTAGAACCCCTGCACAGATGTAGCCCATGGCAGCTCAGTCTCCAAGTAGGTTCCTTAGTAATGGGAACAGAGACTGTCTCTGACATGAACTCAGTGCCTGGCTCCTATCAGTGGAATGGGGGAGGACTATGGGAGGAGATGAGGGAGGGAGGGTGGGATTGGGAGCAGATGAGGGAAGGGGCTATAGCTGGGATACAAAGTGAATAAACTGTAATCAATAAAAAATAAATAAATTCATTGAAAACAAACAACATGGGAACATTACAAAATGCCATTGGGAGCTAGCATTTCTGAATAAAAGTGTTATTACATTGTACATTACACTTTTTGGTTTCTGAGAACTGCATGGCAATTAGATTTTGAAAGTTCGGAATTCCATTTTGTAATCTATTCCATTGACTCTGACAAATCATTCTCATGTTGTATATCACTCATTTTTGCATTAAATGGGATCCTTGTGGCTAGTATGAGGTACATGAACCTTTAAAATAAAACAAACAAACAAAACCCCAAAGTGAATAAACTGTAATTTATAAAAAAATTAATTAAAAAAACTATAGGATCTTTGTAGCACTACTAAAAGATCAAATATCTACATAATTGGCATACTTGAAGGAGAAAAAAATTAAAGATTGAGGGCACTGAAAACCTATTCAATAAAATAAGAGCTGAATGCTTCCCTAGTCTTTGAAAACATGGGTATTTGTGTATAGAACGGAGTTCTTAAACCCCCACAGTACATACTACAGTCAAGATACCAAAAGTATAGTACAAAGTAGGTGTGGGGGGAGGCGTTATATGCGCATATGTACATTTGCACATGTACAGAGAGGCCAGAAAGATACTACACATCTTGCTGTATTATGTTCCATCTTGGATTTTGAAACAAGTCTGTCATTCGGCCTTGAAGCTCACTGATGGCTGGCCAGCAAGCTCCTGGATCTGTCTGTCTCCATCTGCAAACATGGCTGCAGGTGTTTGCTGTACCTGGGCTTTCTTAGGTGCTAGGATTTGAACTCAGGTCTTCTTGCATTTACACCAAATGCTCCTACCCATGAAGCCATCTCATCGCTCCCAGACATTTTAAGACTTGCAAGAGCAAAACACCAAATCACACCGAAGGGAAGCCCTAGTCAACTACCAACAGAATTCTCAGCAGAAATTCTACAGTCCGAAAGGACATGACATAACATATTTGATTCTGGAAAAAAGATTGTACTCAAGCTTCCTATATCCAACAATGCTGTCCTTTAGAATTATCAGACACAGTCCAAGAATGGAGTCCTGTGACGAGAATTTTCAGTGCTTCTGAGAAAACTAAAGAAAAAAAAAAAGAAGAGAATTGTGATCTCAGTTTCTTCAAACACAGAATTGTTCTTGGAATGTGTTTTCCTGGTCCTCCCAGGTGCAGAGGATAAAAGTGAGTTTACTTGAGGTAATTCATCATGACTGGCTACTGTTATCTGTTTATATGCCTCTAGGGATAAACATGTTTTTGCTTTTGTGATTGTACACTTTACTAATGTGACATTTCTTAACCTTCAGAGTATAAATTGTCTGATGCTCTGAATAAAGTTGGCCATTGGATGAAGACTTTAGTCCACCTCCTTTGTCGGCTCCATTTTCCCAGGTCCTACTGCCTGTAGAGCAATAAACAAGAATAAAAAAAATACCTTGCAAGATAAATAAAAACTAAGATCATTTATGAACACAAAACCAACATTACTAAAGATGCTTTCAAGAGAACCCTATACCCAGTAGTAAAAGAAAGAGAAACTATCATCATGAGCATGTAAAGTATAAATTCTACTAGAAGAGTGGGGACACAAATGAGAGATCTCAAACATCAAAGTATCAATACAATAAATCATCAAACCACAGAGTTGAATACAAATAAGGCAGGAAGAATCAAATATTACCCTCAACAGAAGAAAACAGAAAACATGGCAGACAGGGCCGGAAAGATGGCTCAGAGGCTAAGAGCACTGGCTGATCTTCCAGAGGTCCTGAGTTCAACTGTCAGCAGCCACACAGTGGCTCATAACTATCTATAATGAGATCTGATGCCCTCTTTTGGCATGCAGGCATGTGTACAGATAAAATACTATATACATAATAAAATGAATAAACCTTTTAAAAGAACATGACAGGCATACCATGCTTTTCATAACTTTGAATGACAGTGGTCTTAATTCTCCAGTTAATTGACACAAATTGTTGGATGGGTTAAAAACCAGACCCAAAATATACTGCCCACAAGAAACTCACCTCAACCATAAAGACACACAGACTGAAATGAAAGGGTAGAAAATGATATCCCAAGCAAATGGAATCTAAAACCAAGAATGAGTAATCATATATGACAAAGTAGACTTTAAGACTAAGAGAATAAGAAGAGACAAAGGTCATTGCATAACAACTAAGAAATCAAGAAGATGTATTATTTATAAATATTCACGCATATAATAACAGTAACCAACTTTATAAAACAATGCTATTAGAAAAAAATGGAGCATGGATGGACTCTAGTATAACAATAGCTGGGGATGCCAGTACCCCATGCTCATCAATGGATGGTCATCCAGATGAAGCATATACACAGAAAAATCAGAGTTGATCCACACAGTAAGTAAATGGATTTTAAACAGAACATTCCACCTAAAAGCTCTAGAAATATGGAAAACCATGATGTACATCTAGGCTGTGTTACTGCACAGCTTTGTGCTCTGGTCTAACTTAGAATACAGCAATCAATCATTTCCTATCCTTACCCCTGTTCCCCTGGCCTTCAATTCATCTTGGTCCTTTTTTTCTTTCATTTTCCTTTTTTATGTTTTTTTCTATTTTTTAAGATCCTTGATGATTTAATACACTATATACTGAGTTTGGTCCTTATGCCTCTTAATTACCCATTCTATTGCCCATTCTCATCCCTCTGCACTAATTCCTGATGAAGCCTTTCTTCCCCTCCTACCATGATGTTTTTACCTTTGGACCCACTAAGTTTATATGAACGTGAGTGGTGACTTAGTTACTGAAAAATGGGCAACTTATCAGTGGCGACACCACTGAGAGAGAGAACTCTCCCTGAGGTATCTCTGTTGATTGTTGTCTAGAGTACCTGAGCCTGAGTGATCAGGAATTCTAACTTAGTGATTTTCTTCGGTTCTGTATGTTGTTAGGGAGTGCCATCTTCTTTCTTCCTGCGTGTTATATATGTTGCAATACTTGTCCGTGAGTGGCAACATGTATGCACAGGTGTATCTGCATGTGTGTCTATGCCTGAGGATGCTGTCTGGAATCTCAATTGCTATTTCAGTTTACTGTTTGAGACGCGCTCTGTCAATCAAATACAGACCTCGCTGATTATACTAGTATTAATTCTTCAGGGAATTAGAAAAATCCTGTTCCTATGGGAGCCCAGACAACCCAGAAGAGCCAATGAAACCCAAAGCAAAAGTAGCAAAGCTGAGGCCTCACAATTCCCACTTTGGAGGCACACTACAGAAGTGGGCTAAAGAAAGCAGCATGGTGTCCGAATAAGGATGGCACCGAGCATGCAAATAGAATGGAAAACCTGTAGAGGCACCTATTCATCTGTAGCCAACTGATCTTGACAAAAGTGTCAACATATATGTCAAAGAAAGACAGATTCTTTAGGAAGACAATTTAATTTTCTTAAGGTAAGTTAGTAAAATAGTATGGAGGTCTTTCAAAAAAGTGAAAAAGGACTGCCAGCTAGACTGCTCTTGGGGACAGATCCAAATGAATGAAGTCAACATGAAAAAATCATTACAGGCCCCAGTTTGTTGCAACAGTATGATAGATTGATGATGGATAATACATGATTGATAGATGATAGATACATACATACACACATTATACATACATACATACACATACATACACATACATACATACAATACATACACACACATCCATACATACACATACATACATCATACATACACATACATACATACACACATAATACATACATACGCATATATGCATGCATATAGAGAGGCACTGGTGTGCTGTCCATTTGCAGAAGCACAAGAAGCATCAAGGAAGCTGAATGAATGTAGAAAAGGGAGACTAGGGATCCGAGGTTGTCACTGGGAGAGGGGACCAGAGTAGAAGAAAAGCAGATGGACATGTCAAGGCACAATATGGAGATGTATGGAAATATCAGAGTGAATACTAATGTCTGCATTATATGCACTAATACTTATAAATTTTCCAGACAGTTATTAAAGAAGTTGTATAAAGCATAATTTCCCCACTTAGATAGAAATATAACATAGTTGTATTCCTCCTTTATCTACAATACACTCCTATTCTTTTTAGTCATTAGGCAATTTATTGTAGAACTGCCTGCCTTCAGAGCAAGATTTTAAGGCCAGCTGACCTTTGACTTATAAGGGCAAAGAGCAAACTAAAATCATAAACACCTTTTAGAATTTGATCAAATTAATTTAACCCACAGTAATAAGTAGTTCTTGAGGTACATAACTTGACTATTCAGAAACCAACCCTCCCTTAGGGTCCTTAGGTGAAGACACAATCATATGAAGACAGCAGTGATGAAGACCCAGGGCTATCTGTTTCTCCCAGGCCACTGTGGGATCTATGTTATGGGGGTGTGGGGCAAACTGTTTTTATAGATTAACAATAACGCATCTATCAAAACACTTGAACTTGGATGTACTTTGTTTTAAGTGTACAATGGATTTTTCTAATGAGAATTTTTATTTCTCATTGACTTCTTTGTTGAGAATAATTATCCATTTGTATATGCACTCTTCCCTCTACTTCCTGTAAGCTAATTAAGAATGTCCTCATAAATGGATACAGAAATTATGATATATCTACACAATGGAATATTACTCAGCAATAAAATCAAGGAAATCATGAAATTTGCAGGTGAATGGTAGGAACTGGAAAAGATCATCCTGACTGAGGTATCCCAGAAGCAGAAAGACAAACAGGATATATACTCACTTATAAGTGGATATTACACATATAATATAGGATAAACATACTAAAATCTGTGCACCTAAAGAAACTAATCAAGAAGGAGGACTCTGGCTAAAATGCTCAATTCCCATTCAGAAAGGCAGAGAAGATGGTCATCAGAAGGAGAAAACAGGAAACAGGACAGGAGCCTGCCACAGAGGGCCTCTGAAAAGTCCTACCCTGCAGACTATCAAAGCAGATGCTGAGACTTATGTCTAACCTTTGGGCAGAGTTCAGGGAAACTTATGAAAGAAGAGGGAAATAATAAGACCTGGAGAGGACAGGAGTTCTACAAGGAGAGCAACAGAGCCAAAAAATCTGGGCCCAGGGGTCTTTTCTGAGACTGATACTCTAACCAAGGACCATGCATGAAGATAATCTAGAACCCTGCACAGATATAGCCCATGGCAGTTCAGTGTCCAAGTGGGATCCATAGTAATGGGAACAGGGACTGTCTCTGACATGAACTGATTGTCCTACTCTTTGATCACCTCCCTTGAGGGAGGAGCAGCCTTACCAGGCTACAGAGGAAGACAATGTAGCCAGTCCTGATGAGACCTGATAGACTAGGATCAGAAGGAAAGGGAGGAAGACCTCCCCTTCAGTGGACTAGGGGAGAGGCATGGGTGGAGAAGAGGGAAGGAGGGTGAGATTGGAAGAGGAGGAGGGAGGGAGGGTAAGATTGGGAGAGGAGGAGGGAGAGAGCTCCTGAAATGGCAAATGTTTATTTCACTTTTGTAGTCTTCTGTCCTAAACCTCCTTTGCCCAGAGCATTTTGGTATGTAGAGAAGAGAATCTGGATGAAATTTCGGGGTTTGGACTGGTCCTGCCCTTTGCAGCTGCTAAGGTGAGCTTTCACCTGTCTCTAAGCTACTTATAGAATGCTACAATTCATGTGACTCCAATAGTCTGTTTTTTCATACCATCCTTGATGTGCCCTTCAGACTATGTAAAAATCTGTTTTGCCGTAATACAGTTACACACAGAAACATGCCTTTGCTACTTACCATTCATGAACTTCTCGGTAAGTTTCATGAGATTCCAAAATTCATTTCTCATCCTAAAACCAACCCTGGCAGTGTGTGCTCACTGACATAGGATTTGAGTTTGTTTATCCCACATACATTTTCATAGCTATAGTTGGAGCAGGGCAAATCCTGCTTTCTTATTTTCAGCTCTCATAACTGTAAATGACCATGCTCTTCATGGGCTCTTTAGTACTCAGTTGTTAGCATTTTTGTGTTGGCTTGTTGGCATTCCATTGTTTAAAATAACTCACAGGCAAAAGGCTGCAGCACAATACGAAGTTCCTATGTGCAAGAAGGCTGAGGGATGAGCTTCATGCAGTGGGAATCACAGTGCTACCGACAATGAGTCAATGTCAAAGAGGAAATAATGCACATTAAGTGAGTTTCCTTTAAACAGAAACAGTGCAACAGTATGTATCAATAAACCAACAAACATGCTGAGACTGCAGAACCTCAATCCAGAATCACACTGAAAACAAACATAGTCAATAATTTAGCATTGGGAGCAGCTTTACAGAACAAAGTCCCCATAAATAACAAGAACAGACCATATGTGCGCATATCCGTATGCAGGCAAATACTGACCACGGGGACTGTATCATAGAGAACTTTAGGATGTGATTCTGCAAGTTTCTTGATCTTTCTGTTCCAGGAAGCTCCATCCAAAAACAACCCATGAATGTAAACACCTGAATAACAAAGAGAGATGTTAACATTGAAAGATGCACAGGGACTGAGTTCTGCACCTGAAATTCCTGCCTGGGGAGGGCAGGCAGACACACAGTGCCAGCCATAGCTTCCCAGGTCCATTCTTCTGTTACCTGCTGCTCTTTCCACTACTCAACGCTTTCAGTTAATTACTGAGTTGCCCAAATGTGACTAGCAATTCAGATGTTAGGAATCTTAGGTGAAATACCTGGGATAGCCAATACTAAGCACGAAATAAACTGACAGCAGTTTCCTAGATCCATTGTGACATTTAGATATTGATTTACTTATTTACTTTCTGAGGCATGATCTTAAGGTAGCCAGACTGGCCGTAAGCTCTCAAACACTCCTACCTTAGCTTCCCAAATACTAGTGTTTTACATGTGTCAACACACTAAATACCCTATCACTTTTCCTCTTGGTAAACAAGCCAAGACTGACTTGTAGGGCTGGAAAACCAGAAGCAGACACACATGAAACATGAAACTGTCGAAAAGGAGGAATGCTGAAGAAGAGGCAGAAGTTGGGAGGAAACTCAGGTTCCAGCCATGCCAGACAAAGATGGTTCCATGAGAAAGGGATTTCTTGGGGAAAATCCCATCTTTCCAGATCATACTGTGGTTTCTCACTTTTGTTCATGTAATTGATGAAGTAGCATGGACTAAGCTGGAATGGCAAACACCCTAATCTGTGGATAAGCACATTTTCTAATAAAAACTTTACACATGTGATGTGTGCATACAAAAATAAAACCCATAATTTAACAGATATATATCTGCAATGAAATCATTACGCTGGGGTGGATACATCGACAGTGAGTAAAGTGGTTTGCTTAGCTGATGGTCATTCTTTACTGAACAGATTTTGAGACACAAAGTAATCTGTACTTTGTGTTTTATGTGCTACTCTGCTACTGTCAAGGTAACTCTTCATTGTTAGTGCCTGAGAACTTCTTTTCCCCAACACACACTTAGTAACAGGTACCTGATGATTGGTACAAAGAAAACCAGAGAGCTCTATAATCCTTACACTTGGTATATGTAATTCCACAGTTTAAAAACTTTATGCAGTGTTTTTACAACTTAAATCTTTTAGCTGGGTCCAATATATATATATATATCCATCAGTTCCACTCAAATGTTAACTGGAATGCCACTTTTTGTCTTATGTCAGGATGACATTGAGAAAAGTTAGGAGGGAAAAAGCCAGGCTCCTGAATAAAGAATTAACCATGGTTTTAGTGAGACACTTTTCACGAGAATCACACTGATTTCAAACTTCTTTGTGAAGTGCTCAGTACAGTAGGCTGGGAAGAAAGCAGTTGAGAATGATGCGGGAAGGCCTGCACTGAAGTCTTGTCTCTGTGCAATGCTACCGAGGCCTTGGGGGAAGTTATTTAGCTTTCCCAAGCCCAAGTGTCTGCCTCTCCATAACAGAGACCATACAGCGCCTGTGCCGCAGGCTTCTTGTTGAGATCAGATATGGGCGGTTTCTGTGGCAAAGCATGGAAGAGGGCAACACCACTAGGCCCACAGCACCTCCCTTGACTTTTTTTTTGCTCAAAGCTATTTAGCTTCCTTCTTATATAGTTTGTCATAAATATTTATCCTTTTTTTTTTTTTTTTGGCATGTTCCACAGTCTGTCAGTTGAATTTTATGAGGACAAGGGCTCAGATTATTTCTTACAGGAGTAACCTGTATGAAGAAGGAATTTTTAAAAGCGTACATAATACAAGAAATAATAAATGAACAATATAGCCAAGTTGTTAAACTGGGCAATTTAGCATTGTGCACAGGCATTATCCAAGGGCATTAATAACAAGGGGACTCTGGACAAATGGTTAGATAATGATGGCTTAGGTATCTGCTGCTGGGGAAAGCATGATTAGTTACAGCATGTCGCCCTGCCTCTCTGGTCTTCTATGTGGGAAGCTCAGTGTCCCACATTTCTGCAGTACATTTCTGCAGTTAAGTATCGGGATGAAGGGGGCTGCCAAATCTTAGGCCAGCTTCAATAAACTCAGAGTGACTTTCAGCTCTGTGGGGCCTGGGAGCTCCACTGCAGCATTTGAGGGCCAGGTGCTGCTAGAGACTTAGGAGGGAAGGGTGAAGCCAGGCAAGGTGACGGCTCTGCATTTGTATGGTCATGAGAGAGAGAGACAACAAAAGGAAACATGTGAATCACTGTGGCTGACTTTATAAGGAGACTGGGTGAGGGCACCAAGGCAAGATAAAAAGCTGGCAGGGCCCAGAGGCCAGACGAACAGGGGTGGAGGCAGGTGTTGGGGAGCCACTGGTTTAATGGAAGAGTGTCTGAGGGAGGAGAAGGGAGAAGTCCTAGAATTCTGGCTGGATGGTGGTGCTATTTATTGAAATTAATTCCAAGTTTCACATAACTAGGGGATACTAAAGTAGAAATGGCATGTTGGCAGCTGTGGTTACAGCCTTTGGGATCACAAAGGAAGCATGTAGCAAGGAGTTGTTCAAAGACATAAGAATGGATGAGTTCACCTGGGGAGAGGATGAATTAGTAAACATAAATGGTTCAAAGACTCTGTCCTTGGAGACCCCCACAGCTGAAGGAGCATAAGCCAGCAAGAAGCATAAACCTGCACAATAAGAAAAAACAAAACCAGCAGGTTATGTCCTACGAACAAAGTGAGGAAAGCATGTCTAGGAAGATAAATGGAGCATCAGCCATTGCTAAGAAGTTAAGATGAAGACAAAGGGGGATTCACGGGATTTGTCATCATGGAAACTGTCAGTAACTAAAGAGAAGGCATCCAGGGAGTGGAGAGGATGCAGGGTAGAAGGAAAACAGCTGAGAACTCAGCTTTCCTGCAAAGCCAGTCTTCTGAGATGTTTTGCTCCTAGGAAGCTGGGATACAGGACAGCAGTATCAAGAGGATGGAAAAGTCATTGATTACGTCTAAGATGAGGAATGCTGGGTGTGCTTAGGGACTGTCCAATTCTGAGTCCGTTGACTCTGGGAAGAGGAGGCACCACTAAAGAAACAAAGCTCTCGAGGAGAAAGGAAAGGCCGTCTGGATTCCCAGGAGGTGCACATGTGCATGGGCTCACAGCTTTGGCAGGACCAACAACTGTTTTCTTAGCTTTCTGCTTTCACAGGGATGGCGCACGAGAGGAAGAGATGGGGCAAGAGAGCGCAACTTTTCCAGGGGCACAGCAGGATGGCTTCTGGCTTCCCATTGCCAAAATCTTGAGTTGTGTGACACCCAGGTGAAAGGGAAACCATTTGCCATAGTAAGGTGAGGCAGTTGTCAGACCCTGTTTTGACGGCATCTGCTAGTTGGCGTCTCACACTTGGGCTTACAGTGGATGGGAGAGCAAAAGCCTAACCTGTTGTTTGTTGATCGGCCTCCCAGGTTGGGCCAGTGATAACTAAGGAAGTAGAGTGGTCTGTGACACATTGGTTGAAGCAGTATCCATTGACAGCCACTGAGAGGTAGATGTCGTTCATGTAACGTCAGCGCCATTTTGGTAAAGTTTAGCACTTTTAATCTTTTCTGCTTTTAGAAAAGTAGTATTTATTTGAAGTAGTTGCCTTGTCCACTGCGTTTACATTTTAATTATTTTGTGTTTATGTTTATTACATTTTATCTCTTTTGTGTATGTGAGTGTCTGGGTGTATGGCAAGGCATATGTGGAGCTCAGAGAACTTGTGGGATTCAGTTTTCTTTTTTTTTAAATTTTTTATTACAATTTATTCACTTTGTAGCCCCCTCCTTCATTCCCTCCCAATCCCCCCACCATATCTCTTCCCCCCCATTACCCTCCCCCAGTCCACTGATAGGGGAGGTCCTCCTTCCCTTCCCTCATACCCTAGCCTATCAGGTCTCATCAGGACTGCATTGTCTTCCTCTGTGGCCTGGTAAGCTGCTCCCATCCCGATTCAGTTTTCTTTTTCCACTATGTGTATACTGGGGATTGAATTTAGGTTATCAGGCTTGGTAGAAAGTGTCCTTTCTCAATGAGTCATCTTTGAGAATTTAGGTCCCCACTAAATTTTGAATAAAACATCACAGACACCACTTAGTATTTAAAAGACAACCAAACAAGAAAGAGATCTTTCTTCACAGCCATCCTCCTAGTCTTCAACTGTTTCCAGGGCCTCAGCTTTCAGTTAAGAGTGATTGCCACTTAAGCCTAAGAACTATGTTCAGATTCCAGTATCCATCAAAAAGCCAGGCGTTGCTTGTGTGCACCCCTAATAACTCGGGCACTCTAGTGGGCAGAGACAAGAAGATCCTTGGGGCTCACTGGAGTCAGCTCGCTACCAGCTTCAGTGAGAGATCCTTTCTCAAAGAAACAAAGCAGAAAGTGAGGAATAGGATGCTCATTGTCCTCCGGTCTCTAGTGGCATTTTCTCACAGGTGTATGACTATGCCACACCCACAAAGACCTTCTTTTCTCTGTCTCTCTCTCTCTTTCTCAGTCACTCTCTGTCTCTGTCTTTCTCTCACACACAATGTTATCATTAGATGTAAGTATCAGAATGAAATATGTAACAGCAGAGGATACATATATCAGGAATTTTAAAAGGTATGGTCTTCAAGAGACTTCTTTCTCCATTGTCCAAGGCCAACACAAGGTTATAGATGATTAGCCTGTTTGATGATTATTTTAACTAACTATATATGATTTCTAATTTACTCAGTTTAGGAGATACAGGGGAGTGTTCCTTTTATCCAAATTCAACTATTCTATTCATTTTCTTCTCTATTTGCTTTCTGATTTGTTTTATGTACACAAATGCTTTTTGAAAGCTGAGAAGATAAGCAACAATGCTCTGCTTTTGCCCACAGCGCAGACACCAGTCAGGTCATCCTGTCACTGTACTTACCATCCTCAGGACCATTTTTATATTCTTTATCATCCATCACTTCATAGTCAAACCCAAGAAGATCAATTGGAATCGTGAACTTTCTGGCATAGTTCTGCTGTGCACCGGTCAGGAAGGCTTGTGTGAAGAAGAAGCCAGAAAGCCAGAAGACTGGTGGAGGACCAGTCTCAAACCATTGCTATGGTAGATCCAGACAAAAGTGATATAGCAAGAGTTATGAGTTTCTGATAAATATCAGTGAATTGTTTCACCAAACTAAGCAAACTAGCAAATGAGACTCAATATACATTAAGGCCCATTGTTAAGGTTTGAAAGTAATTATCAAAGGAGTATTCCATTCTTATTCAACATTATCTCCATCACAGTAGCTGGGGAGTTATAATCCATGAAATGCTGATGCAGATGTCTGTTTTACACATGTCTCCTGGTTTCTCGTTGTGAACACATACTCATTGTTAGAACTCATATCATGTTACACAGATGAGTTGATTTCCATAAAGTCTGGTCATATGGTAATATTCACAGTGTCTTTTCTAATTAACTAGTCATTACTACCCAGTAGAATATTCTTTTAGAAGTTTTTATTTCTACTTTATTAAAATACTATGAAATCCAACATACTGAAACATAGTACTATAAAAGGCAGTGCTTATGGTCTTTAGAAATATAATGACACTTTAATTCTGTATTTATGTCATTGGTTTTGATGATGAGCTTTTGAAAAACAAGTGGCTAAATAGTAAATTACAAAAGCCTCTCTGAAGAAACAAATTAAAATTCTCCACTCCAGAAGAGCCCACAGTTCAACCCCAGTTTCCAAGAACCATCCTGGTCCTTTAGTGTCTGACTCTGGTACTTCAGCGGGATGGTATTATGAAAAAGGACCTGCTCATTTTATTCCTGCAGAAACTTCCTCACTGTTTTTGTTTTGTTTGTTTAAAGACTACCTGGCCTGGAATTCATTACATAACCCTTCATGTAGTATGTATGCAATTAATCACTTTTCTAACATACACTGAAGCGTCAAGTGGTGTATAGCTGGGTGCGAGGATGCTACCCACTCAACACAACCAGAAAAAGTAGCCATTGAGGTCGCTACTGTCTTGGACTGAGATGGCAGAGCTAGAGGGTTACTGGGCAATGAAGAAACAGTTCCCCTCTTTACAGGCTTGTCTGGCTTTCTAAGATGCTCTGTTATAGGGCTCTACTTAACGCTAAATAGTTCATGGAAAATCGACATGTCAGATGTTTCTCCAAAGTCTGTCATTTACTTGACAACACCTCCTACTTAAGATACAGAATATGGAATATATTCTCTCTCTCTCTCTCTCTCTCTCTATATATATATATATATATATATATATGTATACATACATATATATGTATGTATATATATATACATACATACACATATATATACATACATATATATGTATACATACATATATACACAATATATACACGTGATATGCTACTAAATGAAGATCATTGTGTCTGGAATATTCAGGACTGTACAATGCTGTTCTCCCCACACTCAACATTATGATGAAGAAAATGAAGCCAGAAGAAACTGGACAGCAGTGTTCATATAGATAAACTCACCTGCAGGAATTTTAGTCTTGCAAGGAAGTCATTCACGTAGCTGCCAAGGGGCTTGAGACTGGGGTAGGATTTACCCATCCACATCCCTGGAATTTTGACATTCAGAATGCTGCTGACGACTTCTTCCAGCTCCGTCGACATTACAACGAGCCCCTGAAACACGACAGACCTTGGTGAACTTGGCAGTGGAGGTCCTAACTTTTAAAGCTTTCTTCATGTTGTCTTTGGTAACGAGGGTAAGGACTGTTTGGGTTTGTGAGGTACCTTCTATAAAAAAATCATAACGATCTATCTCTAGCCAAATTTTAGAGGAAAATCTTAACCAATGCATGGCTATTCAGTAGATATTGGATCACAGTCTACCTTTCCTTTAATTTACCTGCCCATTAAAGGCAAATTAGGATTGGGCTCCTAGCCTGCCTTCTTAAAGTCGCAGTGGTGCATATAAAACTAGGAGGCTTATATGAAACAAGCTGGAGAGTAAAAGCAGTCTAAAATTCTACTGTGATCTACTTGCTCTTGTTTTATAATCTCCCGCACATGGAAGCTCTGGGGGGGTCTTCAAATGCCTTAGAGATTTTAGCAAGAAAAAACTTGAAAAAATCAGTTGTGGGTTTTGCTGTTGTTACCAATAAAGTTTAATTTTTATTTACTTATTTATTTATCAATCTATTTATTTATTTATTTATTATTTGATTTTGTATTTGTTCCACGTTATTATAATTTCTGTTTTAAAAAATCTGAACTAACCTCAAGATTTTGGAGTAAATTCACTGGATTAAACACACATATTTTACTTGCCTTTTGAAACCCCATTGAAACAGCAAAGATTGTTTTTTTTAAATTTTTTATAAAATTTTTTGTATTAATTACAGTTTATTCACTTTATATCTCAGTTGTAGCTCCTCCCTCATTTCTTCCCAACCACACCCTCCCCCAGTCCACTGATAGGGGAGGTCCTCCTCCCCTTCCATCTGACCCTAGCCTATCAGATCTCATCCGGAATGGCTGCACTGTTCTCCTCTGTGGGCTGGTAAGGCTTCCCCCCTCAGGGCGAGGTGATCAAAGAACCAGCCACTGAGTTTATGTCAGAGACAGTCCTACTTGAATATTGAGCTGCCATGGGCCACATCTGTGCAGGGGTTCTAGTTATCTCCATGCATGGTCCTTGGTTGGAGCATCAGTCTCAGAAAAGACCCCTGGCCCAGATTTTTTGATTCTGTTGCTCTCCCTGTGGAGACCCTGTCCCCTCCAGGTCTTTCTGTCTCCCCCTTCTTTCATAAGATTCCCTGTACTCTACCCAAAGTTTGGCTATGAGTCTCAGCATCTGCTTTGATACCCTGCTGGGTAGACTCTTTCAGAGGCCCTCTGTGGTAGGCTCCTGTCCTGTTCCCTGTTTTTGCTTCTTCCAATGTCCCTCCATTTGTCTTTCTGAGTGAGAATTGATCATCTTACCCAGGGTCTTCCTTCATGCTTAGCTTCTTTAGGAGTACAGATTTTAGTATGATTATCCGATATTATATGTCTAATATCCACTTATAAGTGAGTATATACTCTGTGTGTCTTTCTGCTTCTGGGACACCTCAGTCAGGATGATCTTTTCTAGATCCCACCATTTGCCTGCAGATTTCATGATTGCCTTGTTTTTAATTGCTGAGTAGTATTCCATTGTGTAAATTCTATGTTTTAAAGGCATAAGCCCAGAAAGTCAAAACAGAAATAGAGAAAGAAGCCATGACAATATAATCCTAAGAACTAGAAAGCAGCTTCTAGCAGCTGAGGTAGCACTTGTTTTTTTGCAGTACTTTAACTCAGACCTAAGGTTTTGCATATGCTGAGCAAGTGCTCTCCCATGTGTATGGCCCCAGCCACTCTCCTGCTTCTAAAAGTCAGGAAGGATAGCTGTGCTAAAAGAAAAGGGATTTGAAACCTACATTAGGAAACAAGTTATTAGGTCTTTTCCTCAAAGCTGTGTACCATCAGTGTTGACCTGGAAATGCCAACAAATACAAAGTTTTTAAAAAAAATGCCAACAAACCTGAAACAGGGATTGTCATGTGCTTTTGAGGCCAGTTATTACACTGGAACCAACAGTTAAGTTAATGCGTGCACTTTAGAGGAGAGACCCCTTGGCCTCTGTTCTCTTGCAGTTCCCTCAATAATGGCTAGTTTTGATCTTCCAGGAAAGAGGCAGAAGGAACCAGGTCAAGGAGAAACGCCTAATGGTTCTGATGCTTCTTGCGAACAACCCAGCCAATATCACACTTCAGTGAGGACCACAATCAACCGTCATCAGTGTCATGACACTGTCTTCTGCACAACATCTCATATTCAACTAAAAGCAGACAGTTAGGCACTATATGTAACAAGCCACAGGGAGCATCCAAAGTGGGAGAGCGGTTTTTCAGCTCAGCATTCAGTTTTTAAACACAAAGAGGGCTATGATGTGTTTTCGTGTCATTTTTGTAACCTATCCTGTTAGTTTACTGGGATAAAGTATTCATGATACAGACTTGACTAATAAGACCTATTGTGATTTCCTAGCCTAAAATTCTTAACTATTTCAGATTTGGGGATTTCCCCACAATATCTAATAAGATGTTAGGGGTGAGTCCAAGTTTAAACAAAGTTTTATTCATAGTCAATATATAAATTACATACTAAAGGTGTTTTTACATAACATTTTTAGTGTACCTACACTTTGACATTTCCATGTAATTCATGACATGCAATTCCACATGTGATTCTCCATGCATAGGGTAACAGTTGCAGCTGTAGAGCTTGAGAGTTTGAAACAGTTCAGATTAGATCTTCTCAGCCGAAAAGGATGATAATTTAGTCTTGATCTTTCTCCTGTTTTCTTAGTCATTTCTGTTGAATCTTTATAAGATGTTCATTTTATATTTCATCGAGTTCATCTAGATTTTTGCTTTTCATATAAATTTATGAAGATGTGTTCTGTTTGTTCATTATGATTTAATGGAAATTACATTTACTTTTTCCATATTTGTTTTTAATTTTTGAGATTATAATAAAATTACATATTTTTCCTTCCCTTTCCTTTCTCTAAACCCTTTTATACACCCCTTCTTGCTCTCTCAAATTCATGGCCTCTTTTTTCATTATTTGTGGTTACAAGTGTGTATTTATATACATACATATTCCCAGATACAACCTGCTCAATATGTATGATGTTACTTGTATGTTTTCAGGGCTACTGACTATTTCATACTATATAACCAATTGGTGTGCTCTTTGCATTTAAGTTTTCATCAATTTTTTTCTCTAGGTAGTACAGTGTTGTGTGTTATGTTGAATTTATAAAATATGCGGAAATTGCACATTAGCTTTCTGTTATTTATTTCTAACTTAATTACACTATAATCAGAGAATATACCCCGATAATATCAATTTTTAAAATTTTATTGAGTTGTGCTGTGTTTTCATATGAATTTGGATAATACCGTTATTACCAGTAGACTTGGCATTCAGTACATCATTATGTCATTTTATAAATGGGTTGTTCAGCAGTCTCATCCCCATTCTTCCTCCTCCCCACTCCCCTTCTTCTCTTCAGCTTTAGGTTTTAAATTTCTTTCTCCTGATATTGAATGAATAAGACATCCTTTTCTTTGTTCAAGAGAAATAATTTACTTATTTTAAATCTATTTCATTTAATGACTTAAAAATAAACCTCAGTAAAGTAGTATAATCTTTCTTGAGTATATTGCTAACTGCATCCCATAAATTTTAACAAGAAATTTCTTTCATTTATTATTTGACTTTTGAAAATACTGCAATATGCAACATCTCATAAAAAACAGAGACAACTGATCTGGATTCTTAAAAAATAGTCAGTGTCACTAAAGTGAAAAGAAATCCTCAGAAACTGTTGCCAAAGATACAACTGTGAACACAGTTGGAAACTTCATCCTGGCCTGGAGCCTAGACCAGAAAATCGCATCACTGGGATAACTGTCAGTGCTGGTACTTTGACTGCTGATGATTTAAATGGTAAATGAAAACTGTCATTCTTGAGTGAGATATTTGTACTACACTATTTCAGATCATATCTTTGCTGTTAGGAAGAATGTCATGAATTATTGAGAGAAAAGTGATATAGTGTAAACAAGTTATTTCCAAGTAATTTATTAAATATTTGTATGTACAGATCTATGAAAGAAGGAGAAAAGGGAGAAAACCCACATAAGTAAGAGGTAGGGGGAGGGGAGACTGGACGAGAGAGAGGGTGTGTAGCAACTTCAGGCAGCTATAACCTTACTGAGCATAGCCCATTTAAAAAATATCAAATTGAGTAACAAAACACAAAAAGTTATACAGTGTTATTTACTAGTGTATCTTGGCACCTGTCTACACTGGCAACTCTAAGCCTGTCTTCCTCACTCCATGGACATCTCACTGTGCATATTATAACAACTGCTGAGTAATATCCGATTTACGCTGTTTGCTATTAAAAGAATGCACCATCGGCAACCCTGTGCTGTGCCCTTGCATTCATGGACATGTATAAATACACATTAGGATGAAGGATATTTCATTTTTAACTGATATTACCAAGCAGTACTGAAAATAGGCTGTACAAGTTTATATTTTCAGAGATGTGAGAATTCTGGTGATTGACATTCTATTAATAATGAGCATAAGTAGTGTTCACGGACTATTCATGCATCGTTTGCTGGTACACCTCAAAGCAAAAGGGGTCCTCCTCTGTATGTTGAATTTTAGTTGGCCTTTGCTTTTTGTTTGTTTGTTTACAATTTCATTTTTTTGAAAATGTTTGTTTGTTTGTTTGTTTGTTTGTTTGTGTCTAAGTGTGCTTCTGCATGTGTATGCCACAGTGTGTGTGGGTATCAGTAGAGGGCAGAAGAGTGTACGACCCTTTGGAGCTGGAGCTGGAGCATGGCAGTTGTGAGCTGCCTGCCATGAGTGCTGGGAACTAAACTTAGGTCCCCTGCAAAAGCAGCAAGTGCTCTTAGCTGCTGAACCATTCCTCCAGGCCCCAGTTTTGAATTTTTAGTAATCATAAAAATAAGATATTAAACTAGTTATCTACAATTTCTTTTAAGTTCCTTAATAGAACATTAAGAAACAACTTGACAATATAGTACAACAATATGTATCTTTGCTGAATTTGTATAGTCCTTATGTTACATTTATATAAGAGTAAGAAGTAGATATGTGTCCTATTGCACAAATAATGACTTATAAGCTTGGAATTATCCTTTTCATGATAACAATATTTTTAAAACTACATGTTATCAACCCTGATGTATAATTTTTCTCAATTAAATTGGTTGGGAAATTTCACCAAGACAGAGAGAAAAGAGTGTAAAACGTGGTTACATTGCTACCTCACGCACAGAGGTCATTGCAAGTTAGGATTTTTAAATCTGGATTATTTTGCCACATAAAGGAAATATTTAGAGAACAGGTAGAGACAACTCCAAGAAAGAAAACTCTAGCACATTCGTAGAGGTTTGGGGGAGAAGGGGGGAAACAGTGAATAGGAGAGGTTGACTCCAAGATAACTTACCCATTCATCAGTGCTACCAAAATATCTGAGCAATTTATGACTTCTGTTTCCGACTATAATCAACATATTATAGACTGGAAGTTTTACCCACCCTGACTTCCCCCATGGACTCTCATGCAGGCATTTAATAGTAACCCCTCCACTGACTTTAAACACATCAGAGATAACCTGACTATCCTTCTTGACTTTCTCCTTCAAACGTGCCCATTCCTAGACCTTCTACTTGCTCAGGTTCAATGCCTGGGAGTGGTCACTGGCTCCTCTTTTGCTTACCCCTCCATCAGTTTTCAGTTGTTGTCTGCATGGCACATAGATAGCCATTTCTCTTCACCTTGACACCACGCTCAGCTGGGATACTTCACTTGCCTCCTCTACCTCTCTGCTTCCCCACAATCCTCCCCAGCCATGGAAGGAGCGAGTTTCAAAATATGTGAAGTATCACAATCCCTGAAAGCTCCTAATATGTCTTTGTATTTTGAAATGAAATTGAAGATCTTAGCCATGGCTGGCAAGGCCATGTACCTAGTCACACACACATTTACATACACACACACACACACACACACACACACACACACACACCCATGTCCCTCCCATTCTAGCCCCATCAGCCTTCTTTTGATGTTTCTGGTCCATGCCACATTGGCACTGCTGTTGGCTTTTATGACTGTTGAATCATCTGTCTCATGTTCTTCCCTTAACGGTCCCTCTTTGGTGCCATTTAGGCTCTGTCCTCAGGAGAATCTGCCCCAGCCTTCCTCAAACACACCACACTCCCACTCTCCTCACTTCTCCTCCTCATTTCTAAAGAACTAATCACATGACGGTTGTGTATGGGCCTGGAGAGATGGCTCAGTACTTAAGAGCGTTGACTGTTACAGCAGACGACTGTAACTCCATCTTCAAGGAATCCTATGCCCCCTGCTGGCCTTCATGAGTATCTACACACACAGACACAGACACACACACATGCACGTGTGCACGTACACACACACACACATGCAAATAAAATAAATCCTTAGCTCTTCTGATTGTATTTGTTTAACGTTTTGCTTATCTTTATTGCTAATATGCAGGCCTGTTCTCCTATGGCTTAGCAAATGTCTCCTTAGTGTGCACAGTCGTACTTACGTATCTCTCTACTAATTCCAGACCTAGAACTAACAAATATTTGCTAAATCAATGAAAGTGCGCTGTTTAACTTAGTGATTCTTTTGCTCACTTTACCTTACCTTGATTGCTTTCTGAATATTGATGCACGATTCTCTTATGGTCATCAGCAACTTATTGAAGCGGCCCATCTCCTGGACAAGCACCGTGTTCATGCTCTGAGTGTAGGTTGTCGGGTATCTCCTCATGGCAGCCTCAATATCAAAGTTGTTGGGAAGTTTACCCAGGATGTCCCCAGCCACATCGTTTACTACTTCATCTGACGACTTTCCTCCGGAACCTGATGAACGAGACTGAAGAATTCAAACTGTTACAAACACCCTCATAGAGGCCAGACAGAAGAGAGGGAAAAACTGGCAGGTAAATCTGAGGATGACTCTGTCTATTCTATCCAAAATTCTTCTCCACATAAGATTTATCAAAATGATTGCAGAAGCCATGGGGAATGAAGTTTTGAGAGATGAGCGTGAGACGGGAGGAAGGAGACCCATGTGCTGTGTCTAGAGAAGCAGGACCTTAGGGGACATTTGTCTATCCTGTGCCCTCTAAGCCTTGACTGAGCAGCTGGGCAATGACAACCACCAACACCGATAAGGAGGAAATGTGGCTGTGTCTTGAGAAAGCTTGCCACGAAATCTATTTGCCAATAACTGCTGCACTGGCTTGCTAGAAGCACAGCTACGGTGCTCTGCTCGGGCCTGTAGGACAAAGAGAGCAGGCGCATCTTCCTTTCGGAGGCCCCATTATGGAGGAAGGATGGGAGGGTGTTAGTGATTCCTTTCTGAAGCTAGAAAGGCACATGGGATGTAATTTGTGCTTCGTGTTTACAGTGTCATCTCGTAAATGAATCTACGTTTTCTGGAATGGCTTTTAGAAAATTCTGAGAACAAATGTCCTCCGAGGGGGGTGCGGGGAGGGGATAAGCACTGCCGGGCACATTGACGAGCTCACACTTTTCCAGCAGAGGAAAACTGACTTTAGTCTCCTTCCTAGTTTACCTCTCCCGGTCTCCTTACAATTAATATTAAACATTCTATTCTGTGAATACTATCATTTTCACTTAGATTTCTTACCTACATCACATACCGCTAGAGGAGCTTATAAAAATCAGACAATAAAGCAATTAAATGCTGGCAAGTTTTAATTGCCTGCTAGTAAAAAAAAAAAAAAAAATTTAAGAACTATGCCCATAAACATTTTTTACAGTCCCAAAGTACTTAGTTTACAATTAATATTTAAACCAAATAATAGAAGGAAAAAATAATGAATGCTGGGCCCAGACTAAGTGAAATATCTTCCGTTTTATTGCTTTTACAGAATAATTTCCTTTTTTGTACTTTGGCCTACATCTAAAATGACATAAATGTATTAAAATTATTCTACTTCCTAGCAGAAGCTGTACTAAAACACAGAAAACGTAAAACCTACAAAAATAACACACATACACACACACACAAAACCTCAGGCTTATAACCGACCAAAAATGTAAGAAAACTATTTCAGCGACTCAGCCAGCCTTCTTATCTCCCCCAAACCACACCATTGGAGTTGTGGGTTTAGAGAGCAGTGTTCGCCTGGTGAGAAGCGTCAGGAGGTGCAGGGTGCTGCTCCTTTGGAAGCGCTGACTTTTCATTTCTACTGCCTTTCCTGCCTTTCCTCCACCTTTCCTCTGTACTGCCACAGTCACCACCACCAGCTTTCTAAGGTCATCCCCTCCCCCCTATGTTGACAGTCGAAACTGTGGCCGTACATGTGCTAGGCCAGTGGTTCTCAGCCTGTGGGGCGTGACCCCTTTGGGGGTGGGGAGGCTTGTCAAACAACCCTTTCACAGGGGTCACCTAAGATCATCAGAGTGAGTTCCGGGACAAGCAGGGCTGCATAGTGAAGCCCTTTCTCGAAAAACCGAAAAGAAGGTTGGAAAACATAGATAATTACACTACATTACACTGATATTCCCAACAATAGTAGAATTTCAGTTATGAAGCAGCAATGAAAATAATTTTATGGCTGGGGGCACCACAACACGAAAAGCTGTCTTAAATGGTCTCAGCCTTAGGAAGGTTGAGAACCACTATTCCAGACAAACACTACCCCTCTGAGTTGCCATTCAACCCAGCCCTTTCTCCCTTTTTCACTGTTTAGTTTGAAGCAAAGGAGAAGCTGGAGAAATGGCTTGGCAGTTACCAGTGTTTGCTGCTCTTACAGAGGACTCGAGTCCAGTTCCCAGCACCAGGCTGGAAGGTTCACAGCTGCCTGCAATTCCAACTCCAGCACACCTGACTCCATCTTATGACTTCAACACCTGCCCACACACATAGGCACAGAAATACACCCAACAGTATACATGAAAAAGATGAGGTGCATGGCTCACTGATCTGCCCTGAGAGGCCTTGAACTTGAGATCCTGCTGCTTTGGCCTCCCAAGTGCTGCCATTATGACTATGAGTTGCCTCACCTGGTTGGGTGGTCTTCCTTTAATTGGGGAAAGATGAGTGGGATCTATTCTAAAAGAGACCTTGCAGGGTTTAGCCTTTTAGAGATTCCACAGCATATTGGTCTCATAATTTTCCTTCTTAAATAAAGTGTGACTGGTAAGCACAAGCAAAAGATCACTGAAAAAAATTTTTTTACTCTTGACTCTGGTATTATCTGCCTCTTCCATTTTTCTCTGAGATGTGTTAGTTAAGGAAATTAGTACAAAAGTCTTGTCACCATGAACTGGCTTGCAAAGCCCTGCAGTTCTGGTCTCTGTCTCTGAGCTGTGACTCAGGAGCCACCGCTTACATACTGTGAAAGTCACACTTGCCAGTTGGAGTCCAAGGAGTATGAAATAGGTTGTGTAATCACATCCTGAGGAGACACCCTGGCATATCCAACTTATTTGTTTGGTTCTGAGCCATTTTCTGTTAGAATGAGTCCATTGTTTTAGGGTTCTGCCATGTGACACACACCAGCAAGTTTAAATAAAACCGAAGACACTAAAATAATCCTGCCATCGGGCTTTCACATATGACAAGCTTCTAATAAATCAGTTCCTCAGGACTGACTTACCCGTGTTTGCTCATATACTTTGTGTGTACTCTGTCAGTGACAGGTTTTCATGTCATCAATGTGTGAAATGGGCATCAAGAATAGTTTTTAATGGGTATACTAGCAGAAGCTAGAAATAGAGGCTTTGTGATAACACACCCCACATCCTCCTGATTTGTGGCCTTCTGTGGATGAGTCTCAGGTCTGATGCATCTACAGAATGTGGAAAGAGAGTACAGGAGAGCAGCTCAGAACACAGGTTCTCAGCCAAACCAGTGACAGTCACACCGCTTGGCTTTGGGTCTCGCCTTGAAACTGGACTCCCCAACCTTAGTTCAACTACTTAATCCTCTTGTGTCTCATTTTCCTCTCTATAGAACATGAACGGCAACGGCCCCTCATTCCTTGGTTTGCTACAAAGACAAAGCAGTGCTAAGGAGAAGCCCGCACCATAAGAACAGGAACCATCACTGCTTCACTCCAGGAGGCCGTGAAAACACCTGCGTCTGCCTGGCTGAGTAGTCAGGCATCCTTAGTTTACTTAATCTCCGTGGGAACTCTTGGCAACTAGATTAATTTGCTTTCAAAGATTATGAACAAGTGAGGTTATCCTCTAAGGAAAGAGAGTGCCTCTTGGTGGATGCAGGATGAACAACTGTTTAATGAACAGACTGCTGCCCACATTTTAGATGTTAAGATTTTACCCTTCTACTCACCTGGGCACATTTGTTCCACCAACAGGGCTGTGTGCCTTCCACCAATAAACTATCTATTTAGATTCATTTTGTGATATTGCTATCCTATACTTAAAGTGGTAGGAAATCTAATAAAACAGTGTAAAAAGAACTTTTATGCAAATTAGGTAAAATGTCCTTGGATATTAAATAAAGATGAATCATAAAATAGGCAACTGCTGTTGAATCGGTAGGAGACTAGAAAATAAAACAGGTAAAATTCTACACAGATCCTGCTCCCGAAATGCTTCCCAGGCATCTTTAAAATGCCAGTTCCTACCTAAATGAAAGGGAGATAATAAATGCTATATTTGGGGCAAGGCTTAGGCATGAAAGCAAAACAAACTGGAATTCCTGGAAGTAAGGGACTCAAAGAGATGCTTTTGTTCCAAAGCAGGACTGAATAAAAGAAAACGCCAGATGCCCACATTCTCTACGCTCAAGTCCATAATTAAGGGATTTTGCGGGCATGTTTTTTCTTTTGCTTTGAGAGCTTCTTTACTTTGGCAGTTTTGTCAGGAGGCTGCGCCGGATGGTGGGGCAGAGAGATGCGTGCTGGCTCTAGCTCAGGAGCCATGAATCGCATAGCACACACCTGGGTAAGGAGAATGTTATCAAACAGCAGCTGCGTCTCCGACTGATCCTTAGTGATGTCGGCGTTGGCATTCATCCCAAAGATTTCTGGGGATGGAGTCAGTGGCAGGGTCTTCGTGTACTCGATGTAGCTTTTGTGCTGCAAAGATGAATGGCCAGAAGTCAGGAGGTTAGACGTCAATTATGAGGGAGAACTTGACTCAGAAACAAGGCTTTTCAGTCCTCGACCACGGAGCGGATGAGCCTGTGAGCCTGCGTGCTGAGTGTCTTCCCTTCTTTCAGCTCGGGACAAGGCTAAACAGTATGGGCCACTTATTTTGACAAGGAAAGCGGTTTCTGGTAATATAATTTAGGAACTTACCCTAGCAACGACAGAGGGGCATGGAAACTGGTCAGCCGGGCAGCGATGAAGCAGCAGTTCTGAGAATGGCTTCGCTGGAGCCAGAACTCCAGAGGAAAAGTCTGCCTCTGTTTCCTTATTCTTCTGTTGCTTAGAGCTGAGCACCTCTGCCCTGAGGCTATGTAAGGACTGAGACTCGGAGGAAGTACCTGGACTCCTTACGTTTGGACACCTGGACCCAGCGTTCACTCAATTGTTTCTGCATAAGTCCTTTAAATAGGCCCCAGACTAAGAGCTCAGTGGTAGGTATTTCCAGGGCCTCTCCTCTGCTCCGCTCTCTTCTCTCCTTTCCTTCCTCTCTCCCTGTCTACAATCCCTCTTACGTCCCCACCTATGAATCTATAAAAGCTCTCTAACCTCACCCTCTGTAGGCCATGCGCGGATTCATTCTCCAAATTTGAAAGGCAAGACCGTGAAAGCCACTGCTCAGAATAGTCTTGGTGGCTGTCAGGTTGCCAGGCCCTCAGTCTCCTAAGACAAGCTCGCTAAGAGCTGAGAAAGGCTCTATCACTCTTCAAGACACCCCAGTATTTCTGAATCGCTAGACAAATTCTGTATTATATTTTCCTAGTGACTTTTTTTGCTGTGTGATGAGACAGGGTCTCACTATGTAGTCTGGCCTTGGACTGTTTGTGTGCCTTTGGATTTTTGTTTGTTTGTTTGTTTGTTTGTTTTTGTTTTGAGACAGGGTTTCTCTACGTAGCCCTGGCTGTCCTAGAACTCTCTGTGTAGGCCAGGCTGGCCTCAAACTCAGAGATCTGCCTGTCTCAGTCTCCTCTGTGCTGGTACTAAAGGTGAGCTCCACTACACACTGCTTAGCCTTGAACTTTTGCTTCAGTCTCCTCAGCCAGGAGTATAGATGCTCGCTCCGTATGCTCCGCACTCACCTTGCTGGTGACTGTTCTTTAGTTCATCACAATTAAAATGATCTTTTCTGGTTTATTCCACTTTACTCTCATCGTGAAAAATAGAAGTTTAGGAATAAATGTTGTTTTATTAATTCTGAGATACCCAATCTTTAATATTACACATCTTTTTAGTCACATGTGCACGCATTTTATAATATGTTTCTATGAATTTGCATCAAAATTTATATTTTCTGAAGCTGGAAAGATGGTTCAATGGTTAAGAGAATTTGCTGCTCTTGCATAGGACCAGGGTTCAGTTCCCAGCACTCTCAGCAGGTGGCTCACAACCACCTACAACTCTGCTTCCACAGGATCCAATGCCCTCTTCTGGCCTCTTTAGGCATTGCACATGCATGAAGCATACAAACACACACACATATATGTAGGCAAAACACTCATACACATAGAAGTAAATTTTAAAATAAAAAAGAAGTTAACCCTCAAAAATTATGCTTTCACCAGTGCTCATATAATCATACATAAACATCCATGAATTCCCACTTCTTTCATAAGATTCCCTGCACTCTGCCCAAAGGTTGCCCATAAGTCTCAGCATCTGCATTGATAGTCTGCAGGGCAAGCCTTTCAGAGGTCCTCTGTGGCAGGCTCCTGACCTGTTCCCTCTTTTCTCCTTCTTCTGATGTCCATCCTCTTTGCCTTTCTGGATAGGAATTGAGCATTTTAACAAGAGTCCTCCCTCTTGATGAGTTTCTTTAGGTATACAGATTTTCATAGGTTTATCCTATATTATATGTATATATGAGTGAGTATATACCGTGTGCATCTTTCTGCTTCTGGGATAGCTCACTCAGGATGATCTTTTCCAGATCCCACCATTTACCTGCAAATTTCATAATTTCCTTGTTTTTCATTTCTAAGTAATATTCCATTGTGTAGACATACCACAATTTTTACAAGATCTGGAGAGGACAGGAACTCCACAAGGAGAGCAACAGAACCAAAAAATCTGAGCAGAGGGGTCTTTCCTGAGACTGATACTCCAACCAAGGACTATGCATGGAGATAACCTAGGACCCCCTGTACAGATGTAGCCCATGGCAGTTCAGTATCCAAGTGGGTTCCATTGTAATAGAACAGGGACTGTCTCTGACATGAACTGATTGATCTGCTCTTTAATTACCTTCCCCTGAGGGGGAAGCAGCATTACCAGGCCACAGAAGAAGACAATGTGGCCACTCCTGATGAGACCTAATTGACTAGGATCAGAAGGAAGGAAAAGAAGACCTCCCCTATCAGTGGACTTGGGGAGGGGCATGCATGCAGAGGGTAGAGGAAGGGAGGGATTGGGACAGGAGGAGGGAGGGAACCACAGGGGGGATACAAAGTGAATAAAGTGTAATTAATAAAAAATTTTAAAAAAAGATAAAAAAAAAACATACATGAATTCATGGCCATGGAGGTTTTTAACACTAATAGTTTTATGATACAGGTCATGAAACATATTTGTTGTCCTCCCCCTTTTTTCTGACCACCTAACAACTCATCATTATTGGTCTCCTTACCCCCAACATCAGCCCTAATTAATGATGGGTCGGGGTTATCAATTTATTTTTTGTATCTCCCATGCCATGTGGCCGTGGGTTCAACCCCAGTGCATATTATTTGATCCTGGGGATCAAATGAGAAATGAGTGGAGTATGCTGGAAAGCCCTTGAAAGTATCTAAGTACTATTGTTCTGAAGGCAGGGCACAGGGCTGGAAGCAATGGCCTTGTGCCCCAGTGGTTCTCCACCTTCTGTTTTAGTGACCTTTGACGGGTCAATCAGCCTCAATGAATCTGCTTCCTTGTTCGTAAAGGAATTAAAAAAAAAATGATACAATGTTAATTTGATGCTGCAGTGAAATCATGACTTAGCACTAATTAAAGATTACTTTGGTATAAATGTTAATTGTTACTGCTAATATTTTATGATCCCCAGCATGTGTGTACTCATTTAAGTTGTGACAAGGTCCTTTGACCCAAACATCAAGCTCAAGAAGGTAAAATTTCAAGTGACTAGGCAACCCATCTCACATCACAGCAAATAGGAACCTCCCAACTCTCTTTGCACACTGTGTATGCTCTGCTCCTACATAGCTGAGAAAAGCACAAAACAGGGTGAACAGTAAGATTAAAAGTCTGCTGGGAAGTCACCATGAGAAGCTCTCTCACCAGTCCCCAGGAGTTTCTTGTTTTCCTGATTTTAGGTTTCTTAAAGGGGGCATACTTACATCGCCAAGAGGAGGGACGAAGTAGATGCCACTCGAGTCAAACTGGTAGTCTGCTTTTTCAACTAAATCTGTACAGAAGAACTTGTTCAGAATGCTGCGCAGCGTGCGCCGGTCCCAGTCGTCCGTCACCCGGCCTCCGTAATTGCATTCCCCGGTCATGTACCGTAGAGCATCGTAAGGAAGTTCCTAAGGTTCAGAGCTGCAGTCACCAGCCAGTGAGGAGATACCAGCAGCACACGCATGGCTACTGTGGCTAGGCTAAACAGCTTCCTAAAAGCTTGTGATAACACACTCTCCTTTTATATGCTTTCCTGCTAATTACTGCAGTTTTCCCCGTTACGTTCTCTTGGCTTATTTCATTTCCATTTAGCCAATGCTGGGACTAAAACTTCTGTAATCTGTTGTAATTTGTTTATTGTTCAATAATATAATTTGAATTAATAATAGTTTAAAATACTTGCGAGGGTCTTAGTTGTATATATTTTATTAACATTTATTCTAACATAAGGTAAGACTTTTCCTTTTCTCTTCACCATTTAATATCTAAATCCTTTCACTCCTCTCTTCCATGGGTATTGTATACCTGCCATGTTCCCTATTGTAGTTCTATTCTTAACATTGTTTGCATTGTAATTCTAGATTACTTTTCTGTGGCTGTCCTTTGGTGACTAAAATCAAGAGAGCAGAAGTACAACAGCAGGCGACGGTGGGAGCATGTTTGTGCCTGTCTCTCTGGGAGGGTGCCCCAGGCTCTCTGGCCATTGGTAACTCCAGGTGTTTCTTGCCTTGTGACAAGCGAAGTTCATCATACTTCCTACTTGACAGAGCTGGCTTTCCTGTGTAGGTGCAGAACAGCGATCTTACTGAACATCAAAAGCCCATGCCAGGCCCAGTCTCTCCGTTTCTTAGCCGGCAGATCAGGATGTAGCTCCCAGCTAGGGCTCCAGCGCCATTCATGCACCCCACCACGATGACAATGAACCAATCCTCTGAAACTATACTCAAGGCCCCAAACAAATCCTTTCTTATTTAAGAATCGCCATGGTCATTATGTCCACAAAAGTAGAACTGTGGCTAGAAAAATACTCCTTTCTGTGTTGAACAGGTTCTTCTCTAGGCCTAGTTTACCGAGAGTGTTTTTATCACTAATAGATATGGGATGTCAAATGATTTTTTTTTTTCTGTACCTACTGATGGGGCCTTGTATTTCAAATTCTCTTTGTTTGTGTTGATTCCATGGATTTGATTTTTTAAGTGATAAACCAAACTTGCATACTTACATATTTTAATTAACTCCTCACTACAGACTATATTTTAAGGTAGAATATATTCTCCAGATATTCAAATTGCTAACTAAAAATGTTCTGCACTGGTTTTGTATAATTATTTTAGCTCGGATACATCCCCCTCTGGCACGGTATTTTGTCTCTATTACTAGTTCTGCTCTTTCGTTTTGTAGGTGTTACTGTAGGAAAACAATTCATCCCGTTTATGCTGCACTTGAGTGTTTCTGCCACTTGAGCCCTCCATCTTTATTTACTTAATTTCTTCTTTGCTTTTATTGGAATAGAATTCAATCCTCCCCATGTGCAAATTAAAAGTCTGAATTTTTTTTATATTCCAGTGATAGATTTAATTAAAGCTATCCAACTGAACTTGAGTATGATTCTTGCTTTAGGGAGGGAGATGAAGGGAGGCTGGAGCTCTCTGTTCTTACAGGCGCTTGCAGTGATTTACAGAACAACTTTCACAGTTTCAAACTTATTAAAACCCAGTTGACAAGGGGTACTTCCCATCATGCTCAGTGTTTGATGTTCCTGAGAGAGGGAGAAAGCAAGAAGGAGAAAATGGGAAAGTGACTGGAAGAGGGGAAAGGCTGGGGAGGGAGAGAAGGAAGGAGGGGAGAAAGGAAGAAAGAGTACTGTGAAAAGTACTCAAGGTGTTGAGGTGGGAGCATCTCAAGTTCAAGGCCTGCCTGGCCTACAGAGTGAGTTCAAGTCCAGCCTGGGAAAGGAAATCAAATGGTACTTCAAGGGGAAAAGAAAAGGAAAAGAAAAAAGAAAGCATTGATGTGCTGATGCATGCCTTAAATCCCAGTACTTGGTGAGCTGAGGCAGGAGAATTTCTGTGAGTTCCAGCCAGCCAGGGCTACACATTGAAACTCTAGCTCAAAATGGAAACAAAACAGTAACAAAAGCCCCAGAGAGAATCAAAATTGTGAAGTGTGAAGGGCATCTGATGTGACATTAGGCTCTCTGGCCTCCTTCCAGAGAGGCCTCCTCCTTTTAGAGAGTTTTAAGTAGTTTATTTCTAGACAAAGAGTCGAGACTCAAGAACAAAAACTTAATTTCGCAAGAAGTGAATCTGTGCTTCAGAAAAGAAGAATACTGATCCTCCTGCCCCACCCCATTTCTAAGCCTAGCTGGTTTACAGTCTTTTCATAATAAATACAACATCATTCCTTCTCAAATCCCCACAGGTGGCTATGTGTCAAAAATAAAAGATAAAACAGAGGCTCCTTTGAGACAAACTGACATCCTAACTACCTCCTAAAGCAGTTACAATTTCCTGTTATAATAAAGTACTACTTAATAGGCTGTTGGGAGCTGCCTTGCAATTTATTTTATAAGAGCAGATTTAATCAGAAGTCCCTGCACCAACACTTACGACATGATAAAGAGTAAAGAGATAATATCCTTGCTGTGCTGTTTACGGTACCTCATACTGGTTCAGGAACATGTGGAGCTGTTGCACGCTGATCCTCAGATCTGTCTCATTGAATTCATAAGGAATATTCCACCCCAGGGGTCCGAATTTCCGCCTCTCCTGTACCAAAGCATGAAAGAAACAGAGGCCATAAAGCAGTTTCTTGAATTCCACCTGTAACGAGAAGAAATTGTCCAATGACATTTTTTTCCTGTGAACATTGCTTGCAATGTTTTTAAATTAATATAGCTTTTATAAATGGTATGGGATTCTTTTCATCACCAAAATAACTAAAACAAGTGTATTTCTACGGGCGCTTCAGGCAAAAATGTGCCCGTTCGTACTCAAACCCATGCAGCACACATGGCTATGTGTACTAGGTTTCCAGAAAACAGAGCAAGTTCATCTAATTTGAATTTTACAGTAGGTTTTTTTTTGGGGGGGGGGGTGAGGGGGGCTCCCAACTGGAGAAACACAAGAATTATGAATTCTATGTCTAATCTTAGACCATTGTGGAGAAATTTCAAAGGAGATAATTTGACCTAAACTGGTAATTCTAAAACCTAAAAATGCCAACAACAGAGCTTGAGGCAGAGTTGTGGAGCCATTTCCACAAAGTAACTTCTTTGATGGTAGTCAGCTTGCTCTCATCCGCCCTAGTGAAGGGCATGAAGGGGAGACGGTCATCCTGGCTAGGAAGAAATCAGTGGACTGTCAGAGTTCACGCTCACCTGACCTGGGGACTGTGGGAAATGTAAAACTCAGAAGAGAAAAGAAAACAATCCGCTGCTACGGGGTAGAAGATCCAGAGGGAAACGGCAACCGCACAGACAGGCAGTGGGCCAACTTGGTGGGAATACCGAGGAGTGGGGGAAGCTGGGGAAGACAGCTTGTACCGTGTCGTGAGGAAACCTCACAGTAAGAACTGTCTGAGGAAACTTTGCTGGAGAGCCAGAAACAGACTGCATCAAAAGTGAAACGGGCGGGGAAGATGGAGAGTGTTGCCTTACACCCATGCCTAGACCAAAAAGTTCCCAGCTGAGGTTGGGAACATTTGTCCCTTCCTGTGTCAGAACCACTCTGAAGTAACTAAAGGCTGCCAGCTGTGCCAGGGATTATGAAAAGGAGGCTGCCACCTGCTAACCAGGGCCACTGGGTTAGAGCTTGGAGAACCCAAAGCCTACATTTTTAATAACAGTGTAGTAATTAACATATTGTACCATATCCTTGCAACTGAAAGAAACTATATTTTTTTTTATTTAGCAAAAATCAGAAAAATCCCATGGAGGCCTCAGTTTTATCCCACAAGATAATGTTTCTCTCATAGAATAAACTTGAAAAAGAGAATGGAAAACAAGAAGAGTGAAAGAGAATTAAAGGAACATGTTTGACAAAAAAAAAAGAGGTAGCATAAATTTAAAGAAATTGAGTAAACATGCTAGCATAACGCTGAATTATTTTATACGTATTGAATCATTGATCAAGTCAATTAACAATTGTTAGAAGCCAGATGTCTCAATGTAAAAGAAAAGACAAACAACGTGAAATGAATAAAGACAAGAATGCAGGAAGATGCAGTGAAACTGAAAATACTGATATGTATTCATCACTTCTGAAGGGTGTGTGTGAGATAAATGTGTATCTCTATATTTGTATGTCTATTTTCTTTCTTTCGTTTTTGTTTTTCTTTTTAGACAGGAGTCTCTCCATATAACTCTAGATCTGCCTGCCTTTGCCTACACAGTGCTGGGATTAAAGGTATATGTCACTATGCATGGCTATGTGTCTATATTTAAGTGTCAAGGAACTCGTTTAATATTCATTGTGGTTTCCAATACTATCCAACACTCAAAAGAAGCAGAGCTCTTCAGAAAAATGGCTGGCTCCGTGACATACTCACGATAGATCGAGATGAGCCTGGACATCTTGCATTAGGAAGCGTGAGCTGCTAACAGCACAGAACTCCTAAAGCTGATATACATACACAACCAGTTTAATGGCGATCCCATTGACAAAACTGGAACAATTTGAGTATAAAATTCACGATTAATTCATTGCAAAGCATTGGGGGAAATTAACAATACCTATGTCCATGCCAACACTGGGTAAACACATGGGAAGAAGGGCCACTGCTTGTGAGGAGTGAGTGCCAAGTGTCAAAAGTTCTGAGGGCTGCAGCTGTGGAAAAAGCACTTACGGGTGAAAGATACTCAAAGATGCTAAGTATGGAGGGAGGGTGGCACACCCTAACAACGACAGAAGAAAACCAGTCAGTAGACTGAGGAGGAACTAATCAACGCCTTTTTAGAAGATAAAAATTAGTTTCATCCGCTGAGGACACATCACCTACTTAATAATTTGGCTAAGATTTAAAAAGCTGAATCTAATCATCAGAAAATATCACACAAGCTGGGCACAGTGGGGAACACCTATAATCTCTGCCCTTGGGGAGGCAGAGTCAGGTAGATCACTGTGAGTCTGAGACCAGCCTGTTCTACACAGCGAGTCCAGGACAGTCAAGGCTACACAGAGAGACCTTGTCTCAAAACACCAAAAAAAAAAAAAAAAAAAAAAAAAAAAAGAAAGAAAGAAAATAAGAAAGAAAAGAAAAAAGTCCCACAGATTCTGACTGTGTAAATTCCATGTTCAAACACTATCATGAAATGCCTTCTTCAGAAATGCCCGTGATGTAAGGCAAGAAGGGCTGAGGAAATGCTTCGGGTTAAAGGGTGTAGAGTCCGGGGAGCCAGCTCAGAGGTGCAGTGCTTGCCAAGCACGCACAGGCCTGGGCCTGACCCCCAGCACCACAGGAACGAAGCGGAAACAGCATAAGGGAGGGAACACAGTTACAGGTGAACATGACTCTGAACCGTACCCCAGTGCTCTTACACACATGGGAGCGATGCTGCTGACCACACAGAAACACAGGACAGAGTGACCAACGATACTGGGCTCCCTATTCCGGAAACATACATAAGTGTCCAACTTGGGACCTGCAGGCCACAGGCACCCCAGGATACCTCTAAACGTGACACAAAACTTTAGACAGTCGGAGAGCTTTTGGGAATTTGACTACACGGCTTGCAGGTGTGAACTCTGTAGGTGTCAACACGGTCTCGATGTCAAAATGCTAGACCTTCCTAAAAGTATTTAAGAATAAGAGGTCATGATATGTCTAGCTTACCTTCAATGTGTGTGTATGTGTGTGTACATACATAGACACACATATACACGTTCTGCATTCATTAGTTTAAGCAGCCTCAGATTAAAATGTTTTTGATTGTGCTGGTGTTGAATATGTAGTTTTCTTATTCCCCACACAAGAAAACTGACAAATACTTATGTACCATTCACATTCTATTATATATTATAAGTTACTTAAAATTATTTAAGCTAGTACATAGGAGGATATGTCTAAGTTATAGGCAAATGTCATACCATTTTATATGAAGCTGAAACATCTATGTGCTTGAGTATCTGAGAAAAGTTCTAGACTATAAATAATCCTCCATGGATGCCAAGGGTTCACTGAGTGTGCACACACAAGGAGTCTCTTACACACATAGAGAGAGACAGAGAGATGCAGAGAGAGACAGAGAAATAGAGACACAAAGAGGAAATGTATGTATGCATAGATACTAATGTATTTGGATACATAGAGAGGAAACACAAAACAACAGATCAAATAGTGTAAAATATTAACAGCAGGTAAATATGGAAAAGGACAATAGAGGTTGTTCCTTATACTACTTTATATTTATAGTTTTCTTGTAAATATAAAATCATTTCCAAATAAAAATTTAAAATGTAAAAATGTAAGGTGTTATGGGATTTAATGAGATTTTATCTTGGGTTGGAGCTGTTTCATTAACGCCTCTACCTATAAAATGTGATTACTACAGGGCAGAAGCTTTAATGTAGGAAAAGGAGAAGGTTACATTACACTTGCAAAAGGGGCTCTGTCCAGCTTATCATATGGAGATGTCCTCACTACCTGTATGGGAGTCAGCAGCTTTCTCCAAGCCTTGTCAGTGCAAAAGAGAGTCATACACAGGTCTTGGAGGTTCAGGGCAAGGTTGACTCCATTTTAAATAGATATTTGTGAATTTATTTCTTTCTGTTTTCCCCTCCTCTTTCTCTCCTCTCTCTCTGTCCTCTCTCTCTCTTTCTGTGTGTGTCCAAACTTTGCATAATGAACATACTTTAGTGTTAGTGCTTTCCTTTGATGTGACTTAAATACTGTTCAGACATCAAGACAGTGAGCTTTTGAATGGCAAAACTTATCAAGGTTCATAACCTCATATAAAAGAGTCCTTCCATTTCTAATTACAGCAAAACACTATGAAACAATTTTAGGTCACAGACACTCAGACAGAATCCTAATCATAAAAACAGTGGGTGTTTTCCCGGCCTGCCTGGTGGCTTCAGAAAAGACCCTTATGAGTCCCATCAATCGAGAAGGAAAAGCATTCTGGCTCTCATTATGATTATGTGGAGGAAATGTTTTTATGTTTTAATTTAGAGAGATGGTTCCAGATAGTAAAGGGCTCAGTTCATATCCTGGAACAAGTACTCCAGCCTTGCAGATTTGGGCTGGGAATAGCTTACAGCTGACTTTCTCCACAGAAGCCTACATTATTAATGATACTCTGTAATATCTCAGCTGAGGAGGAGTGGGGCTAGTGGTAAAATGAAAATAAAATATTAATAACATTGACTTCAGCACAGTCAATAATCAGTAATCAAAACCAACTGTGCTGCCAAGCAGGAGACCTATTTAGTTTGTAGTTTTACTCTGTGTACACATCCCCCAATCACCGGGGGCCTCTTGAATTGCTTTACAGGGCTGGGGTGACAGGACTTAGCCATCACTAACAGGCTTTCTGCAGCTGTTAAAGAATTCGGGGTCAGAGATCGGGTCCATGAGGTATGATCGGATGATATTAGCCCGTAATCCTTTCGGTGCTTCGTTAGTCATTTTCACTCCGTTCTGCAGCACGGACACAGGGAAGTTTGGAGAAGGGTAACTAGTTAGCCAGATTCGGAAATCCGGGTGTGTTGTTTCTGCGCTTAACTCCTGCGAGAAAACAAATCAGAAACAGAAGTGTGAATAAGACTGGAGAAATCATCTCAGTGCATGTAAGGGACAGTCTGATAAAAGAAGGAAGCATCTATAATATAGACATAGGATTGTTGCAATATAAGCAAAAGCTCAAAATTCATTTCTACCTGAATCACCACACTTCACTGAGAAGGCCCAGAGCGTTGCCGGTCTCCTTTAAAATTAAGTTACATGACTATACAGCTTATGGAGGTGCTGTGTGGTTCAGACCTGGCTCAAAAACTAAAGGTTTCTTAACATGTTCATGTATGCACTAACATTTCTGAAATATTTACAAAAACAATTCTTCATCCCAGGGCTAAATTAAGACTAAACCCTCCTCTTGCTGCAGCCAGATTTGGGAGTAAGTGATGCACTCACTTACTCCCAAATTACATTACACCAAACTGGATTCCTTTGTTTGAGAGAGAAGGGTACTCTAAAGGGCAAGAGCAGATGTACCTGAAGCGTCAGTGTTTATCACTGCTAGCGCTGTCAGGTCTGAACACCGGAGGTCAAGGAGCCCTCCAGTAGCACTGTGACGTTAAGGCCTAGGGATAACTGCTGTAAAACTGGGGTTTCTCTCATCATTACTCCTGCTCCTCTGGGCCAAGAATCCCCTGACACACTGGATGGGAACTGCCTTCTGGTAAGGGGGTCTCTATTCCTCTATTATCTCAGGTACAATTCTCAGTGTGAACCCATTTTTCCTGTGACCCAGCTACAAGGATAACCTGCAGCCTGTCAATGCGAGAAATGAGGCCCTTGGTATGTGTATCAAAAGTGAGACTGCGGAGGTACACGCTAATAAATGTCTATCTGCATTTTTACCTCACAAACTTTCTCAAGAGTTGGCATCCAAGAGGTGGCAAGGTGACAATTTTGAAGAACGACCCATGTTCCATCCTTGACAGCTTTTTCTAACATCTTCATAGCAATGGGCCCTTGGCCTTGGCCAAGAGATAGAGAGCTAAGTTTTGAGCCCCCATAGCCCTGTGTACAAGAATAAGAAAGGTATCACTAAGCATCATTCTTTGATTCAAACAGACATAACCTGCACATGCTCTATTCAACACTTAAATGAAAATATGTAGGAATGATCATGGTAATAAAAAGAAAATTCTGTGGGGCTATTGGCTGTTGATATAAGATATAGAAAATAAAAACACTAAGAGGACTCTTAATAAAGAAGTAGATTAAAGAGCAGAGCTGTCATATAGCAACCCCTAAAAAAAGCTAAGAAGGAAAATATGAAGTGGAAGATGTACTTATCCTGTTCCCCTGGAGTGAGTGTGTCAGTTACTTTCGATACTGATAAAATTGGGAGACTCAAACCATTAACCGCTGACTCCCAGTCAACACCTTCCTTAAGAAATTCTGTGGGAATGTTTCCCATGCTCAACTGTGGCTTTTGGATCTCCTCATTTTGAGGGTAGTTGTCCCCAGACTTCCTGGAAGAGGTCTCCAATGACAGGAACAGGGGAAGAATGGATCTGGGGCCCTCTCCAACTGCTCATTGTGCATGGGAACTACCTCTGTGGAGGGAAAACACTTTGGGAAAAAAAAAAGTAGAGGTGGCAACCAGAGACAGGGCAGAAGCTTGACAGGCACGGGGCCAGGGAATGACAACATTGCCCAACACAGAAGAGTCACACAGAGGAAACAGTTCAAAAGGAGGCGGAGGCAGTGTTGATTTGTTCAGACAGGCCCTATGAATGACGGACTCTTAGAGCGACCACCAGTACTTCTGCCACTCTTTCTTATCTGACTTTCAAGATCTCTGTCCCAACTAGTGGGCCCGCTTCCATTTTGCAAGACTCCACAGTCCAACTGGGATGGCCTTGGGAATGAATGGCCACGCTACCTTGACACTTAAAGCACCCCATCTTTTACCATGACCTCCAAATCTCAACACTTCTCAAACAAGTAGTGAGTGCTTTATCAGACAGTCATAACACTAATACAAAATCCAGGCTGTTCAAGTATGAAGTGACTCAACAGAGACTACTTTAACCTTAAGGTCACGTGGCTTTCCACAGGCTATTCCTTCTGTGCTTTGGTATCCCTCACTATGGAATGGAGATGCCACCGTTTGCTTCAAAGTCTTCTATACAGTTTCAGAGAGAAAACATGAGTAACATCTATCACCAAAGTGATATCGGTCATGACCTCTGCCCACCAAAGTCCAGTGTAGGCCATGACCTCCTTGCAATCCTCCCTGTTGGTTTTAGAAACTGCACACGTGTTACCACACAAGTTATTCGGATTAAACCAAAATGCAGAAAATCAACTCAGAACTTTCAGTCTCCTGTTTACTACTTCTTGTTTAGACAATGTGGCATTAGAACACTTACAGCAAATTAATTTGGATATGGTTTAAAATCTCTTACAAGTATAGATAATTGAGCACACTGTACTGGCAACGAGGCTATAATGCATAGCTGCTCTGAGAGTGAAAGGGGGCTGGCCCCCTTTAGAGACAAGGAAGAGGGGAAGGACCAGAGGTTCACCCGAGACTTGCTGGACTTGAATGTAAATCAACCAAGCTCACGTACCGCCATAAAGGCTGTGGAGCCAAGCAAAGAAAATGCTCCTCAACCCCCAATTTTAGTCCAGCCTAGTGTCAGACTCACGACCCTCCTGCCTCTGCCTCCTTGAGGAAATCCTAATTGCATGTGCCACCACAACCAGAGACCCCGATTTTAGTTTCACAAGTGGTGTAAGGAGACACTTTTAATGTAAGTACTGCCATAAAGTGTCATTTTCTTGGAACTTTGTCAAGTTTCAGAATCCTAAGCCCTTCCTATAGTTGAGTGACAATTTTTAGCTCTCTCGTATCCTTTAAGACTTTCGTTAGAGCAAACATTAATTTCTGTAAAGGAAGGGGACAGTGTCAGATAGCTTTGTCACTGTGAGGTACCTGGTCATCAGCGAATTTCAGGAGAGCAGCCATGGGATCTGCTCCAGGAGACAGCACGAAGATCAGCGGCGCGCAACAGTTACTATCCGCAAACGCCTTGGACAGATCAAAGGGGGGCGGTTCAATGAAAGGGCGCCCCAACTTCTTGATTATGAATTCCTGCAACATCGGAATAACCTAAGAGGGGCGAGAACATATTTGAAAGAAGAGTCAAAATCTTCAAGGAGTTTCTAAACAGAGCGATTGCTGGGTGTGCTAACAGACGCTGGTGATCCCAGCCTGGGGAAGTCTGAGGAAGGAAGCTTACAAGTTCAAAGCTGGGCTGGGCCATATTGCAAGACCCTGTCTCAAAATAAAAGAAGTTGGACTCCGGCTCTATAGCTTAGGTGCTAGCCATGGTAGATCCAGGCTGTTACTGGGTATATAAATACCTTTCAGAAAAACAATTACACATGATTTAAAAAATTACCGATGACTGGTATGAGTCACCAAATTCAAGGCACTTTAACTTCTTTTAATGAGTATCCGAGACATGGAGAAGAAAAAAAAAACTAGTTTTAAAATTATTTCTTTTATTTTTATGATTACATAATTTCTCCCTTCCCTTTTCTCTCTTCCAGCCCTCCCATAGGCACCTCGCTGCTCTCTTTAAAATTCATGACATTTTTCCATTAGTTGTTGTTATACCCGTATGTGAGCAGTCTATACATATAGATTCCTAAACACAATCTGCTCAGTCTGTACAATGTTACTCATATGTGCGTTTTCAGGGCTATTTGCTGTTGGACAAACAATTGCTGTGCTCTTCCTGGGGAAGACTATTCCTCCTCCTCTCTCCCTTCCTCAGTGGTCTGCAGCTCTCTGTGCAGAGTTGAGGCCTTGTGGTTTTAAAACACAGATTATATCCCCACCTCTCCGAAGCAGCAAATATCGTATACATTACGCAGCCTCCCCACATCTTTACGAAAGCCCCGCTACGGTCAAGGTCTGGGGGAGGCAGAGCTCTGTAAACAGACACAGGCTCTTTACTAAGAAACAAGCCACGCAATGCTGGCGGATTTTCCGAGGTGAGAATATGCTTGGGCCCTGTTTGAGAAAGTAGAACGCTATGGCTTGGGGTCTCCGCATCAGTGGGTATGTGCTAACAAGAAGGACACGGTCAGCTTCATCGAGGTCAGCCCTTGCTTCCCAGTGAGGACCTACCCCCGGCATCTCTGGGATGCAGTACCAGTTAATTGTGACCCAGGTCTGACCTAAACAGGTCAGACGACATCATCCTTGTTCCAATCTCAACAAACTGCAACATGCTCCCTCCAAGCTATAAACAATTACTTCCTGTTTTTACTTGCTCTTGATGCTTTCCTCGGAGCTCAGCAAAACTTTGGAAAAGCTAATTACAAAAGAAACTAGACTTGAAGAAAAAGCAAGAGAGACAGTTCAGCAGGCGCTGGAGTTCTAACTCTAGACAGTTCTTCCTCTGTCTTGCTCTGAGATTTGTCGTGACACTCATTCGAAACATCTTTAATAGGCAAGAGCAAAGCTAGCGAATCTTTTTCCAGGTAAGTAACATAAAGGTTTATGCTGGGTTAAATTAACAGTATTCTTCAGATGTATGCCTTACCAATGAAGGAGTTCAGTCCTGTAGTCAGTGTCAGGCATGGGCATAGGGACAAAGGACAATGTCTGCTCTTTGACTGTCTAAGAACAGCATGTATGCTCTTGAAACTGCGCTTGAGAACTGCACCACATTCTGCTACTACAGCACCAGATCCCCTGAGAGCTGTTTCGCTTTTTTTTTTTTTTTTTTTTGCCTTCTTTGCTCTGCTAAATATTCAATTTTCTCCTTTGACTATAGGACTACCAAGCAGAATTAAGAATAACATGCTGCAGTACTGAAATGCCAATAGACTCCTTCAAAGCCTTCTTTAAAGAACAGTATTTTTATTTCACATGTACTTGCAGTTTTTGACACTCACATTTCCTTTGATAGTACGTTACAGCTATAGAGGGTCATATGACTAACATCATACATATAATTTATTTAATTACCTGACTTCAGCTTATGTCTCAAGAAGTAACTGCCAAATGCACTTTTAACCCTGGAACAGGTATGTCTGCTCAACTTTTGAAGTCACAAATACCTGTTCTCTGTTTCTTAATCTTGCTCTCACAAACTGATCAGTCCTGCCACATGGATCTCTGTGAGCATCTCTGCAGGAGCTTAATTACCATAAAAGGCAGGAGGTGAGCCCAGCAAGCAGCTACCTCTGAGGAAGGAGTAATGGGAAGGGTTTGGGAAGGCCCTGCAGTCATGCCAGCAGAATGGCTGCCATTATACAAGGATGGTGCTGCATGTACTGAGAGGTCTAACAACTCCAAAGCCCCTGAGAGACCCCCAGAAGGCCCCACTCTGTTTGGCTAATCTGACTCCATGACAGGCTTCATTTTCAACTTTGCCTAACTTGGCTCGAGTTTCTGTTTTTCAGAACATAGAAGAACAGTTTCTGGAAAAACTGCAGCTCAAAGGCAGCCAATTAGCTTAAAGGCTAACACATGGGCTTGGGCTAAGTATTATGATTCAGCCCTGAGGAAAAGCCCTTAGCAACTCTGGAAAGTTCCTCAATGTTTAGCCAATCCTAAATACCCTAACCCTCCTGAGTCACTACTAACAAATGAAAGGTTACCTCACTCTTTCTGGAAATCCCCTAATTGCCTTTAAATTGAGCCTGTGTGCCCACTTTGTGGTCCCCATTCTATGGAATGGCGGCCCCTGCATGCTGGAAATTTTCTGCAGAATAAATGCTCCTTGCTTTTGCATACTACTTGAGTCTGGGGTCTTTCTAAGTGACTCTTGAACCCTAACAGTACTACAGCCCCTGAGCCCAGGGTAGCAATCCCACATGCTTGGAACATTCCTCAACTGAATGTTACAAGTGCCAGTATCCACCGTAGATATTATCCTCTGGAAAGACTTACAAGTGCCTCCAAACACTAGTTGTGTGCTCTCTGCAATATCTGTTTGAACAAGATTTGTGAGTAAAAGTCATCAGCCTGTCACAACACATTTTAAAGTCAGCACATGTGTGTTCCTTACACGAGTATGGCCAAGAATGCTGAGAACCAATGAAGAAATATCCAGGTTCAAGTTAGACTTTGTATTTATTTATTTATTTATTTATTTATTTATTTAGTGTGTTGGGGAAGGGTAGTGTGCATGAGCATATGGAGGTCAGAGGTCAGCTTGCAGGCGTTTTCTCCTTCTAGCATGTGGGTTCTGGGGACCCAACTCAGGTCACTAGGCTTAAGGCAGGCGCCTTTACCTACTGAGTCATCCTGATGGTCCAAATTAGACTTTTAAATCTGTTTTTCAATACTTTCTTAGACTCAGGGGGTCTATGACAAAGGCACAGATGAGTAAACGCACACCTATAAATGCTGGAATAAAAGCAGGTGTGGGGCACACACCTGTCCCAGCATTCCAGAGGCTGGGGGAAGAGTATCTTGAGGTCAGCCTGGCCCATGTAGACTGTCTCAACACCGAATAACCAAAGTATAATGAAAAGGGCCTATCCAATAAGATGGCAATACTGTTCATTCATCTTCAATTTCTATTAGTGAACAAATAGGAAGTCTCAAGACTAAACTTTTATGAGCATTAGATTCTAATTCCAGAAATTCTAAGCAACAACAAAACATCAAAAAAATAAATTTACATACACACACAAACATACTCATAAACACATGTACATACTTTCATATGCATACACACAGTTGATTTCTAGATAATTACTTCGTATCTCAGCTATTTCGAATTATCACAAATGTCAAACTCACTGCAGAAATATAAAAAAAAATACCCTAATTTTCTATCCTAGGCTGTATCTTTGACTTTCTCTTTACCATTCTTTTCACAAAGGAAATTTTTTTCCCTCATTAGATTAAAACAAAAACAGAATGTAACACTTATTCAACAGCATCTTTCATTCCAAAGTGAGTTTTAACCTCGCCACAAAATTGTAGTTTTGCAAACAAAATGACAAGGACAGAGGCCTGAAGTTTCCTAAGAGCTAGTCTGTTGAAGGAGCGGCCCAGGTTTTGAAAGCAGGACCCAGTGACATGTTAGCCACATGGCTGACAGTGGGGCGATGTCCGTGTGTTGACACTGGAGGGCCCAGTTAGGAACGTGCCTGTCTCTCTTGAAGGTCAGAGGAGATAAATCCCATAGCTGCACTTTTCAAATTGTAACTGAAAAAAAGTTGCCTGCTTCCCAAGAGGAGACTAGAACTCCCAAGCTAAAGGCAGGTTGTGCCGGTGATGGGGACTCACAGGGTGAGGGACCCATCTGTGTCTGCAATCCGAACATTCTGGCGTTAGGTTTATAAAATGAAATCTGTCAGAAGCAACGATTACAGATTCATGTAGGCAGCCGTCCTCCCAAAGGCAGGGAAAAAACACGTGCTTTTTCTATGCATGCTTTTCCATTCAGCACAATTCCTACAGGATTTATCTGAGGTCAAAGACGCTTATTAGCTTGCATCTGACAAGCTTCTTATTGAAGGCTGATGGATTTGCTTTGTGTTTACACTTCGGAATGACAGAACTGTGGCCAGAAGCTCTTCATTTTATAAATGGACTCCAAACACTGCACACCTCAGTACTTTTCCACTTGACATGTTTTCTTCTGTCAATAAGATACTATAACTATTAAATTTGAAGGGAAAGTATGAGCCCATCTCATTTTCCTGCTGGTGACTTAGCAAGAATCTTTCCAATTTTTCTAAACGACAGCACTGGAAAGCCTGGCACCTGAAGCTTCTGACGCAGTGCTTCTCAACCTTCCTAGTGCTGTGACCCTTTAATATGGTTCCTCATAGTGTGGCGACCCATACCATGAAATTATTTTGTTGCTCCTTAATAACTGTAGCTTTGCTACTGCCATGAATCGCAATGTTAATATATCAGATATTCTGGTATATATATATACAGAATATCTGTATACCAGAATATCTGATATGAGGCCCCTGTGAGAGTCATTTGACATCCCCACAAAGGGGTCACATCCATAGGTTGAGAACCTTTGTTCTAACCGTTCAGTATTAGGGCAGGGTTTCAAGTGGATAAAATGAAAAGGGGATCCACATCCCACCCCCCCCAAATATTTTGATATTTTCCTGGCAGGTATATATATTGTTTTAAGCCTAGAGTTAGTGAAGAAATGAAATGTATATTCTATTATCTCAAATATGAGTCCCTTATAGTACTGTTCCTCTCCTTGATAGACTTATACCATTCTATTCTAGAAATTCACACCCCTTTAAAAGGCAGAGTAGCCAAATATACAATATATATACACAATATATTGTATATACAAATATACAATATATACAAATATACAATATATAGTTTCAATATACAAACATACAATATATAGTTTCCAAAATAATCAATCCACCACTAAAACTTGGAGTACCCAGAAACAGGAAATGTAAAGAGCAGGAAGTTTCTGGCTGATACAATGATATTCTAATAACCATCTTTACATTAAACACATGGGCGTGGTGGTACAGACAACGGCAACCAGTTGATGGCTTCACTTAGGATAGATGGGAAAAAGCTGCAGTTGTCAATGACTTCCGCGCTGCACTGGCTCCACACAAATGAGCTTATTTCTTGACTCTGCAGAGTTATCTGTGACCTAGGCAATCTCTAGGTGTGGGCAACAACCAAACCTTGAGGCACTTACACAGCAGCACAGAAGTCTATAGTTTTAATGGCCAGGAAGTGTCTTGAAAGACCTCGAAGTGGCAAATAAACAATACATTCAATTAGCCAAGGAAATCTGTACCCACTAACTTCACTTTAAATGCAACTGAAGAAGAAAAACTGAAATATTGCTAAGTATCATTTTGTAATTTTTCTATATCTCCTGAAAAAAAAAAACAACAACACAACAACAGAAAAAAAAAAAAGAAAAAAAAAAAAAGAAAATCCTGGAGGAAAATTGTGAATAGATTGGAAAACATTGTAAGACAGAAAGTTAAGTCATGAGGCAGATCAGTAAGAAACAGAAGCCTACCCAGGATTTAAAAACAAACAGAATAACATCTCAGCCAAAAGAAAAAAAAAATCCCTCCAACAAAAACCACCTTCAAGCCTATGTAACTCCAGCCTTCAAAAAGATAATGAATATGGAAGGTAATATTTGAGCTATTTGATAGTTTAATCTATTTTCAGATTAAAGTGTCAAGTTTGAAAATCATAAAATTGCAGAAGGATATACGCAGATGAAGTTGTCACAATTAGGAAACGGCTCATTTACCACTTTTAATGCAAAGATAAAGGCCCATGAAGATTACAAGCATTTCATTTTCTCCATCCCGAAGCGGGAAGTGAACATCTGAAGCTTTCCAGTAAAGAGTTTCTATGAAAAACTATTCTTTTAAACATTATCAAAGGGTACATTTGATCAGGTTCTCAAACACCAAACAAGTGTTCATTTATGTCAGCCCCAGAGAACAGGGTAGAATTGTGACTTTCATAGGCCATTGACAATTTGTAGGCTACTTCCTCTATTAAAAAAAATTTAAAGATCTAGTCTACAATTGTTTTGTATAAGGATAAATCTGATACAGACTGGACCATATCATAACTGAAACACTAAAACATGTGACTGACCTCTATACCTAAGATTGAGCCCTGGCTAGATCCTGAGAGCTGAAGGTATGTTAGCTGAGTGACTGTGGCTCTGAGGAAGAAATGCCTCTGCCCCCGATTATCACTGATATGCATAAAACATACGTTTATATAATACTTTTACCATTTAAATTCCTCTTTTATGTGGGGGAAAAGTTAGAATATAAACATTTTCTTTGAAAAAATTCAAATTGTCTGTACTGTGAGTTTTGAAGTAATTACGTGAAACTTCTGTTTGTAACAATGGCAGTTATGACAGCTCCCAATGACTTCCTGCCCGTGTTACATTGGCACCTGAGAATACATGTCAACAAACTCAGACAAATTCACTTTCTATAGACTGTAATACAAATGAGGTCACTAATAAGTATTGAAATGGCACATTTACTGCTTCCCTGGATTTATATTTATCATTTACAGAAGGTTAAAATAACATTACTAATATTGTCTTTTGTGCCAACAATGACTGAAGCCTTAAAATGTTCCACATATGGTCTAAATGCTGTGTGTGTGTATGTGTGTGTGTGTTTATGTGTTGTGTATGTGTATAAATATAGACCCACATTTAGAGACAACACATCAGATGTTTTGCTATACAAGTTGAAGTTAATGCTGTTGACTAGTTTCACCATCGTAATAAAAGAAAATAAAAATGAGGTTACAGCATAAAAGAGAGAAGTCTGTAAAGCAGAGGAACCAAAAGCCATAAAGAATAATCATTAAAAAAAATAACACTAAAAATATACTCTAGAGAGAGATCCAAGATGGCGGCACCAGGTGCCTACTGTGTCTGAGGAGCAGGACAACAGTGTTGGCACAGTGACCAAGAGACTGAACTCTGGGCTCTAAATCACCAGCGATTGTGTTTCTCAAGTGAGAGGAAACCACTCGGTGTGGAAATCAATCAGGTCCATTCTCAGGTCACCCAGCTAAAACCTGGAAGAGTTCCTGGGTCCCGGCAGGCACTCGGTTGCCAGCCCAGAGCCACACACCTGTGTGTCCTGATCACCTTCCCAGGCTGAACTGTAGGCACCAAAATACCAGAAAGTGGGATTTCCAATCCCTAGAAAACTCCATAGTGAAGGAAGCAAATGAGACTGACCTCAGGTCACCCAGTCATTCCCTGGAAAAGGTTCTGGGGACCGGAGGTGCCCAGCCACCAGCCCAGAGACCTGCTGTGTGCCTGATTCTCCGTCACAGACAGAACTGTGGGCCCCAGGGCACCAGAGACTTAGTTTCCCTGTCCGGAAAAAAGCCCCATAGTGAGGGAAACAGCAGATCTAAGCTTAGAGCACTCAGCCGACACCCCCCCCCCAAAGTTCTCAGGAAAAGTTCCTGGGTTCCTGCAGGCACTCAGTCACAAGCTTGCAGCCACCACTCACCTATACCTGCATGCTCTACACGCCACCCCAGACTGGACTGTGGACCCCCAAACACCACAGACTGGGTCTCCCTATTGGGAGGAACCCCCACAGTGGTGATGGGGGTAACGTTTGGTCCAACCTCAGGACACCAGCTCCAGAAAAGTTTCTGGATCCCTACAGGCTGCAGTCTCTAGCCTCCTGCTGCACGCATGAGAGCTGTGCTCACCTGCCATTGACTACCGCTTGGGTACTGGGGCATAGAGCTCCAACCTCCAGACCTACAGAAGCTGGGATCCCTGCTATCAGCCCCCACATACTGCTCCAAGGGGCAACCAGTTATCCCTAACAAACTGACCAAACTGCGGAGCTCCCAAGTTCTTCAAGAGAGTTGTGCCTAGAAAACAGTGTAAGAACGACAGCAGCAGCCCACTAAATTCAGAGCAAGAAACCCAACAGCTGGGCAGCTGTCTCCAGGACTTATCTGGGTGGGAGGAGAGCCCATGACTAACAAAGACCACAGTTGCCACTCAGGTCTATACGCCTGAGGTGAGCTGTGGCAGTTTCTGAGAAACACCAGTCATTCAGTGACCATACACAAAAAGGTGAGGAGGCCTCCTTCAGGAAAAATCATCTTCCTACCAAGGGAGAATCCCCACCCTAGGATTCCAAGAAACACCAGAAACTAACACCCAACACTTAAGATAGCCCAGTGGGTAGAGGCCAGAGTAAAAGCTCAACCAATAAAAGACAGAGCAATATGGCAACTCCAGAACCCAGTTATCCAGGGGCAAGCAGCTCTGGACACCCCAGCATAAATGAAATTCAAGAAGATGACCTTACATCTATGCTTATAAAGAGGATAATAGAGGAAACAAATAAAATATGTAAATAATAAGAGGAAGATAAATTCAAACAGATTATGGCCATATGTAAAGAAATGGAGAAAGCTAAAGACAAACAGATTATGGCCATCTGTAAAGAAATATAGGAAGATGCAGCCAAACAGTTTGTGGCCTTTAGAGAGGAAATAATTAAATCACTGAAAGAAATAAAAGAAAGAGAGGAATGTTCAAACAAGCAGCTGAAGGAATTAAAGGAAAAACAGGAAAATATAGTTAGAAAGGTGAAGGAAATCAACAAAATGGCTCAAGATCTGAAAATAAAATTGGAAAAATTCAAGAAAACACAAACGGAGGATATCATGGAAAGGAAGAACTTAGGAAAGAAAACAGTAACTACAGAGGTAAAAATAACCAATAGGCTAAAAGAGATGGAAGAAAGACTCTCAGGTGGGGAAGATACAATGGAAGAAATTTATGTATCCGTTAAAGAAAATGTTAAATCTAAAAAATTCCTGACAGACCATCCAAGAAATCCAAGAAACATGAAAAGACAAAACCTAAGAATAATAGCAATAGAGGAAAAAAAAGATTCATTCCTCCAAGGCCCAGAAAATATTTTCAACAAAATCATAGAAGAAAACATCCCCAACTTAAAGGAAAGGCCTATAAGAATACAAGAGGATAATCCTTTCTAGTTCCCACCATTTACCTGCAAATTTCATGATTTCCTTATTTTTCATTGCTATGTAATGAAAATTGTTGCAGATGTACCACAATTTCTGCATCCATTCTTCAGTTGAGGTGCATCTGGGCTATTTCCAGCTTCTAGCTATTACAAATAAAGATACTACAAACTAATCAAGAGAGAGGACCCTGACTGAAATGCTCAATCCCCATCCCGAAAGGCAAAGAGGAAGGACATCAGAAGAAGAAGAAAACAGGAAACAAGTTAGGAACCTGCCATAGAGGGCCTCTGAAAGGCTCTGCCCTGCAGACTATCAAAGCAGATGCTGAGTCTTATGGCCAACTGTTGGGCAGAGTGCATGGAATCTTATGAAAGAAGTGGGAAATAGTAAGATATGGAGAGGACAGGAACTCCACAAGGAGAGCAACAGAACCAGAAAATTTGAACACAGGGGTCTTTCCAGAGACTCATACTCCAACCAAGTACCATGCCTGGAGATAACCTAGAACCCCTGTACAGATGTAGCCCATGGCAGTTCAGTGTCCAAGTGGGTTCCATAGTAATGGGAAGAGGGACTGCCTCTGACATGAACTGATTGGCCTGCTCTTTGATCACCTCCCCCTGATGGGGGAGCAGCCTTTCCAGGCCACAGAAGATGACAATGCAGCCACTCCTGATGAGATCTGAAAGACTAGGATCAGAAGGAAGGAGAGGAGAACCTCCCTTATCAGTGGACTTGGGGAGGGGCATGTGTGAAGAAGGGGAAGGGAAGGTGGGATCAGGAGGGGAAGAGGAAGGGGTTTATGGGAGGATACAAAGTGAATAAAGTGTAATTAATAAAAGTTAAAAAATAATGAAAAATAAAAAGACACAGATTAACAGACTGGGTATATAAACAAGATCCAACAATCTGTGGCATAAAAGAAACACACCTAAGTCACAAAGATAGACATTACCTGAGAGTAAAGATCTGGAAGACAGTTTTCCAAGCAAATGGACCCAAGAAGCAAGTAGGAGTAGCCATTCTAATATCTAATAAAACAGATTTTTCAACCAAAATTAATCAAAAGAGATGGGGAAGATCACTTCCTACTCATCAAAGAGAAATTCAACCAAGAAGACATCACAATTCTGAACATCAATGACCCACAATTGTAAAAGAAACATTAATAAAACTGAAAACACACAAAGATCCCCATACATTAATAGTGGGAGACTTCAACACCCCACTCTCAATAAAGGACAGGCCAACAAAACAGAAATTAAACAAAGAAACATTATCTCTAATAGAGGTCATGAACCAAATAGACCTAAGAGACATCTACAGAACCTTTCACCCAAACACAAAAGAATTTATCTTCTTCTCAGCACCTCATGGAACCTTCTCCAAAATAAACCATATAGTTGGTCACAAAGCAAGCCTCAACAGATACAAGAAGACTGAAATAATCCCTTGTATCTGTCTGACCACCATGGACTAAAGCTGGACCTCAACAACAACAGAAATAGCAAAAAGCCTACACACACATGGAAACTGAACAACTGGCTACTCAGTGACAGCTGGGTCAGTGAAGAAATGAAGAAAAAGTTAAAGTCTTCCTAGAATTCAATGAAAATAAAGGCCCAACATACCCAAACGTATGGGACACAATGAAAGCAGTGCTAAGAGGAAAGTTCATAGCACTAAGTGCCTTCCAGAAGAAATTCGAAACATCTCATTCAAGGAACTTACTGGCTCACCTAAAAGTCCTAGAAAGAAAAAAAAAAAAAGAAGCAGACACACCAAAGAGGAGTAGACAGCTGGAAATAATCAAACTCAGGGCTGAAATCAATAAATTAGAAACAAATAAAACAATTCAAAGAATCAATGAAACCAAGATTGGTTCTTTGAGAAAATCAACAAGATAGAGAAACCCTTAGCCAAGCTAACTAAAAGGCAGAGAGACACCATCCAAATAAACAAAATCAGAAATGAAAAGGGGATCATAACTACAGACATTGAGGAAATCCAAACAATCATTAGGTCTTACTTCAAAAGCCTATATGCCACAAAATTTGAAAATCTAAATAAAATGGACAATTTTCCTGATTGATTCCACTTTCCAAAGCTGAATCAAAAACCGGTAAATCAATTAAATAGTCCTATATCCCCCAAAGAAATAGAAGTGGTCATCAAAATCTCCCATCCAAAAAAAGCCCAGGGACAGATGGTTTCAGCACAGAATTCTAACAGACCTTCAAAGAAGAGCTAACACCAATACTCTTCAAACAATTCCACAAAATAGAAACAGAAGGAACATTACCAAACTCATTCTATGAAGCCTCAGTCACCTTGATACCTAAATCTCACAAAAACCAACAAAGAAAGCGAATTTCAGGCCAATCTCCCTTATGAATATTGATGCAAAAATACTCAACAAAAACTTGCAAACCAAATACAAGAACACATCAAAGATATCATCCACTATGACCAAGTAGGCTTCATCCCAGGTATGCAGGGGTGGTTCAGTATATGGAAATCCATCAATGTGATCCACCATATAAACACACTGAAAGAAAAAAACAACATGATAATCTCCTTAGATGCTGAAAAACCATTTGACAAAATCCAACATTCATTTATGTTTAAAGTCCTGGAGGGATCAGGAATACAAGGCACATACCTAACCATAGTAAAGGCAATATGCAGCAAGGCTATAGCCAACATCAAACTAAACAGAGAGAAACTTAAACTGAAATCAGGGACAAGGCAAGGCTGGCTTGGCCACTCTCTCCATATCTCTTCAACATAGTTCTTGAAGTCCTTGCTAGGGCAATAAGACAACTGAAGGCGATCAGGGGGATACAAATTGGAAAGGAAGAAGTTAAAGTATCACTATTTGCAGATGATATGATAGTATACATAAGTGACCCCCAAAATTCTACCAGGGAACTCCTACAGCTGATAAACACCTTCAGCAAAGTGGCTGGATACAAAGTCAACTAAAAAAAAAAATCAGTAGCCCTTCTGTATACAAAAGGGAAAAGGGCTGAGAAAGAAACAACACCTTTCACAATAGCCACAAAGTACATAAAGTACCTTGGTGTGACTCTAACCAAGCAAGTCAAAGACCTGTATGAAAAAAACTTTTAGTCTCTAAAGAAAGAATTAGAAGAAGATATCAGAAGATGGAAAGATCTCCCATGCTCATGGCTTGGCAGGATTAACATAGTAAAAATGTCCATCCTACCAAAAGCAATCTACAGATTCAATGCAATTCCCATCAAATTACCAACATAATTCTTTACAGACCTTGACAGAAAAATTCTCAACTTCATATGGAATAACAAATAACACAGATTTGCTAAAACAATCCTCTACAATAAAAGATCTTCTGGAGGTATCTCCATCCCTGATCTCAAACTGTACTACAGAGCAACATTAGTAAAAACTGCATTGTACTGGCATAGAAACCGACTGGTGGATCAATGGAATTGAATAGAAGATCCAGAAATAAATCCACACATTTATGGACACCTGATTTTTGACAAAGATGCCAAAACCATCAATGGAAAAAAGATAGCATCTTCAACAAATGGTGCTGGTCAAACTGGATGTCTACATGTAGAAAGACGCAAATAGATCCATACTTATCACCCTGCACAAAACTAAAGTCCAAATGGATCAAAGACCTCAATATAAAACCAGACACACTAAACTTGTTAGAAGAAAAAGTGGGGAAGGGCCTTGAACTCATTGGCACAGGAGACAACTTCAAGAATAGAACACCAACAGCACAGGCTCTAAGATCAACAATCAATAAATGGGACCTCATGAAACTGAAAAGCTTCTGTAAAGCAAAGGACACTGTTGTCAGAACAAAACGACTGCCTACAGATTGGTAAAGATCTTCACCAACCCTATATGTGATAGAGGGCTAATATCCAGAATATATGAAGAACTCAATAAGTTAAGCAGCAACAAATCAAGCAATCCAATTTAAAAATGGGGTATAGAGCTAAACAGAGAATCTCAATAGAGGAATATCAAATGGCCGAGAAATACTTAAAGAAATGCTCAACATCCTTAGTCATCAGGGAAATGCAAATCAAAACAACCCTGAGATTTCACCTTACACCCATGAGAATGGCTAAGATCAAACACTCAAGTGACAACACATGCTGGAGAGGTTGTGGAGAAAGGGGAACCCTCCTCCATTGCTGGTGGGAATGTAAACTTGTACAAACACTTTGGAAATCCATCTGGCACTTTCTCAGACAATTAGGAATAGTGCTACCTTCTGGGCATATATCCAAAAGATGCTCAACTATACAACAAGGACATTTGCTCAACCATTTTTGTAGCAGCTTTATTTGTAGTAGCCAGAAGCTGGAAACAACCCAGATGCCCCTCAGTTGAGAAATAAATACAGAAATTGTGGTACATTTACACAATGGAATACTATTCAGCAATTAAAAACAAAGTCATCATGAAATTTGCAGGCAAATTGTGGGGTCTAGAAAAGATCATCCTGAGTGAGGTATCCCAGAAGCAGAAAGACACATATTGTATATACTCACGTATAAGTGGATATTAGACATATAATATAGGATAATCATACTAAAATCTGTACATCTAAGGAAGCTAATCAAGAAGGAGGACCCTGGGTAAGATGCTCAATCTTCATTCAGAAAGGCAAAGGAGATGGACTTCGGAAGAAGGAGAAAACAGGGAACAGGACAGGAGCCTATCACAGAGGGTCTCTGAAAGACTCTACCAGCAGGGTATCAAAGCAGATGTTGAGACTCATAGCCAACCTTTGGGCAGAGTGCAGGGAATCTTATGAAAGAAGGGAGAGATAGTAAGATCCGGAGGGTACAGGAGCTCCACAAGGAGAGCAACAGAACCAAGAAATCTGGGCCCAAGGGTTTCCTGTGACTGATACTCCAAATAAGGACCATGCATGGAGATAACTTAGAATCCCTACACAATAGTAGCCCATGGCAGTTCAGTATCCAAGAGGGTTCCCTAGTAATGGGAACAGGGGCTGTCTCTGACATAAACTGATTGGCCTGCTCTTTGATCACCTCCCCCTGAGGGGGGAGCAGCCTTACCAGGCCACAGAGGAAGACAAAGAAGCCAGTGCTGATGAGACCTGATAGACTAGGGTCAGATGGAACGGGAGGAGGACCTCCCTATCATTGGACTTGAGGAGGGGCATAGGAGAAGAAGAGAGAGGGTGGGTGAGATTGGGAGGGGATGGAGGAGGGAGTTACAGCTGGAATACAAAGAGAATAAACTATAATTAATAAAATAAAATAAAAATTTAAAAAAGAGAGGAGAAATAATCAAAACTAAGGATATATATGAAGGTGGCTTATAAAACCACCTCTAGTTTATAAGCCAATTAAAAACACAATGCAGGCTGGTTGGTGTGGTCACAAGTCTTTAATCCCAGCACTTTCAAGGCAGGTTGAGGCAGAGGGGCAGAGGGGCAGAGGGGCAGAGGAGGGACAGAGGAGGGACAGAGGGACAGAGGGGCAGAGGGGCAGAGAGGCAGAGGGGCAGAGGAGGGGCAGAGGAGGGACAGAGGGGCAGAGGGGCAGAGAGGCAGAGGGGCAGGAGGGGCAGAGGGGCAGAGGTGCAGAGGGGCAGAGGGGCAGAAAGGCAGAAAGGCAGAAAGGCAGAAAGGCAGAAAGGCAGAGGCAGAGGCAGAGGCAGGCAGATCTCTTAGTTAAAGGCCTGCTTGGTCTACAGAGTTCCAGGTCAGCCAGGGCTACAGAGAGACACCGTTTAAAACAAAGCAAAACAACAACAGCTTTCTCCCCCACACACACTTAAAAGGGAAAAAAGCAGGGGGTGAGGTGGGGGGGAGGAGTTTGAATAGAAGTACATCTGCATGGGTGACCAATGGGCCTTCCTGAAGATACGGGTTATTAAAAATCTCAGTGACAGGCACAGGTTACCTCCTTACAAGTTACTGGTTAGTGAGGCCCCAGAGCCACCAAAACAGTACAGGTTTTATGACAGCCAATTTACCATTGGTTGTCCATAGATACCACAAACTTCAGTTGCCTAAGGCACTCTTACACTAACCAGGAAACTACTCCTGCTAGCTGGCTCTCACAGTTCTGCAAGGTGCTTTGAAGGCTGACGAGACCACCAATAGCCTTACCCAGCAGTGCAGCTGCCATGTTGCAATAGGACCAACAGGCAAGATACGGCCACTGGTGCAATAATGGCAAGGCGGTTTCTGAGGGAAACCAACCACACACAAAAAAAAAAAAACCACACACACACTCTGTTAGCTATTTATTAACCCAGATGCTTCAGTAAACACAGATTCAGTTTGGGGAATTCGTTCGGAGGGAGCTGGATTACTCCCGCAGACTCCTCCATCCACCCTGAGTCTCTGAAGAAATGCAACGTCGACTGGGCTGTGTGGAGAACAGCTGATGGGAGCTGCTCGGAAAGCCCACACTTACCTTGTCTGGCCTCAAGCAACGAATAATAAGCATCCTCTGAAAGTCATCTACTTTATTCTCCCATTCTTCTGGGAACAGCTCATGGTGCGGCTCCTAAAATTAGAGAGCCTAAGTCAAGGTTAAAGATTATTTCTAAAAGTAATATTATTCATAAATAAGCATAGCCTTAGAAAAGACATATAATTCCTGAAATCAGAAGAACATCTGTATAAATTTTCTTTTATTTAAGCTGTGGGAAAATTAATGCCAACATGTATACATTTGAAATTTCAGAACAAGCTATGTGGTTTCTCTCATGGCTCAACATGGTGAATGCAATTGCAATTTTAAACTAAAAAGAAATACTCACAGAAAAGATGTTTTTTTTTTTCCTAATAAATATTTTCGTTAGCAACAAGGAGAAATACAAAGCAGACCCACCCCAAATGAATGAATTCAGTCTCACCATCACATCACAGGCAGCCAGGTACAATATTGGTCAGCTCAGCTGTCAGCCTCTCTCTGCTCTGTCTATAGACACCTGGATCTAACCAGCTACCCATTATCCTCAAGAACAGTAAACATCGAAAGAGCAGAAACAAAGGAGTAAAAAGTAGTAACTGGAAAGGGAAGAAATTTTTAACCTTTGTACCAGAGCAAAGCTGAAAAAGGCAGGCATTACTACTTCTCTCAAAAGGGAAACAAACTGCATTACAGTTCATGTGAACTTTCAGAGCTAATTAGACAGTCAGGGTTTCATCAAAATTGTTTTGAAACACCAGTTTTCCCCTTTCCTCCAATGATAAAAGTATTCATGAGCTTATATTCTGCATTTAGAAAATGGAAACAGTTGTTTGATAAAATTTTAATTTATCTCCCATAATGATTGCTCAAATCTAAACTGAAGATGGAAAAAAAAAAACTTGCTATGGAAATTCAGCAAAACATTTTAAAAGGCCTTGCAGCTCAAAGTTTATCTTTTTATATGGCAAGGAGTTTGGGGAAAATCAGAAACAGGACCATTGTGTTAGAAGGCTGGGATAACAGCCACCAAGATGTGAATTTTAACGGAGGATCAGTAGTTGAAAGCTTTTTGTTAAGTTTCAAGCCCTGACAAATGGCTGAAGTTCCTACTTTACAAATCAAAGCAGGTCTGACCTTAGTTTCTCCCAGCACCCTTCAATCCCTACCTGTTACAGGGTAAGGCTAGCATACCCCACCCTCAACTCTCTCTAGCCCAGGAGCTCAGCTACCTTCCAAACAAGGGCTCTTTCCTACACAATCCAGACATTTTGGTTACCTGCCCCTTTTTGTACCTTTGGCCTCCTAGCTATTCCTCCTGGTCTTTCTCTCTCCTGTCTCCCTTCCCCTCCCCTTCTCCTCATATGGCTCAGGGTTATGACTGCTCTCGACTCTCCAGATACCTCTCCTCTGGCTATGCTCTCCCTCACGTCTATAATAAGCTTTCTCCTCCACCATACCTAGGCGCAGTCATGGCCTTTCCTTTCCTTTCCTTTCCTTTCCTTTCCTTTCCTTTCCTTTCC